>NC_084802.1:54986606-55586606 GCF_963169125.1 Humulus lupulus
TAGTAGTAGCAGTAGTAGTAGTAGTCGTAGTAGCAGTAGTAGTCGCAGTGGTAATAGTTGTAGTAGTAGCAGTAGAGTAGTAGTAGTCATAGTCGTAGCAGTAGCAGTAGTCGTAGTGGTAGTGGTAGTAGCAGCAGCAGCAGTAGTCGTTGTGGTAGTAGTAGTAGCCGCAGCAGCAGTAGGAGTAGAGTAGTAGGAATCGTAGTCGTAGCTTTAGCAATAGTCATAGTGGTAGTGGTAGTAGTAGTGGTAGTTGCTACAGCAGTAGTCGTAGTCGTAGTGGTAGTAGTCGTAGTAGCAGTAGCAGTAGCAGTGGTAGTTGTAGCGGTAGTAGTAGTAGTAGTAGTAGCAGTAGCACTAGCAGTACCAGTAGTCATAGTCGTAGTGGTAGTGGTAGTAGTAGCAGTAGCAGCAGCAGCAGTAGAAGTAGTAGTAGTAGTAGTAGTAGTAGTAGTAGTAGTAGTAGTAGTAGTTGGAGCAGCAGTAGTAGTAGTAGCAATTGCAGTAGTAGTAGGAGTAGTAGTAGCAGTAGCAGTAGCAGCAGCAGTAGCAGCAGTGGTAGCAGTAGCAGTAACAGTAGCAGTAACAGTAGCAGTAGCAGTAGCAGTGGCAGTAACAGTAGCAGTAGCAGTAGCAGTAGCAGGAGCAGTAGCAGCAACTGTTGCAGCAGCAGCAGTAGTAGTAGTAGTAGTAGTTGGAGCAGCAGTAGTAGTAGTAGCAATTGCAGTAGTAGTAGGAGTAGTAGTAGCAGTAGCAGTAGCAGCAGCAGTAGCAGCAGAGGTAGCAGCAGTGGTAGCAGTAGCAGTAACAGTAGCAGTAACAGTAGCAGTAGAAATAGCAGTAGCAGTAGCAGTGGCAGTAACAGTAGCAGTAGCAGTAACAGTAGCAATAGCAGTAGCAGTAGCAATAGTAGTAGCAGGAGCAGTAGCAGCAACTGTAGCAGTAAGAGTAGGAGCAGTAGCAGTTGCAATATAAGTAGTAGCAGTAGTAGTGGTAGTGGTAGTGGTATTGGTAGTGGTAGTAGCAGCAGCAGCAACAGCAGTAGCAGTAGTAGTAGTAGTAGTAGCAGTAGTCGTAGTAGCAGTAGTAGTCGCAGTGGTAATAGCTGTAGTAGTAGCAGTAGTAGTAGTAGTCGTAGTGGCAGTAGTAGTCGCAGTGGTAATAGTTGTAGTAGTAGTAGTAGAGTAGTAGTAGTCATAGTCGTAGCAGTAGCAGTAGTCGTAGTGGTAGTGGAAGTGGTAGTGGTAGTGGTAGTAGCAGCAGCAGCAGTAGTCGTTGTGGTAGTAGTAGTAGCCGCAGCAGCAGTAGGAGTAGAGTAGTAGGAATCGTAGTCGTAGCTTTAGCAATAGTCATAGTGGTAGTGGTAGTAGTAGTGGTAGTAGCTGCAGCAGTAGTGGTAGTGGTAGTGGTAGTAGTCGTAGTAGCAGTAGTAGTAGCAGTGGTAGTTGTAGCGGTAGTAGTAGTAGTAGTAGTAGTAGCAGTAGCACTAGCAGTACCAGTAGTCATAGTCGTAGTGGTAGTGGTAGTAGTAGTGGTATTAGTGGTAGTAGCAGTAGTAGTAGCAGTAGCAGTAGTAGTAGTGGTAGTCGTAGTCGTAGTGGTAGTCGTAGTAGTGGTAGCAGTAGCAGTAGTAGTAGCAGTAGCAGTAGTAGTAGCAGTAGTCGTAGTCATAGTGGTAGTAGCGGTAGTAGTGGTAGTAGTAGTAGTAGTAGTAGTAGTGGTGGTAGTAGTGGTAGTGGTAGTGGTAGTGGTAGTGGTAGTAGTAGTAGTAGTAGTAGTAGTAGTAGTAGTAGTAGTAGTAGTAGTAGTAGTAGTAGTAGTAGTAGTAGTAGTAGTAGTAGTAGTAGTAGTAGTAGTAGTAGTAGTAGTAGTAGTAGTAGTTGTTGTTGTTGTTGTAGTATTTATTAGTTAGTAGTATGTTAGATTCCGTGGATTTTGGTTCAAGTCGGGAGTTAGTTGGAAACTCGTAGCAACAGTTATGAATTTTATAAGTTTAACCTATAGTTTAAGAATATTAATTATAACATAAGGTTTGATTTAGTAGTGGTAGTAGTAGTAGTGGTAATTGTGGTAGTAGTAGTAGTAGTATGTTAGATTCCATGGATTTTGGTTCAAGTCGGGATTTAGTTGGAAACTCGTAGCAACAGTTATGAATTTTATAAGTTTAACCTATAGTTTAAGAATATTAATTATAACATAAGGTTTTATTAATATTGTTGTTCCTAGAAATATATTTATTATAACTTAAGGTTTAGATAGAACCATTAAGAGCATAACACTTTTCGTAATCATTTTTATTTAAGGATTTAAGTATTTTTAAATAAAAGAAAGATCTAGAAACTCTAGAACCTTCTAGAACCATTAAGAGCATGACACTTGTCATAATCATGTTTATTTAAGGATTTAAATATTTTTAAATAAAAGAAAGATCTAGAAACTCTAGAATCTTCCAGAACCATTAAGAGCATGACACTTGTCATAATCATGTTTATTTAAGGATTTAAGTTTAAATAAAAGAATGATCTAGAAACTCTAGAACCTTCCAGAACTATTAAGAACGTGACACTTGTCATAATCATGTTTATTTAAGGATTTAAGTTTAAATAAAAGAAAGATCTAGAAACTCTAGAACCTTCCATAACCATTAAGAGCATGACACTTGCCATAATCATATTTATTTAAGAATTTAAGTATTTTTTTTTTAATAGGATAGTTTCACTCCTCAAACTCTATAAATAGGACCTAGTGCTCAGCCTTTTTCTTCATTCTTCAAGCATTCGATCAGAGCCTCTAAGGTGCTAGTATTATTATAGAGAGATACACTTGGGTTTGGGATAAAAGCTTTATCATTCTAAGCTTTTTTAAACACTTGGGAAGTGAGAAATAGTGTGATTTCGGTATTAAGGTTTAGATCAATCCATAAGATCAATCAAGGTATTTAAGTTCTTGAAACTTAAGGTCCTTCTTGGAGTCTTCTAATCTCGTTCTTGTTCCCAAATATCCCTGCTTTTGGTAAGGAAAATATGATAGATTTTATGTGTTTATGTTTATGTTATGATAAGTATATGTATAGTATGTTTTGTAGTCCTTGGACATATGACTTGCTTAGATAAGGAAGCCCCAAGAAGTTATATTGGGCATATGACTTGCTTAGCTAGCAAGCCCCACAAATTTATGGGCACATGACTTGCTTAGATAACAAGCCCTAATAATTTATGATGGCCATTATTGTTATAGTCCTATATGATATATGTTGTTATAATCATACGTTTTATAGTATATGTTTATGATATAGTCTTACGTTATGATATGAGATTGTTAGTAGATTTTCCTTGTTGGGCATTAGACTCACTCCTTTATTTTAGTGTGATGCAGGAAAATGAACATGGAAGGCAGAAGGATTCTCGGTAGCTTGGCTTGTATGTTGAGGATGAATGGACTGTGTGTCGATCGAGGACGAAGTTATTTATGTTTAGTCTTCTAAAATATATTTTTTTGATGTAATTCCGCAATTAGTATTTAAAAGTTATGTTTTTATGTTTTGTAAATAATAGGATCCCATACCCTATCACAGTTTATTTTATGCTTTTATGTTATTTTGTATTTGATACAATATCTAATTTGGGGTTTTAATAAAGTTATGATTATTTCTTATGTATGTTTTCTCAATTAGTAGTAGTTAAGTCTAGTAGTTTTAACGGTCCAAGGTCTTAGAAATAGTTGGGTCATTACATTCATCGATGCACAATCGATGCTCCATCGATAGTATTTTGATGGACCAGTAAACGAAGGCGATAGTCCATCGATGCATAATCGATGGTATATCGATGTCATTTCGATGCTTGCATGATTTTTATTTTTTTTGGTATAAAATCGATGATATGTCGATGCTGACTTCGATACAATTTCGATTATAGTTCGATGGTATTTCGATGCTTTCTTAGTTTTAGTTATATTTTGATAAATCTATTAATTTCGATGCTATGTCGATGTTATTTCGATGCCATTTCGATGGTTGTAGGAGCACATTAATTTATATGTTATGTCGATGTTATTTCGATGTCATTTCGATGTTATTTCGTTGCCATTTCGATGGTGATGCATCGATGTTAATTCAATGCTATGTCGATGCGATGTCAATGGCTTTTATATGTTATCTTCTTGAAAGATATTCGATGCTCCATCGATGCTATTTCGATGGTATATCGATAGTATTTCAATTCCATTTCGATGGCACATCGATAATTTGTTTGTTTATTTGTAAGTGGCTTAGTTAGTTGTATATCGATGGTATATCGATGGCATTTCGATGGTATATCGATGGCATTTCGATGGTATATCGATAGTATTTCGATGGAACATCGATGAGAACAACAAACTAAGTATTTTTTGTAAATTCAACTAATTCTCTATTTTTTTTTTATATTTTGCAGATGCCACCCAAACGTATCCCACCGCTTGAGATCCCTATAGAGGATCATTATGTCGGTCGTATTACCTATAGGGGTTTCGAGAGGTTAACAAAATTGAAGAAAAGGTTTGCGGAGCATGGATTGTTGGGGAGGGTGAATGAGTCTGTTTTTGGACCATTCTTCACAGCCCCTGCCTTTTAGTTCTCTTGAGCATTGGTGCACACACTGCTTTTGCGAAAGGTGAAGTCTCCGCGTGGCGATGAGGTGCACTTCTTGATAGGCCCAAACTTATGTAAGTTTGGGGTGCACGAGTTTGCCATTATCACTGGCCTGAGTTGCTCCTGTCCACCACTTGCCGCTGACATTCAACCTCACCTTACTTCCTCCCGCCTAGTTGATACATATTTCAGTGTGGAACCCGAGAAAGGCATTAGGTTCAATATGTTGGAACGATCTTTTAGTATGTGCAATGTACCTGATGATCTGTACAAGCTCGGTTTGGTTTACTTTGTGGAGGGGATACTATTGGTCGTTGAGAACGAAAATGCTATTTGGCGAGATTCATTGTCAATGGTCGAGGATTTAGATTATTTTGAGAAATATTCGTGGGGATCTCTTTCATTCGATACAACTGTGAAACAATTCAGTAGAGATATGAAAGCAATTGGTGCTACAATACCTGGTAAGAAGACGAAGAATATCACTGAGGAGGAGTCTTCTAAGGGTGTTCAGGTGGAGGCAAAGTACACCTGCAAGGAGTATCCACCAGCCTTGCAATATTGGGCATACGAGACGATTCTTGATTTGCAGAAGGAATACGCCAAGCCCTATGGATTCAAGTTCCCTAGGATGCTACAGTGGGAGAGCACAGGCCAGTCGAAGCATTTGCATTTGAAGGATGTACTTGCGAGGAGACATGTAAGTTATATTAAATTTAAATAATTCAATAACTTTTGAATTATACTAATCAACTTATGTCGTTTCTAATTTGCTTGTTTTGTTTCCATTACAGCTCTCTTGCATTTCTATCCTAAGGCCTTGACCAGACGAGTGAGAATTCTTTGGCACCATATATCAGAGTATAGAGGGGGGGTGCTCTTAGGTATGAGATGCTGCAGGATATGATCCAGCCTGCACCAAAGGATGGAAGACCTTATGATCCTGAGGCAAAGGCTGCTGCGGTGGCTGAGATAGCCGTGGAGGCTGGCATATTTGTGGAGGATGCCCCGACGGAGACTGCTCCAGATACTAGTGCAGAACCTACTTCTGCTCCTGGGGCTTATGAGGTTGTGTTGGGTGAGATGGCCAAACTATCAGGTGCAGTGGATGAGGTTAAGGCCACTCTAGGTATCGTCCTTAAGAATCAAGAAGTCATATTAGAGAAGCTGGCAACATTTGGTGGTATACCTACCCCTGCACCTACTCCAGCAGAGGATGTAGAGTACGACATTCTCCCCACATGTTACGAGCCTCCTGTTGGAGAAGCCACACATTCTCAGCCAGTGCAGACGGTCTTAAGTATGACTAATCCATGAGTTTTTACATGTTTTAAAGAGATTAGATACAAATTTCTCCCGTTACAGGTAAGCGCACTAGACAGAGACCAGTAAGGTACGAGGACTATACTCCAGCAGCCAAGAAACCAAAGTTCAAGGACCCAGTTACGATCCATCCTTTAAAGGTGTTGGATCAAGATATGTTGACAACTTTTAACCGATGGGTACTCAGTGAGATTGACAACAGCAGACCAAGGAAGTTGGAATGTTGTGATGGCACCCATGTTTGGTTCTTGAAGTTGAAGGTGGCAAAAGAATGGTTGGCAGAAAATGTAAGTCTTTTATATTTGTAAGAACATTTATCTCATTTTAACAATCCACTCTTCCTTAACGATACTCTATTTATTTGCAGCATCTCGATGCTGCGAATTATCTTATACGGAGACGTCTTTTTGAGTTGCCGAGGACGTACCCCGTGAAAGCCACCATACTTGATTCATCATTTGCACAGTATATTCCTGCTAGATATGAGGACTTCAAGAACAAAAGCAGGGCTTACCAATGGGATAAGGACATTCTTAATTTCGTGAAAGAAGATGCTAAAAGATACAAGAAACCTTGGAGTGATTGCAACGAGGTCTACTTCCACTGTTGCTTGGAAAATCGTCATTGGGTCCTTTGTGAAATAAATTTCACTGATTGGATGATCACTGTATTTGACTCAGATCATTCCAACTTTAGCCATAATAAGTTGTTTGAGTTAATCGAGCCTTGGACTAGGATGCTTCCATCTTTACTCAACGCTTTTGGTATGTTTAAAGGACACCCCAAGTTGAAAATAGCTAGATCGAAGATCACCGTTCCAAACTTTGATTGGCGACGCATGTCCACTGATATTGTCCCACAGTCTAAAAGCAGGTATTTAGACGTACTAACTTCAGATTTTCATAACAGTGTTATCCTTTAAGTGTCAATACGCTCACAAATGCAATTACTTGGTTTTAGCGAAGAATGTGGCGTATTCTCCATCAAACACTTGGAGTTTATTCTTGGAGACATTCCTTTATCATATGCCATCGACGACCACATTCAGTACTTCAGGGATAAATTATGCGTCGGCATTTTTTATGAGAATGTGTACCCTTGATGTTAGAACATCTATTTTGATTTCTATATGTTAGAAAATTTATTTTGATTTCTCCTTAGTTTTGTATATAAAAAATGTCATTTCGATGGCTATTCGATAATACACAATAATATATTTCTCCTTAGTTATGTATATAAACAATGTCATTTCGATTGACAAAATCCATTAATACACAAATAAAAAGATTAACAAGGTCCATTAATACATAAATAAAAAGATTAACAAAGTCCATTAATACACAAATAAAGCAAACGCCAAGTCTTCAACTTCTCCAAATAAAAAGATTAATAGTACCCAAATAAAAAGTTTAACATTGATGCCATAAATTTCAAACACGAACTTTACAAGTTGCCCTATTATGGCCTAGACCTCCACAAGTGTTGCACTTGCGTTCTACAACCAATTTATCTCCATTGGAAGGATGGCGTTTCTTCTTAGGCCTACCTTGTTTCTTCTTTGGAAGACCAACCGGGTTTTTTTGTGCAGGTGTTCTCACTTTTATTGTCATAATGTCATGTGGAACAATCCACTCTTCCTCTTTACCAGTAGGATATATAGATTCCGTGTAAGAGGACTTCCATGTCTCAATTTTATAGTAATCTGAACACAGCGAATAAAAGTTCACCCCTCGCTTAAGGGATCCAGATAGTGCATGATCACATGGGATACCAATAATCTGAAACACACCACATGTGCATGTCTTATTTAGGAGGTCGACTTCACCATTCAGCTCACCATCTAACACATGGAACTCATGCCTCCCTATTGCATAAGGGATCAAGAATCGAGCTTTCTAAGCCATATCCACCAAATTTTTCTCATAGGTCGGTGCAAGAGTTGTAGTTATCTTCTTGCTAGTTTCTCTCCTATCACAGAACCAGGACTGCAGTGTGAAGCGAATAAATTCGACGAATGTAGTTATCGGAAAGCTCCTAGCATCCCGGGTCTTATTGTTGAAACTTTCAGCATAATTTCTTGTCATTATATTATACCTAGTATCCAAGAAAACTAACATTTAATAGTAATGTACATTTAGAAGATTTCATAAATTAAAATACAATTCACAGTGACATACCTATTTCCAGGAAAGTAAGCATGGGACCACTTATCAAAACCTATGCCTTCTAGGTATTGAGCAATAGCTGGGTATTTTGATTTGATTTTTTCAAAAGTTAGCGTGGAACTCAGATTTCCTAAAAGCAAATGCCGCATTATACATCAACACATGACAATGATCAGTCTTGAATTTAGCAACCACATTCATACTAATGTGGTGGTAGCAAGCACCATGATAGGCATCGGGGAAAATAGTTTCCAAGGCATGTGTAATACTTACATGCCTGTCAGATACAAACGCCAGGTCCTCAACTTCCCCAATCGCTTCCTTTAGCTTTGACATGAAATACTTCCAAGAATCATGATTCTCATTATCCACAATACCAAATGCAACTGGATATAGATGGTTATTTGCATCCAGCGCGACTGCACATAACATCTATCCACCGTATTTTGTCTTTAAAAAAGTGTCGTCCACACATAACATAGGACGACATGTATGAAACCCTCTTCTACTAACTCCGAGTGAGAAAAAGCAATATTTGAACCGATCCTCCTCAGTGACAAAATCTGTCAACGTCCCGGGATTTTTCTGTTGAAGCATGAACAGGTACGATGGTAACTTCTGGTAGGATGCTTCCAGTGTCCCTCTAACATAAGAAAGAGCCTTCTCTCGGCATCTCCAAGCTTTTCCATATGACAACTCAATGCCATAATCATTCTTAATGTCTTCTCTTTTGTTGTTTGCCATGTACGCATTCGATCCAGTCTGATATTTTTTCTTTATGCAATGACCAATAACCCAAGGTGCAGCTTGGCGATGGCCTTTATGTCGAAGGTCAAGTGATCAAGTGTGTTTATTGGTGAAATGAGTTATCTTAAACATATCAGATTTAGGCATTCTCTTCCCCCTCAATCTCCACCCACAATCAGGATCCTTGCAAGTGATATACCAAACTTCAGTACCTGACTTCTTCACCACAAACTCGGAGTTCTACTTCATTGCATACAAGTGTGCCTTCGTCTTAAACTCTAACTTGTTCTAAAAAACCTTCCCAACTTCTATTACTCCACAACTCACTCCAGATAACGTGGGGACAACATAAGAGGGGCATGGGATTTCTTCAGCAGTATATGCCGGAGAACTCCATCTATTTCTATCGTCTTGTGTAGTTGGACGACTGCTCTCTGAGCTAGCAGTCCTCCGTCCTTGGCTTTCTTGACGTCTTGGCAAGGGTACATTTAAGTTATCTACTTGAACCATAGGTAGCATCGACAACCGATCCTCAGAGTTATCATCAGAACTACTGCACCCCTCAACTCTTTCATCATCATCACCAAAATGGGCAACTGAATTGTCATTGACATAAGGCTCATACTCATACCTATCATCATGCGGGAGATTTGTTGGGGGAAAAAAGTTTCATTATGACTAAGACCTCCCATGCATACACTTGGCCCAGGAGCTGTTTGTGGAACAACCGTGCAGGATTGATTATGGTTTTCCATATTAACACTCGCTCTAGGAGATGGATCAAGAAAAGCAATGCTCTTTGCAATCGAACTAACGCATAAAGGAACCCGATGTCTTAAGGACTTTGAATTGTCAAGAATAAGTGCACTAACTCCTTCATCATCAGTGATTTCAATGGGATCTACGCTAAAATCATTGCATGTAAACGACACTTCCAACTTTAAGTCAAACAATGACCTATCCACTTACAACTTCTCCAATAATTCTATGTAACCAACATCAATTGGTACGGGTGTTATCCCCAAAAAATGGAGATCGATGACGTGACAATAGAGGTGACAAGTGGCAGTACATGCTCCGTAAAAGACACATTAAATAGTCAATAAATACATTGACTCCTCAGAGTTGTGATAAAGTGACCTGGTAGACTGATGAAGAGTTTTGACTGCTTGAGAAGTGTCATGACCGACCAGGCATGACCTTGTCCGACCAGTCGCGTGTTTGTCTGCCTAGGAGTGACATTGCTGCCCAGGAGTGACATTGTCCTACCAGCATGCACATGTCCTACCAGCACTGGCATGCTAGAGGAGAGTGCTATGTTAGACGAGAGACATGGCATGCTAGAGGAGAGTGCCATGTTAGACGAGAAACATGGCATGCTAGAGAACATGTCATGTTAGAGGAGAGGAGTGCATGTCCTACCACCATGCGCATGTCCTACCAGCAAATGCATGTCCTACCAGCAAGTGCATGTCCAGCATGCATGTGTCCGACCAGCACTTGCATGAATGGTCAGTAGGAGATATGGGTCGACCAGATAGAGGAGGACTAAGTCAAGATTCCTAGAAACGACTTCAACAAGAACCGGTCTTGGCACACGCGGGAATATCTCATTTTTCCCCACAAATTTGGTGTTCTGTTATATTTTGAATATTTTTGTAATTTAAATATAATAAGAATAATAAAATATCCCGATTCTAGGGGATATCAAATGTATGATCCTAAGCCTATAAATACATGGCTTATGAGATCAGAAGGGGGCTTCTTCTTCTCTGGAGACTTTTTGGGAAATTTTGGGTCTGAGTTTTCTAGAGAGAGAAAGTGCTTGTATCTAGAAAAATTCTTGTATTCTTGTAATCTGTACTGAAGAAACTCAGTTGGCTCAGTTCATCTGATCTTGAGTACGGATCTATAATCACAACTCTAAGTGGATTAGGCTATTACCAACATATTGGGGCTGAACCACTATAAAAATTGCTGTGTTATTTACTTTCTGTTCAAAACCGTCTGTGTCGTTTAAATTCTCTTGAATGTTTTATCGTTTTTTATGTTCTCACGTCGTTGGCCAAAAACGCGGTCAACAACGGGTATTATAGTGTTCAAACCAGCTTTGAAATTCCATTTCTCTCATTTCTGTTCCCAAACACCGTTGTAAGAAACAATTATATTAACTCTGGAACCTACAAATTTACAAAAAAAAGCATAAGAAAATTATAAAAATAAAATGTAATCGATGATGAATCGATGCATATGAAAATATGCATTGCAATTCAACATCGATGCCACATCGATGAAATTTCGATGCATAATCGATGCTTATGGTTGCCATATGTACGTGATTCCATTTTGATGGTATATCGATGTCATATCGATGCTGAACCAAATCAACATATATGGCATCAATTCAGCATCGATATTATATCAAACATAACATCTAAATAACATTGAAATTGCATCGATGTACCATCGATATGACATCGATATACCATCGATGTATAATCGATGCTGATGGTTGCCATCTGTACGCGATTCCATTTCGATGGTATATCAATGTCATATCGACGCTGAACCAAATCAACATATATGACATCGATTCAACATCGATATACCATCGATATTATATCGAAAATAACATCTAAATTATATGTTCGCCCCAACATCGACATTCCATTGATGTACCATTGATTTTGGAATGGCACCCACATATTTCTAGATTCGAAGAACAAATAAAAAAATGCTGAAAAAATACCACACTCAACAACAGAACAGTTCGAATCTAATATCTAACGATGACTTTCATATTCACAAGTAGATAAATGAAATGATACTTACCCATGATTTTTTCTCTTAAAAAACGTCAAGAATGACAATTTCTTCACTTGAAATGAATTCTTCACTTGAAATGAAACTTCTAGATCTGAGCAGTCCAATTTCTTCACTGGTTTGGCTGTGAAAATCGACAATGGTTTCTGTAAAAATGGCTGTAAATGATGGATGAGAGAGAGATAGAGAGAGAAATGTGTGAATGGTTAAATTTTACTCATGAGGGTATTTTTGTCCAAAATAAAGAAAGAGGCACATTAATAGGAGAATTTTTATGATAACATGTTAAAAAATTTAATTATGTTATGATGCATATAGTGTAAAATTTTCGATTACAAATACTTGTGATGAGTACAAACACTGATGACCATTTTCTATTTAACATAGTTTCATGTTCTATAGTTGTGGTGGATTACTGGGCAAAAACAGTTTTGGTCAGTTTAGATTCAGTCCTATTATCCCATATCGGTTGAGGGGTTAAATCAACGTAGCCCAGCAAGTTATAAAAGACAAACTTGTTGACCATTTGAAGCATGCTTGTCTCGGCTTCTGGCTAAGATGTAGCGTAGTATGTGTTCTTATCTGATATGTGGCCCATTGGCCCACACGAGCCCACACGAAATTAAATTAATTTTTTAAGAGTGAGCTCCCACCACACTAGCTTGCTACTGGGGCTCGCAGCCCTCTAAGCCCAGTTTTAAGCTTATCCCTTTATGTCCATATGACTTTGTTCGTACCAATATTTAGTTTTATTAATATTAGGTATTAAAATACATTAAAAATGGTTGTACATATATGGTACAATTTTATTTTTATTTTTATCTTGTGTTAATTTCAGCGATTAAAAATTCAATTTGATCTAGTACTATTTTTATTGATACTTACATTGCAACGTTTGATTTACATTCTTCTTCGCAATTGCTTGCTTACAAAGTACAATGACAGAAAAAAGTAAAATTTATGTTGTACCTCTTCTATTATAAACGTAAGAGTGAGCAAAATGCAAGTAGAAAGCAAACCCAATTGAACTAAGTCCAAAAAGTAACCAATAAAACCAATCAAGATGAGCCTTGTTCAAGTTATTAGGAAACCAGCTATCTCTGCCTTCTCCCCCTGTTGTTTTCTCAATAACAGAAATAAGAAAGCTGCTTAAGAAGCCCCCAATACCAAACACACTAAAGTATAGTGCAAGTCCTATGCTTCTCAACTCTGTTGGGACTTGATCATAGAAGAACTCTTGCATACCAACCAGAGTGAAAACATCAGCTACTCCAAAGAGAAGGTACTGAGGTAACAACCACCACACGCTCATTGGAATCATCACATCCGGCGTATCAACTATGTTGTATTCTTGAGCAGTTTTGAGCCTTTTGATCTCAACAAGGGCTGCAACCACCATAGACAAAACATGGAAGAAAAATCCAACTCCTATTCTCTGCAGCATTGTGATTCCAGATGGTACCGTTCTAGTGAAAGCTCTAGTGATCGGAACGAAAATGCGATCATAGATTGGTAAGAGGATAATAAGCGTGAGGTAGATGAAGCATTGAAGTGAGGCAGCTGGTATTTTGTGGCCTGAGACAATCGTTCTGTCCATGGTGGCACCTTGCTTTGTAAAGAAAGTTGATGATTGTGCAAACACCATACCATATATGCAGCATGTCGCCCATATTGGAACAAGTCTAAGTATAGCCTTTGCTTCTTCAACATCAGCTATGCAACAAGCGCAATCATCATCTTCCTTCCAGTTGGTTGGTGCAAGCAAGGCTTTGTTGAGGAACCTATAAGGTTATAGGATCCAAATATGATTAGAAGGGCCTTTTTCTCCCTTTTATTAAAAGAAATAATTATTAAATAGAACATTAAGAAAAATTCTTGTTGGTTTAGCCATATGGCGAGGGAGATTCTGATAACCAACAACAAAATAAGTAGGAAAAATAAGAAATTCAGACTATGAACTATTACATGCTTTCAATCAGCTCTTTTATTTTGTTTGCAATTGGATCTGTATAACTACTAATATTGTATTTAATTGCAAATTTATATCCTAGATTAATGCTAAATACGAAAAATTTGTATACACATATCATACACAAGTAATTTCAACTATACAATTGAAAAATCTGTTATTACCAATAAGCCAAATGTACCCCGCTGAAGTTTCTTTTCCTTTTTTTTTTCACTAATAAATTTAGTCATAAAGTCAAGTCCCTTACCTGAATTGTTCAGAACTTTGGTGAGGCAAGAATCCTCGAGTTTCAACTTCAATGGCTACACTTGAAGGACTTCTCCTCCAGTTTCTAAATGCTGCAACAAAAACACCACCGATCCTCACGAAGGGACCTTTCTCATTCTTCTGTACAATGCTATACCAATAAGTTGTACTACCAAGCATGAAAACACCCAGCGCAATGACCATTGCGATGCAAGGAATACCAAACCCAAGAGCCCAACTCAGATTGTCTTGTATGTAGCTTACGATTATAACTGCTACTGTAACACCTGCAGAGGCACCAAAATACCACCAGTTGAAGAATGAGCTCTTGGCCTTGCACTCCTCCGGATCTTCACCATCGAACTGATCGGCTCCAAAAGCTTGAGTGCATGGCTTGTGGCCACCTACGGCCACTGCCACTAGATATAAGGCAAAGAAGAACAATATTACTTGTAGCTGTGGAGGAGAGCAAGCTGAAATGTTGTTGTTTTGGGAGTCAAAACAACTATGAGAAGGCAGAGTAGCCGATAGTGTCAACAGACCAAGTGCCTGTTCTCCATATCAATTTGAACCAGTAAGGATTGACAGAAATCCAATATGCCATAACTTGAGATCATATTTGCAGTTAGTGATTATAATACTTTGCTTTTATATTAATAATTTATTTGTTGAAAAATTACCGTTTTACTTGAAAATAAGACCAACTAACGAAAATGGATTCTTCATATCCAGATAAATAAAACAATGTTTTGGAGAAAACACCTAATAAACTTTTTCTATACTAATTTTTGTTATTAAAAAGAAGAAAAGAAGAAATCCATATCAATTCAATTATCTGAGCCTCTGGCAGAGCAAGACAAGTGATGTCTTTTAATTTTTTTTTGTACTGTACAAATCAATTAGATATAAGATATCATACTAGCTAACCAATTTATTTATCTAGATATTTTTTTTCCTCAAAAATATTTATTCTTATTGTGTATATATTTAGTTAGAGAACAGACCAAAATATAGAGCAGAGAAGCGACGACTATGGTGCGGTAGCGCCCCAAAAAAGAATCGGCCACGAATGCTCCTAACAGAGGCATCAAGGCAGCGGCTCCTCCCCAAGCATTGATGTTGGCCGCCGCCGCAGCCGTTGACTGCCCGAGTGGCCCAGTCAGATACATGACGAGATTTGAACTGATCCCATAGTAGGCGAATCTTTCCGCCACTTCCACACCTGTTCCATTACGATTTTCATTTTTCATTTAATATCAAAATTTCAAAACTGATAAAACATTTTTCTTTTTAATTTTGAGTTTCAATATTGTTGAATTACCTATAATAAAAGCCGCTGATGTCCAACCACCGGAGTTTGATCTCGAAACCGTACGGCCTTTATAGTCAACGGTACCGTCGACAGCGTTGACTAGAATCAAAGTTTCGGCTTCTTCGGCCATCATCTGAAACTGGCCACCACGCGCCGACTATGGTGTTATGAGAACTAATAATTCTGATTCGACAAAGTCAAGTCCTTGATTGGTTGAGCTAGTAAGCCATGATGATAATGATAATACTTTAGGTTTCAGTTGATGAGTTCCAAAGCAATGTGATCTCACCACTCTAACTCTATAGAGGTCCATTTTGATATTATTATTGGTATTTAATTAACTACTAAATTGATTGAGGTAGATTTTTTTAGTGTTATGAATTGATGACGAAGGGAATAGGAGCTATAGGACAATTTTGGATAATTTTTAATATAAAAATATCCGTTAGGGGAGAGGGAAATCAATTGTGCAAGCGATTGGGCACACACACCAAGTGCCACCTCAAAATTCAACGGAGTTGGTTCAGTCAGAGAAAGGTTATTTTCTCACCCCAACTCCAAACTCCAATATCTAATCACCTCAACCAATCGTAACTGTCCAAACCAAAGAAATCGATAAAATAAAAGTCCCAATCACATTCCCAATTATAGAGTTTGTTTGGCTACGTTTCTTATGGAAAGGGAAATTTGAGGCTCTATACCTGCTCATAATTAAAAGGTTTATTTAGATTTTATTAAAAAACATCAAAATTTAAAGAAGGGGATTTATATATAAAATGATGTATGTATTAGGAATTTTTGCCACAAAATCTTAATTTTTTAACAAAATAATTGCATGAAAAAGTGAAAAGGATTAAAGATGCTAATTTTTTGAAGGTTCAACTCATTTTGAATGTGTAGATTTTGAAAAAAAAATACCAAAATTCAAAAAATAAAATCACTTCAAATTGCCATACAAGTGAAAAGTTATGTCTCACCAAAATTTTTATCAAATTTCATCACAAACCATCAATTTTGACATTATTTCATGGGACCATTACTAGACTATCGTTAAGTATCGATTTTTCATGGTTTTTGCCTAAAAAAAATCAATTTTTTATGGCACCATTATTAAGGCATCGTTTTGTTTTTATTGCCTAAAAATTAAGTTTTCATGGCAACGTTGTTAAAGGATCATTATGCATCATTTTTTGCCTAAAAAATCAAGTTCTCATGGCACCATCGCTAGACCAATGCTAAGATCATTAAAGCATCGATTTTAATCGAAAATCTACAATTTTAACGTTACCAAATCTGGGAGAAAAAAAACGTAAACAAAACAAAATTTTTTTGTACATAAGTGTTCGAAATCCATGAATTAGTGTGTTTAAGTGAATGTTTTCGTAGGTTTAAGTTTTGGATTGGATTTTGAAAAAAAAAACTTGACGAGTGTTTCAATAGTGATGGGGCATTTATTGTATATGTTGTTTTTTTTAGGATTAAATTTTACTATTCAGATTAAAAAATAAGTAAGATTACAATTTAATCTTATTGTCTAGCCAAAAAATATGTAAATATGTCTCAGAAAATTAGATAATAAAATATTAAAAAATAAAATTCTGAAAGCCCATTTTTTATTTGCCTAAATGAACACCTAAAAATAAATAAATAAATAAAAATGGATTAGTATCAAATATTAAATAATAACTAGCGTCGAAATACCTATATTTTTCAATTTTAGCATTTTAATACCCAAATCTTTTTTTACGACATAAATATGTTCCGTCAATGTTTCTTGATAAACTAAGTACCTAACATTAATTTTTCTGTTAAGTGTCAAATAAATGGCTACGTAGCAATTTGTAATTGATTTAAGTTTAATTATTTAAAAATAATCATTTAAATATTAAAAATTAATTTAAAATATAATGAAAATATTCAAAATTCATTTTAAACATAAAAATAATAATTATAAACAAATTAAAATTAAATTCAATCAAATGTGTTTATCATTATGAATATGCCCACGATCTAAAAAATTATATATACCTTGAATCTGCCCAAATTTATGCACAAAACCCCGTAGCACATTATCTAATTCATCAATTTAGAAATTAACTAAATTTCTTCTTATTCCTAAATCTCACACCAATGAACCTAGAATCACAAATACATAGAATGAGTTTGACTCCTAACTAAAAAATTATTTTTTGTTTTTAAAACTTAAAATTTGTTTTCTGAAAACAAATAGGGGTGTTTGATATTGTTTTCAGAAAACAACTTTTAAAAACAAAATTACAAAAAATAGAAAATTTTGATAACAACATAAAATTATTTTTAATTGTTCTTATTTTTTTTTGTCAAATTTTTTCTCACGTAAATTTTTTAATTATTATTATCTCACATCATTTTCTCTCTTATCACTTTCTCTAACATTACTTTCTCTCTCATAACTTTTTATTTCCTTATTTTCTTTCTCATCACTTATCATCTCATTATTTTTTCTTTCATCACTTCTTATATCTTTATTTTTTCTATCTCGTCATTTTATCTCTCATCATTTTATTTCTCATTTTATTTCGTACATCAATTTTTCTTTCTCAAAATTTTTCTCATTATTTTATTTCTCCTCATTTTTTCTTTCACATTACTTTATCTCATTATTTATTACAAACTTTTAAAATATTTTTGTCATTCTAAATATATTAATTAATTTTTTATTTTTTAATTTAAAAAAAACTAAAACTAAAAAACTTAATTTTAGAAAATATTAAAAAAACACCTATTTTTTATTTTAAACTGCAAAAACTATTTTACGTTCTTTTAACACAATTTCCCATAATCTCTCAAAACCCTTTTCTTTTGCTCAGCCAAACAATCGGCAGAAACTGCATTAAATGAAAATTTTATCCATCACAGAGGGATAAATATCCGTAGAGTTCCAAAAACGACTGAACATAACACGCAGAGCTCACTGTGATAAATCACGAGCAATAACATTGATAGAACGACTAACAAAAACAAAAGAAATTTCCGTTAAAAAACTACATAAATTTGTAGTTTCTAAACACACACTTCGCATCAAATTGGCTAAGCTTGAACAATACTCCTTGAAGTCCTTCATCCCCACTCCAGCCCCACCGGAAATCTACCAGATCTCAGAGTTTTGTTTTTATTTAAAAAAAGAAGGGAACGAAATGATCTCATCCATTCTCAGATGGCGTCTTCTCTTCTCCCGCACAATATCTTTGATGGCTTTTCCGACAGCGTCTTCTCTTCTACAGCCCAAGATCGTAGATGGCATCTTCTCCCCAGATCTCCAATGACAAACATATGAGGAGGACGAAGGCAGTGTTCTCGGAACGACTATCGTCTGAGAAGAAGAAGAAGAAGAAGAAGAAGAAGAGCGATTCATTAGGGTTTGATCAAATTATATATTTATTTTTTGAAAGAATAAGCGTTTAGGGAATTAACACTATAAATCATTTAACTTTTATTTTTTAAAAAACTGATTCTTTTACTTATTAAGTTTAGTTTATAACTTATTTGTCAAAAATAAAATTAAGTTTTGTTTATAATTTATTTTAAGTTTTCTGATTTTAGTTGATTAATTTTAGTTTGATTTAATTTAATTTTAAATAATTTTTAAATTTTAAAATGAATATTTTTTAAATTTTTATTTAATTTTTAAATGATTTTTTTAAATAAAAATTAATAATCTGAACCAATTACATGTTGCCACGTAAGCACTTATTTGTCACTTAAAAGAAAAATTAACGCTAGGTACCTAGGTCATCAAGAAATGTTGACGGAATGTATCTATGTCATAAAAAAAGACTTAAGTATTAAAATGTTAAAATTGAAAAACTTAGGTATTTTCATCACCAATTACTCAATATTAAATAATGATAACAATAATATGATTTAAAATTTTGATATGGAAGAAAACATTTTCTTAAATAATTTTAAAATGAAGAAACAAAGACTTATATGTGAAGTCCCCAAAATTGGAAGTGTCACCTCTAAATCTAATTTATTTATTAGGTCAATAAGATACTTGCACCACAAATCAATTAAGATAACTTATCTCTTACCCAATAAAGTAAGTAAACTTATAGAAAAAATAAAATAAAATATAGAAGTGCTTTTGGAGTTTGGAGTATCTAACCAATAGTTTTGTTTAAGGATATTAGCAATAATAATAAGAGAAAAGTTGACAACTACTAACTTTTAGAAGTAGTTAATTAAAATTAGACCTTAAATATATTTAGTTAAACATTACCTATTATTATCATTAGACTCCCAAATTACCCTTATTTGAGCACATGATTCTAAGTGTTACTGTATTGTGTATTATATATGTCATATTATAGTTAAATTGGAAATGCATTCGAATTGTACATATATGTGTGACAACTATATTTATAAGATTGTATTCAATATGTGAAAAATTATTCTTTAAAATGTAAACATCAAAGCTTAAATTATAAATCACAACTCTTTAAAATTTAAACTATAAAATTTAAAATGTAAACCACAATCTTTTAAAATATAAATCTCAAAGATATAAAATATAAACCACAACCTTTTAAAAGTTCAACCTCAAGGCTTAAAATCTAATCCAAAACTCTCCAAAATATAAACTACAAAGCTTAAAATATAAATCACAAGGCTTAAAATATAAATCATAAGACTTAAAATTTAAACCACGACTCTTTAAAATTTAAACTACAAGACTTAAAATTTAAACCACAAGGCTTAAAATTCAAACCACAACTTTTTAAAATTTAAATCACTAGGCTTAAAATTTAAAACACTTGGCTTAAAATTTGAACCACGACTTTTTAAAATTTAAACCACAACTCTTTAAAATTTAAACCAAAAATCTTAAAATTCAAACTACGTCTCTTGAAACTATAAATCATAACGTTTAAAAGCTAAATCACAACTCTTTAAAATTTAAACCACAAGACTTAAAATTTACATCATTAGGCTTAAAATATAATCCATGTCTCTTTAAACTATAAAGAATAACGTTTAAAATCTAAACCGCAACTCTTTAAAATTTAAATCATAAGACTTAAAATTTAAACCACTAGACTAAAAATCTAAGCCATGTCTTTTTAAACTATAAAGTATAATGTTTAAAATCTAAACCATAACTTTTTAAAATTTAAACTATTAGGCTAAAAATCTAAACCAAGTCTCTTTAAACTATAAAGTATAATATTTAAAATCTAAACCACAACTCTTTAAAATTTAAACCAATAGGCTAAAAATATAAACTATGTCTCTTTAAAATTTAAAGTAATACGTTTAAAATGTAAAACACAACTATTAAAAATTTAAACCACAAGGCTTAATATTTAAACCGCTAAGCTTAAAATCTAAACCACGACCCTTTAAATTATAAATTTAAACTATAAAGCATAACGTTTAAAATCTAAACCAAAACTCTTTAAAATTTAAACCACTATGTTTAAAATTTAAACCACAAGGCTTAAATTATAAACCACGACCATTTTTAACTATAAAGCATATTGTTTGAAATCTGAACCCAAAATCTTTAAAATTTAAACCACAAACCTTTAAATTATAAATTTAAACTATAAAACATAATGTTTAAAATCTAAACAAAAAATCTTTAAAATTTAAACCAATAGGCTTAAAATCTAAAAACATGTCTCTTTAAACTATAAAGCATAACATTTAAAATCTAAAGCACAACTCTTCAAATTTTAAACCGTCACAAATCCTAGCACTGCCAATCATCCTCCCCGATGATAGATCCTGAAATTGGCAAGAATTAGACACAAATTTAGCAAGGCAGTTGTTATCAACAGTCAATTTGTGAACATAAATTAAATTGCATTTCAAAGAAGGAACAAAAAGTATTGATTTAAGAAGTGAATCAATAGACAATTTAATGGTGCCAATTATTGCCAAAGGGGATTGAGTGCCATCTGCAATCTTGACACTAGACTTAGTCGAACAAGGACAATAACAATCAAACAAATGAGATAAACCTGTCATGTGATCTATTGCAGTGGAATCAATTATCCATGGAGTTTGGGCAGTGGAAGAGAAATTATTAGAGTGTGCCACTGAAGCACTATGGGATTCAGATCCAGATATGGGTGCCATGAAAGATCGATTCAAGAGAGTATACAACTGTTCGAGTTGTTCATTACTGAAGGAAGGAACAACAGTACTGCTCTTATTAGTGCTACTCTCAGACTGAGTTTGGTAGGCCTTTTCTGTCATTCTGGTGACGAGGAGTCCAGTTTGACGGTTTTTCCATGAATTTCCCAACAAGTAGAGCGAGTGTGACCATGACGTTGACAATGATCACACCAAGGTCGATCACCCTTGCGATTAGGTCGAGGGTCAGGATTGGATCTGCCAAATGGAGGTGGGCCGGTCTTTGAGACAAATGCAGAGCTCTTAATGGGCTACAAATCGGGAGAGGTGTGCATGACGCGACGACGTGCTTCTTCATGTCTGACCTCAGAGCAAGCTTCTTCAATGTCAAGAAATAGGGAACGACCAACCACACGCCCTCTGACTTCATTAAGATTACTGTTTAACCCAGTAAGAAACTCAAAAATTCTTTCTTTTTCTAACTGTTGTCGCTAGATCGTAGTGCAGTTAGCACACAGTGGTATGGTATCTATATATAAATCGAGTTCCTGCCACAAATCTTGTAAGCCTGAAAAATATTGGGTAGTAGTTTGATTACCTTGCTTGATTTCTTTGAGCTTGGTTTGAATTTCAAAAATTTGAGAAGTGTTACCAAGAATAGAATACATTTTTCGGGCAACGTCCTACACTGCCTTAGCAGTCTTAAAGAATATATAATTGCGACTGATTTTTTAGTCAATTAAATTAATTGGCCACACAAGAACAATAGAATTTTTAGCTTGTCATACCTTGTATGTAGGATCAGTGGAAGGGGGTGCAAGGAGATCACCAGTAATGTACCCAAGTTTCCCACGACCACAAATGACAAGTTTGACTGATTGGGCCCATTAGAGATAATTTTTTCCATCTAACTTCTGGGTTGTGATATTGAGAGAACCACTACCTAGGCTATAGAGGGAGCCCATATAACTACTTGGTTGGGTTTGGGTTGAATGTGGAACATTGGCAGTAGGTTGGGTTTGGGTTGAGTGAGGCCCAATTGTTTGAGAGGAGACTTCTTCACTGTTTGACATAATGGCAAGTGGCTAGGGATGGCACGTGATGGACCTGATTGTGCGGGTGTTTGTGTGACGGAGGGATTGACCCGATCATGGAGGCTTGCATGCCTGTGTTTAAGAGCTACGTCGGATGGGAACAACGAACAGAGCTACGCCTGCGTCTGAAAGCTACGTCGATCGGGACTGAGGTCGAAGTCGATTTTGTTAGGTGGCAGAGAGGTCCTGGATGGAGGACAATGTCAGATTGATAGCTACACTTGGAATTGCCGAGGATATCGCTTGAACTGCCAAGGAGAGCTGAACTGTCAGAAGAGTACAGAAGCTATCGGCGCCAGAGAGGACAACCAGAGCTGGACAGAAAAAATATTTGCTGAGAGAAAAAAGCCTTACGACTCTGATATCATCAAGAAGTGAGGAAATAAAATTATGTGTATTTTACAACCTAAAACAGTAAGAATATATAGGGAAAAAATACAATGAATCTCCATGAATACAAAATAAAGGAAATAACCACTACTCCTATAAACAAGGATAAGATGGCAATAATCAATACATAAACTTTTGATTTTCGTAACCTTCATAACTGTCACCAAATCGAGCTCGTCATCAAGATCATCAATTATACCACCAGTGACTTGGTAGAATTGCATGTACATGTGAAAGGGTTAGCACAATGACTTTTGTGAGTCATATTGTAACATACCAAATTTTTGGAACCCTTAATATTTAATGTTATAGTTATTTTATCCCAAGTTCTATTATTGATTGAAATCAAAATAAAAATTAGATTTTATCTTAGTCAAAACATTAGAAATTCTGAATAAAAGTCTAACCGAAAATTCATATTGGAAAAAATCTTGGAATAATTATTGGAATTAATTAATCATGGAAAAAAAATATTTTCGGCAATATATTAATATCATTAATGAGAGAAAATAATAATTTGGTAATATTCTTGGAAAATACCAAAAACTGGATGTTGGCCGCGTTTTTGGCCAACGACGAGTAGACGTCAAAACTACAATGAACCTTCAAGAGAATAACACGACACAGATAATTTTATAGTGGTTTAGCCCCAATTTATTGGTAATAGCCTAATCCACTTGGAGTTGTGATATATTTAGCCTACACTTAAGATCAGATGAACTTGAGCCAACTGAGTTTCTTAAGTGCAAGTAGAAAAATATAGAGTTTCTCCTTAAAGAATACAAACTTTATCTCTCTAACCCCTCAGAAAATGCCCCAAGAATCAGTCCCCAAAATCCTAAAACGAGAGAGTTTTCTCAGCCTAAAAAGATCAGCCCCCCCAAATGATGCCATGAGCCCTTTATTTATAGGCTCATGGATCGTACATAAATATCTCCCTTTTACCGGGTTATTTGTTCTTCCAACAGACTTTAATTAATAAAATATAAATAAATCTAATATTACAACAATATGGCTATTATTTCGGGATATCTGAGAGATTCCTGTGGTAGTTGAGAATGATTCGGGTTGAAGCTGTTACTGAGGAAATAGGCAAGCACCTCTCGTAGGCAAAACACTCCTCTAGCACAAATCTGGTCTAGCAAAACACTCTACTGGTCGGGCAAAACAAATGACTGGTCGGTCATGCACTCCACTGGTCGACCAAATACTTCACTGGTCGGCCAAACACTTAACTGGTCGGACAAACACCTCACTGGTTGGACAAGCACATGACTGGGCAGACAAGCACATAACTGGTCGGTCATGACACTTGACTGGTCAGTCAAAAATCCTTATCGGTCTGACAGAATCTCTACCAGGTCAGTCAGATCACTTTATCACAACTCCGACGAGCCAATACATTTATTGACTATTAATGTGTCGTTTACGGACCATGTATTGCCACTTGTCGCTTTTGATTGCCACGTCATCAAACTCAAATTTTTGGAGATAACATTTGCCCCCCAAATTTATTATATGATATACTCACATAATAAAATTTTCTTCTAGCAAAATGTTTTTGAGGCCATCCAAAAACTTCCATCCAGTCGGTAATTTTCACTCTTGTAATAAACCCACG
The DNA here is from genome assembly GCF_963169125.1 of Humulus lupulus. Lineage (NCBI taxonomy): Eukaryota > Viridiplantae > Streptophyta > Magnoliopsida > Rosales > Cannabaceae > Humulus > Humulus lupulus. The sequence goes on from NC_084802.1 coordinate 55,011,047, forward strand.
ATCGAACTTTTCTTTTGATTTCTTCAAATTCCATTCTTTGAGCTTGTTTGAATAGCTGATTTGAAATGCTTGTTTGGTCCCCGGGACCCAAATAATTTTTTAACTGCTAACCCTTGGGTGTATTGTTTCCTGCTGCTCAGACGCCTCCCTAGCTCTTTGGACACCACTCCAAATATATGCTCAACCTCTCGGAAGCGGACCCTCGGAAGCACCAAGCTCCTCGGATGGCCAGCTAGCATCTCCTTGGACATGGACGCTCCTTGAATGCGCACCCCAGCTGCTCGGACGAGAGCCACCATCCTCTCGGATGCACCCCTGGTTGCTCGGACGAGTGCCACCATCCGGTCGGACGCACCCCTAGCTGCTCGGACACAGCCCACACCTGATCGGACACCAGCCTTTGGACGCGCGCGCACAACCATGGCTGCTCGGATGCAGCTCCTCCAGCCGCTCGGATGCAAATCCTCCAGCCGCTCAGACGCAAACCCAGCTGGTCGGACACAGCCCACACCTCATCAGACGCAGCCCCACTGCTCGAACACGCAGCTTCTCCAGTCGCTCGGCCATGTGCCCCAATCGATCGGACATGCATTTAGCTGCTCGGACACAAGCAGCCTCTCGGTCATGGCAGCCTCTCAGACATGTGGTGCAACCGCTCGGACATGTGGTGCAACCGCTCAGATGCACGCCTAGCCACCTGGACACCATAGCCTCTTTGCTCCGTGCTTGGCTGCTCGGACACCACAGCCTAACCACTCGGATGCATGCCCTTATGTCCTCGGGCTTGTAAAAAAAATGGTTTACTCTAGGAACTCCTCATTGTTAGTTATGCTCAACAACAGACTTTCCTACTAGACCAGTGATATATGCTCAGCTGACCAAGGAAGTTGTATCTGCTCTCCCAACCAGGGAAACTTTGCACCTGATCAGCTAAACTTTGTACGTGGCCAGTAGTTTACTCTTTTTTCTTGTGAAGTGATATTTTTCTCGTACAACCGAGCTGTTGGCTTTCATACTTTACTTTTGTTTGTTAACTTAAAACATTCTAAGTCTTTTTAGACTTAAAAAGTTATAAGTTTTTTGTGAATAGTAAAGTCACTCTGATGTATACCTTATATTTTCGCATGAGTACTTAGTTTTTAAACTTTGAAATTCTAGACATTTCATAAGTCCATTCTAAGTATATTTTCTCACACTCTTATTGCTCTAACATTTTATGAGCAGAATATTTATTGTCACACGAATATTTGCTTATAACTTGAAATTTTGAAAAATTCCAAGTTACTTAAGCTTTGTCAAACAAGTTAGCTCAATGGCCTTTTTGGACTTCGAAAATTTACAAGTCAGCCTAAAAACAGATATCTTAACTCGTGCTCTTATTACCTATGTTAAATTATATACCAGTATACCCTATGTGCCCCCCCAGGTTATCGAGGGTTGAAAGATCCTTAGTCACTTGCTACTTGATCGAATCTGTTCGAGTAGTTAATTACTCGTGAAACACATAGAATATATGGAAAATATTCGAGCAGTTGAACACTGCTTGAATGTATCGACTAGTTGAACACTGTCCGATTTTACCGACTAGTTGAACACTGTTCGAATAATTAACACACATGCACATTTGTAGCAAGAATCGACCACGCTGCGCGTAGTCTCTTTTATTACTCGTAAATTAAAAAGGACAAAACGTGTCTAATAACGAGTCTTAAACAACAAAAATTGTTCAAAAATAGCTGACAGGTCAGCAAATAACCAGCTCATAAACCAAATTTAAATAGCAAGCTAAACAACTTGAAATTAAGCTATCACTCTAAAAGCGGTATTTAGTGATAATATATCCTCTGATGCTCGCCGCTCCAATGGTTTCTGATCCCAGCACTCCCGCTCAGCATACCTCTCCCTTGCTTCGTTGCTATCCTCAGCCAAGTGTGGTCCTCCACATATAGTGTCTAAGGTAAAGTCCACAGGTCCGAGCTGCAAGGGTGGAGATCTTTGTCGTTTGAACCCAGGATTGCTGCTGCCTCCTTCTCCTTGGGGTGTCTCTGCTCGGTACTTCTTCAACTTGCCCGACCGAAGAAGGAATTCTATCTCGTCCTTGAGGTGATTGCATTCATTTGTGTCGTGACCATAATCTCCATGGAAACGACAAAACTTATTCATATCTCTCTTCCTCATCTCTTTCCTGATGGGTGGAGGTTTCTAGTAGGGAACCTCTTCATGACTAGCAAGATATATTTTTGCTCGGCTGGTCGAGAGAGTGGTGTAATTAGTGAACTGAGGCTCATACTTGGTTGGCTTTTCGTTTGAACTCAACTTTGCTTTCTTTTCCTCATGGTGGTCAGACCCGTTATTTCCAAGTTTCTTTCCACCATTATTAGGAGAGTCAGTTGATCCGCCCAGATTGTTTATGCCATTATCCTCTTTCTCGATTGCATCATCCAATTTCATATACTTGTCTGCTCGGTCAAGAAATTGTTGAAGTGTTGAAATTGGATTTCTATGTATACTATCCCACAAAGGGCTTCGATAAGTTATCCCAGCGGATATGGCAACCATCTTCCCCTCGTCTCCTACAGCAGTTGCTCTATTGGCTTCTCTCATGAATCTCTATATATAATTCTTTAAAGACTCATATTTTCCTTGTTTGATATCTGCCAAGTAGTTGGCATAAACTGGTGGAGTCCGGACAGTGTTGAATTCTCTACAAAACTCCTTCCTGAATGCTTCCCAAGAGGTAATGGAGTTCGGCTTAAACTTCCAATACCATTCCTGGGCAGTATCCGACAATGTAATCGGGAAAACTCTACACCGATAATCGTCACTTACTCCGAGCAATTCCATCTGGTCCTCAAATTTCCTAGCATGTCTGATGGGATCTGCCTTTTCTGTATATACTGGCAGAATCGGTGCTTTATATTTTGCCGGCGGTTGGGCTGCTCTAATCCGGGCACAAAATGGGCTGCCACTCCAGTGGTCTATCGCATCTATCCCGGAAGGTTGTTTTGACAAACCTTGCACTGCAGCTGTTAGCACGTCAAGATGGGCTTGGATGGCTGGTGTAACTGATGAAGTTCCAAGGTCTTGACCGCCTAGTCGGGCATTACCATCTGGTGCACTGTCGTCAAGTATTTCTACTTGACTGGCAGGGCGGTTCAGATTTTTCCGTTCGATCGGGACGGTCCTTCTCTTGTTGGTGATAACGTCCCTCAGATCCTTCCGGGAAGCATGCTCTCCTGCCCGATCGAACACCGTACCTTTTGATTTTTCAGAGGGCTTACTACGCGGGACTTGCGCTCTCCCACTACGCTTCTGGCAGGGGTGCAGTGGAGGTCTTTCGGTACGCCCCGGCCAGTCTTTTCCTCCTTGTTGGTCGTTGCCCTCCTTTTCCTTTGACTGGTCGGTGTGATGACTATCAGCCTCATCACGACCATGCCCATCTTTGAATTGTGAAGTCCTCTTATCTCAAGGAATCTTGATCTGATCCTGCCTGGGTGGAGTCTTTTTATTGCCTGATCGGTGACTCCTGGATCTAGAAATTTCTGATCGGTGGCTCCTGGAGGGGGTTCTAGAGTGCTCCCTTTGTGTCGAGGCAGTTATGGATTGGTCCCCATCATCTTCCCGACCAGGGAGGTTACTCTTGCTTCTGTCCGGTCCCCGAGAATTGGCTTTGTCAGCGGTCCTCCGACCAGCATTATTATTTCTTGCTCCCTGGGTGGCTGCTTGTGCCGCGGCTTGAGCATTGGCTTGGGCCAATAGGGTAGCCGCTTCTAGAGCAAGTGCTGCTTCACGATGTCTCCGGTCGACTTCCTCCTGTCGCTGTCTGAGCTCTTCGCTTTTGGCCTCCATATCACGCCTTTGCTACTCTAACACAACTCTCTGCTTGGCCATCTCTTCAGTGAAAGACTCCTGCCGAGCATTGAATTGTATCATCTCCTCTTGGAAAGCGCCTATTGCTTCCTAGAGTTGTTCAACTTCTGGAGTGGTCTCCTTGAGAAACACCCTAGGCTCAGTCTTTGGGTTCTGCGGTCCATGATCTTCTGATCTAGCAGGCTCTTTTGACATGCCCGACTTTTTGGATGCCACATTGGTATTCTTGGGCGCCATTTCGATATGATAGTCGTGTGTTTCTTCTCTTCAGGCTCTCAATGAAAGCACCAAAATGTTGACCGTGTTTTTGGCCAATGACTGGTAGACGTCAAAACTACAATGAACCTTCAAGAGAATAACACGACACAGATAATTTTATAGTGGTTCAGCCCCAATTTATTGGTAATAGCCTAATCCACTTGGAGTTGTGATATATTTAGCCTACACTTAAGATCAGATGAACTTGAGCCAACTGAGTTTCTTAAGTGCAAGTAGAAAAATATAGAGTTTCTCATTAGAGAATACAAACTTTATCTCTCTAACCCCTCAGAAAATGCCCCAAGAATCAGTCCCCAAAATCCTAAAACGAGAGAGTTTTCTCAGCCTAAAAAGATCAGACCCCCTAAATGATGCCATGAGCCCTTTATTTATAGGCTCATGGATCGTACATAAATATCTCCCTTTTACCGTGTTATTTGTTTTTCCAACAGACTTTAATTAATAAAATATAAATAAATCTAATATTACAACAATATGGCTATTATTTTGGGATATCTGAGAGATTCCTGCGGTAGTTGAGAATGATTCGGGTTGAAGCTGTTTCTGAGGAAATAGGCAAACACCTCTCGTAGGCAAAACACTCCTCTAGCACACCTCTGGTCTAGCAAAACACTCTACTGGTCGGGCAAAACAAATGACTGGTCGGCCATGCACTCCACCGGTCGGCCAAATACTTCACTGGTTGGCCAAACACTTAACTGGTCGGACAAACACCTCACTGGTCGGACAAGCACATGACTGGGCAGACAAGCACATGGCTGGTCGGTCATGACACTTGACTGGTCAGTCAAAAATCCTTATCGGTCTGACAGAATCTCTACCAGGTTAGTCAGATCACTTTATCATAACTCCGACGAGCCAACACATTTATTGACTATTAACGTGTCATTTACGGACCATGTATTTCCACTTGTCACTTCTGATTGCCACGTCATCGAACTCCAATTTTTGGGGATAACACTGGAGAAATTAAGCTTAATAATCATAATTGTGGAATTTCTTTAATTTAATTAAATTCCAGTTATTAAGCTAGTTATTAAAAGTATTTAGATACATTTAAATAATTTAGTGTCACCCTTAGATTAATATCTGGCTTTTGTCTCTGCAGTCTGGCTTGCATTTCAGCAAACATCTGCTGCCAGTTCTTAGGAGCTAGTGGAGGGTTCTAACCCTAGTTATCATCTCTAGCCCAGATTTCAACGCCGACTAGTCTGATTGATCACCTTGGAGGCATAACTCTCCAAGTATATCTGCAATCAATGAGTCGACTCATCAAACAATGATAACAAATTCCACAACGCCCCACAGTTCACAACCAAGAAAACAAGCAACACTCACAAGCATCAACAGCACTAACAAGCATACATTCTCTTCACTTAGCAGTCAAGGGCCAAGCCCTATCGATATAGCTCATGCTCCCTAATCAAGCATGCAGATAAGGCATATATATTTCATTTAAACAATTCAAGATTTCTTCATCAATTTGTATTTGAAATGGTATGAACTTTTGGGTATGAAAAACACTTTGATTAAATGTTTTGTTCACAAATTTTTTTAAAGGGTTTATACATTTTTGGACCCTGTGTTTTGTTCCATTACCTGTTTGGACCTTGTGTTTTAATAAATTACTTTTCAGACTCTTTGTTTTTGTAAAATGGTTCAAATAGACCCTAAACTCGATTTTGATCAAAGTTTTTTGAGCTAAAATCACAAATAATTCACCAAACTAACAACTCAGAAAGAAACACTATTCATTGCCCTTTTTTTTCAACCTTAAATAAAAAGCGCAAAGAAAATGTTATCCAGGAACTCATCCCAACTCAATGCAGCGACGTTCTGGGCCTGAGATACAACCTCCCACTAGATACGTGCATCCCCCAGAAACATGTACGTGGCGCAGACTACCCTCTCATTACCTACCACCCTCATAAAGTCCAGGATGGAGGTAGTCATACTCATCCACTGCTCAGCTCGCAATGGGTGTGGCCCTTCCTTAAAGGTCGGAGGGTGTTGTTTCCTAAACGCTCATAAAGAGGCTCCCATATGTTCAATACTTCTAGCTGTCCTAGAACTTGTACCTCTGCAGGTGGCTGAACTAGTGCAGCGTTCCTTGATGGAACATGTTGCTGTCTCAAAAGCTTGATCTCTTCCTCCTATCTCTGCAGTCTGGCTTGCATTTCAACAAATATCTGCTGCCACTTCTCAAGAGTTGGCGGAGGGTTCTAACCCTGGTTATCATCTCTAGCCTAAATTTTAGAGCTGACTAGTCTATTTGATTATCTTTGAGGCATAACTCTCCAAGTATATCTACAATCAATGACTCAGCTCATTAGGCAGTGATAACAGATTCCACCATGCCCCACGTTTTACAACCGAGCAAATAAGCAACACTAACAATCATCAACAACACTAATAAGCATACATTCTCTTCACTTAGAAATCAAGGGCTATGACCAATCAGTATAGCCCACGCTCCCTAATCAATCATGCATATAAGACATATATATTTCATTTAAACAATTAAGTACATAATCATATCAATATTTACTAAGCACTGAGACGAGCTTATCTTTAGCGGCGAGTCTACATGCCCAGCCAATCTTCAGGAACTAATAAACCTTGGCAGCTCTGATACCAAGTTGTAACGCCCCAAATAGTCAGGACCGTTACACCCTGTGTTAAAAATAGTGCTTAACCCGTTAAGCTAGTCATTTGGACTTAAAAGTGTAATTAAGGTTAAATGATAGTTTGGTGTTAAAAGTTTCGGTCAAAAAGTTAAATTTTTCATTAAAAGGGTTGAATAATTACAAGGGATCCCAAAAGTTTCCAAATAAAATACAAGTTTATCACAAATTACAGACTTAGCCGACCTAGGCGACAAATTTTCAACTAAAGACTCCTGTCCCAAAAAATCTCTCGACCGTGATTGCCGAGCCGACTAAGTATGTATACGCCGCCCCTACAGCTCTCCAACTCATTACTAGTCCAACTTTCCTTTGTCCTAAAAATGCAATTTCTGTAACAATGTTGCAGAGAAATGCTGCAGGAAACTGGGCAGAGTTACTAGGAATTTAAATATGTCATAATCCTTTTTCCAAAGTGTTTATGATTTGGTTCTCTAATTAATTAACATATATCTATGCCCAATTAATTTCAAGAACACCAATTTAGGCACAATTTCTCTAAGTCATACAAGGTGATAATATATTTCTATACCATCACAAATCTAAATCTAAGTGATTAAGAACTTGCATCAATCAAGTTTGTGTCAATTAATATTAACCTTTCCTGGATTAATACTAATTCAATTACCTACTAATGATGGCCAAACAAAAGCAAGCATTAACAATTATAACCACTTGATTGAACAAAACCAATTTCCCAAAAACACACTTACAACAAAGCACCAAAAACCACAATTTCAAGTCAACAAAATAATACTAGAAAGAAAAAATTAACTCATAATAGAATGTTCAAAAATTACAAAATTCAAAATTAGAGAAAGATTAAAAATAAAAATTCATTTGAAGTTTGTCACAAGACTCCAAGCTCCTCTCCTTTTCCTCTTTATTTTTGCAAAACTAATACCACAAACTATAAATAACACCTTTTTTTTTCTTTCTTTTTTCTCATTTTTCTTCTTGCCGTCGGTATCGCCCCCTCCAAGCAGTTGCTTCATCTTATGTATATATGTCATATACATTTATTTTTCTTGTCCTCAAATTTCGACATGTGGACCTAGTTTTCTTTCTTTAATTTATTGAACATATCAAAAGTAATTGCACACGTGGCAGACATGTATTGGGTGCATAATGGAATGGAAGAAGACAATGATGTGGCAAGCTTTGATTGGCTAATAGAATGGATGCATAATAATTCCAATGTGACATGAAGCACTAGATCTTTGCCTTTTAATTTGATATTCCAACACATTTATTCTAATATTTTGAGCCCATTTCTCTTCAAATTTTTGCATTTAAGCTCCTATAAAAAAAAAAAAAAAACAAATGAGGAATTTTAATTAATTAATTATGGTAAATTAAATAAAATTAATTCAAAATTAATAAAAATGACTAAATCTTATCTAAAAACTATTAAAATTAATATTTATTTAAAAATAAATAAAACTAATTAAAAGAAATTAAAATAAATTTAAAATGCTTGAGAACAAAACAATTTTATACATTAAAAGAGCTAAATAACTCTAGTTTAATAGAGTTATCATTTACTTTCCTATTGATTTCATTGTTCTTTATACTCAACCCGTTGCAAATGTGCATGCTCAAATTCCTTTCATTGTGTTTTGAAATTATCTTTTGAAAATATGACTGTTGAATTGAATGTATTTAATGTTGCTAAATCTATTGAGTGTGAGGAAATCCATGAAGTTAACATGATTGAGAGTATTTTGAAGAGGATGGAAATGACTTGCTTGAATATTGTGAAAAATATTTTAGTATGAACTTGCATGTTGATGATTCTATTGATGATGTGAATTCTTTGTTAGAGTCTATACCTTAAATGATACCAAAATTTAGTCTTTTTCACCTTTAGAACATGTTCAATCAATTCCCGAGTCTCCAAAGTTAGACCTTAAACCTTTACCAAAAAAATTAAAATATGCTTTCCTAGGAGAGTCTAAAACCTTGTCAGTTATCATAGCATCCGCCTTAGATAAAGAACATGAAGATAAATTGTCAGATGTCCTCAGAGAGTATAAAGAAACCATAGGTTGGACCATTGGAGACATTAAAGGAATTAGCCCATAAATTTGCATGCATAGAATCCATCTAGCGGAAAATGCTAAGACCACCCGAGAGTATCAAAGAAGATTAAATCCAAACATGAAAGAGGTAATTAGAGACGAAGTAATTAAATTGTTAGATGTATGTATCATTTACCCTATTTATGATAGTTTATGGGTTAGTCCAATCCAAGTTGTTCCTAAGAAATCTGGGATCACTGTTGTTGAAAATGAAAAAAAAAATGAATTAATCCCTACTAGAGTACAAACAGGGTGGAGAGTGTGCATAGAATACAAAAAGCTAAATAATGCCACTAGAAAAGACCACTTCCCTCTACCTTTCATTGACTAAATGCTTGAACGATTAGTTGGTCATGCCTATTATTGCTTTCTTGATGGATATCAGGATATAACCAAATTCCCATTGTCCCAAAAGATCAAGAAAAGACTACATTTACATGCCCTTTTGGGACTTTTTCCTATCGTCGCATGCCTTTTGGGCTATGCAATGCACCTGCGACTTTTCAAAGGTGTATGACTTCAATTTTTTTTGACATGGTTGAAAGATTTCTTGAAGTGTTTATGGATGACTTTTCTGTGTTTGGGTATTCTTTTGATGAATGTTTGCACCATCTTTCTCGCGTTTTAATTCATTGTAAAGAACAAAAATTAGTTATTAATTTGTAAAAATGTCATTTTATGGTTAAAAATGAATTGTTTTAGGTCATGTAATTTCATTCGAGGGAATAAAGGTTGATAAAGCTAAAGTTGATCTTATTTCAAAACTTCCCACAACTAAAACTGTGAAAGAAATTAGACCATTCTTAGGTCATGCTGGTTTTTATAGAAGATTTATAAAAGAATTCAGCAAAATTTCTCGGCCTTTATGCCATTTACTTGGAAAAGAAAATACTTTTGTCTTCGATAATGATTGCCATGTTGCCTTTGATAAATTGAAAAATCTTTTGACTACTGCACCCATTATTCGACCTCCTGATTGGAAAATACCTTTTGGAATTATGTGTGATGCTTCTTATTATGATATAGATGTTGTCTTAGGACAAAGACTTGAAAACGATACCTCATGTAATTTACTATGCTAGAAAAACTTTAAATGATGCTCAATTAAATTATTCCACAACTGAGAATGAATTGCTTGTTATTGTTTTTGCATTGGAAAAATTTAGATCTTATTTGTTAGGATCTAAAATTATTGTCTATTCTAATCATGCTGCATTAAAATATCGCTTGTCAAAAAAAGATGATAAGTCTCATTTGATCCGTTGGATCCTTCTTTTACAAGAATTTAACTTAGAAATACGTGATAAAAATGGGTTTGAAAATGTTGTTGCTGATCATTTGTCTAGGCTAGTTGTTGAAAATACTCATGAATGCACTCCTATCACTAAAACATTTCCTCATGAACAATTGATGCATGTATTTTCCTTGCCTTGGTATGCTAATATTGTTAATTATTTGGTTACTAAAGAGATACCATCTCATTGGTCTAAGCATGATAAATATAAATTTTATTTTGAGGTGAAATTTTTTATTTGGGATGATCCTTACTTGTTTAAATACTGCCCTGATCAAATAATTAGAAGATGCATTCCAAATTGTGACCAATCTAAAATCATATCTTTTTGTCATGATCATGCACGTGGAGGACATTTTAGTGGTAAGAAAACAGCTGCTAAAGTTTTACAATGTGATTTTTATTGGCCTTCTATCTTTCGTGATACATATGTTTATTGTAAAGCCTGTGAAAGTTGCCAAAAGTTAGGAAGTTTAACTAGAAGAAACATGATTCCTTTGAATCTTATTCTTATCATTGATATATTTGATGTTTCGGGCATTGATTTTATGAGACCATTTCCTAACTCTTTTGGTAATCTTTATATTCTTGTTGGAGTTGATTATGTGTCTAAATGGGTCGAGGCTATTGCATGTCACACTAATGACCACAAAGTTGTGTTTCAGTTTTTGAAAGAAAATATATTTTCTCGTTTTGGTTCACCACGTGCTATCATTAGTGATAACAGTACATTTTTTTTGTAATAAGTCATTTGAATAGACCTTCACCCCTTCGAATAAAGGGTTGGAAAATTCATTGTATACACAGGTAGTTAAGCAATATACATGTGTTCCTCCATTGTTACTTTTCTACACTATTCTTTTTCAAGCTTTTCATGAATTCTATCTACCTAGTTTTTATAATACGCTTTGAGTTTTCCTTCCTATCATAGTTGGCGAGTTCTCACCGTCAACCGCTTGGCACCGTCTGTGAGAAGAACAACTAACAAACAATAGTTCCTCCATTAATTTCAGTAAGAAAAAATGGCAAGGCGTTCAAAACACCTCAAGACCGCCAAGGAGTGAAGGTTCACCTAGACGGAACCCAGCTAACGGCGTTCATGAGGGATCCTCCCCCGCCGACGAATGGAGGTGCGACGAATCTGCCCAAAGACAATGGAGAAGAGGAAGATATATCATTCCCTACCATTCATCCTACACCAGACCCTGTAGCACATGCCACTACTCCAACGAAGGGTTGTACAACTCACCCTCCGCCACGACCACCGATGTCCCTCCAAACAGAGACATGGTAAACGCCCACGAGTACACTCAGTGAGTTCAAGTTCCCAATCTCGTCGTTATGAAGATGAAATATGTGACCTGCACTTGAAAAACCAAAGGTTGCAGGCCACCGTGGGGAACATTCAAGAGGTATGCAACAGTCTGTTAAACGAAAAACTCTGATGCTCCCCTCCCTAGGCATAAAAGGAGGGAACATGTATGAGGAGAAACCACCATACCCATGGATGGTGGAAAAACGTAACTCTCCACTAGTCGTGCCCCTCGCCCAGGACGCAAGGAAGATTCTACACCAACGGTGCAACCTGGCATGAACCCCACCTACGGGAGGTGCAAACCCAAGACAGCCTCCAAAAGAGCTTCGCCTGACTTGAGGGATAAACTTAACTAGAGAGGGTCCGAGATAAAAACCACACGCCCTGCAACTCCCCTGATGGACACAATCAAAGCAAGGGTTCACCTTAAGAACCCACGAGACTCCTTAAACAAAAAGATTAGGGCATTAGACACTGAAATGCAAAGCCCTCGAAGCAAGATTATCACTGCACCTGGGGGGCACAAAGATGACGAGAATTTGACCATGAGTCGCCCTTCACAAGGGAGATCCAGGTTGAGCAACTCCCCACAATCTTCAAAGAGCCTCGTATGACTCCGTACAAGGGTACTACAGACCCAAAGTATCATTTAGACACCATCAATAACTTGATGAGGTTAAGGGGGTCAAAAGCAGAGCAAGGTGTCATTGCTTCATTGTTACACTCAAAGGAGCGGCATACAAGTGGTTCAAGAGGTTAAGGCCAGGAACAATCAGGTCATGGCAGCAGTTCTCTGGTGAATTTCTTCAGCAACAACACGCGGTCCATGACTATGTTATGCCGAGTACTAGCCTCACTAACATAAAACAAGGCAAGAGTGAAGGCCTGAGGAGCTATATATACAGATTCAATATGGAAGCAACTAAGCTGGGAAGTACGACTAAAGCAGAGCTCAAGATGGAAATCACGGCCGAAGTTCGCCTAGGAAGCAAGTTATGGGATAGCATGCTCAAGAGGGAGGTTACAAACTTAGACGACTTCTTCGAAAGAGCCCAAAAGTATATACGTGTGGAAGATGGCCATAGGAACTTGCATGTTGAGGGAAGTAAACCTTCCTCCAATCACCCTTCTACCAATATGTCTGAAGATTTCATGTAGAAGAGATCATTGTGATAGAGGAGTCGCTGATCAAGTTGAAAATTGGAATAGGTCTACAAAAAGGCTTCAAGGAAGAAGGTAGTAGGATTCATCAAGTCATCGCAATTGGCCCCCATAAATATCCAAAGAAGTCGACTAGCTGACTTTAGAGATCTGGAATTGTCAAAGCATATCTGAGAGAACGAAAAACAAAGTGCTTGGCAAGATAGATCCCATCAACCACTTAAGAGATATTAGACCCGACCTCAACAGGCACCTAACCATGTGTAAAATAGGTTCCTAGCCTCGTGAGCCTCAACAGGCACCCAGCCTTGTGCAAAATAGGTGTCCAACCTCGCGAGCCTCAACAGGCACCTAGCCATGTGCAAAATAGGTGCCTAGACTCGCGAGTCTCAACAAGCACCCAACCTTGTGCAAAATAGGTGTCCAACCTCACGAGCCCCAACAAGCACCTAGCCATGTGAAAAATAGGTGCCTAGCTTCACGAGCCTCAATAGGTCCCTGGCTAAGTGAAAAACAGGTGTCTAGTCTTGTGAGATATATATAAAAGTACTTATAATACATATATGTGAGAGTAGTGAACCTTATGAGACAACATTTGAATCTATAAGGACTAGCTACCCTTATAGAATCTAAGAAAGTCAAAAGGTCCCTAAAAAATGACCTCTTCACAAACAAACCCATCCTACAAAGGGACCACATCGTAGAAGACGAAAAGAGAGCCCAAAGAGATCCCTAAGTCTAGATCGATTGAGTTGCCTTACCAGAGGAAAAATGGCCATGAAAATAGGTGCTTGTGAGGTTTCATGAGTACGATCTCCTTATAAGGGTCCTGACCCAAGGGGAGATCACCTTAAAAACCAAAAAGGGTCCTCATAATAATCTTAGGATGGCCAAGGTCTCCTAGCCAAAAAAGGGTCCCAAAGAAGACGCTTATGAAAAGTGTCTAAAAGAAGACGCTTGTGAAAAGGGTCTCAAAGAAGATGCTTGCAAAATGGGTCTCGAAGAAGACGCTTGCAAAAATAGTACTATGCCTAATGATGAGAAGGATGCTTCTTGCACAAAATAAAACGCGCGCGTAAAAATATATAAAAAGATAGCGAGAGCCCAAGAGGCCAACATATCCTTACAGGTAGTCAAGGTGCACCAACAAACACAAAATCTGGAAAAACCTCGCAGGTAAAATAAGTCAAGCAACATTACAACCAAATCAAAGTAAAAATAAAGAATCTGCCCACACATGGGAGCAAAAGATAGGGCAGGAAAAAACTTCATGGTTTCCCACCGCGAGCACTCTATTCGGCAGCCTTAGCAACATCGCGGTCACCGAATGAGGAGAAGTCGGAGCCAAGATTCTATTCCATATAAGAACTTTAGCTTCCGCTCTTTTCTTACTCTTAGAAGGAAAGGAAGTCTTCTCTACAGATGTTCCTATCTTGTGTATGGCCTCAACAAACTGCTTTTCAAGTCCCCAAATCTTGGCAATAAGCTGATCATTCTCCGCCCTGACCAAATGTAGATCTTTTGTCGACATCACTTATACTTCAAGGGTATCAATCAATGGGAAGGTAATGATAAACTTCCTAGTCAAGTCGACCTGTTGGTAATAAAGAAGAAGCCAGCAAGATGAAGGGACTACAAGAAAGAATTGTTAAAGCATTCTTCACTCTGAAAATCTGACAAGCGCTAGATGCAAGCAAACCACTCAGGGAAATGCCTAAGGAGCACCATGCGAGGGCTCACCATGGCTAGACGCTACTTCTTGGGTCCCTCCAGGTGGTATGCCTCAAGCCCCTATGCATGGATTGAGGTTGTGTACACCAATGGTACATGTGGGGGCTGTACCAAGGAACAATTGACATTAATCAAACTTTAAAGGAGTCCTGAGGATCACCACTCATGAAGAAAACTTTTCCATATCTCACGAACTAAGAAACACACTTATACCTTACATGTCATAAAGACGGCACAAAAATAGTCTACAAGAGCGCCTGAAGGCCCTCTCATAGACTGGGGGGCAAGTGTGGATGTCAAAATCTGTCTACTCCTAAGAGATTTTCACTTTGTTCATCGAAGGCATTGAGTATGTATTGGAGGCAGAAGGATACTATGTGCTACCAAGAGGCTGTGGATGCAAAATTTCCACACCAAGTATGAATATAGGAAAATTGCCAAAAGCGCATAGCCTATAGTCCCAAGGTAATACACTCCAAAGGTGGTCCTGAACATGCCTCTGTCTCACACCTAGTGAGACCTTCATCTCACGCCTTGGGTTGCACCTTGAGTCTCAGTGGTGCCTCACATCCAGCCGAAGGGCCTCGTGCCCATCAAGGGTCTCATGCCCTTTAGGTGCCTCCCACCCAGCCGAAAGGCCTCACGCCCAGTAGGCACCTTGTGCCCAGCATGCGCCTTACGCCCAGTAGGTGTCTCGCACCCCGTGCCAGCATGCGCCTCACGCCCAATAGACGCCTCACGCCTCGCAAGTGCCCTGCACCAAGCCGAAAGGCCTCACGCCCATCAGGGCCTCGTGCCCAATCGAAGGGCCTCGTGCCCAACAGGGGTCTCGCGCCAAGCAGGGGTCTTGCGTCCATCAGAGCTTCACACCCATCCGACCTCGCGCCCAGCTGAAGGGCCTCACACTCAGTAGAGGTCTCGCGCCCATTAGTACCTTGCGTCTGGCTGAGGGAGCTCATGCCCAGTAGGTGCTTACCCACTCTCACACCTTGCATCAAAGGTCTCGCGAGGCACAACCTCGCATACGGAGCCTCGCTTCGCACCAAACATTTTATTGGTTTTAAATAAAAGTACAATTTTATTATATTTGAATGTTATAATTATTGTTTGAATTAATTATATAATAATATCAAGAAAATTCCCTATTCATTCATGAGAATATGATCTTGTATTAATATGAGAGAATTAATATCATATATATTGAATAAAATAGTCAGTAACATATTAAAGTAAGGAATATTTAATAAATGGTTATTAGTACGGTTTGCTAAGCATACGAGATGCATGTAATCTAGATTCAGATTACTGATGTGGATAGACATCTTAGTAAATGTGTTGTATATAATAGAGATTATATATGACAAGACCGATGAGAATTAATTATCTTTATAAACTTGCCGTTTGGCGTAAAGATTTAATTCTTGTCATAATAGATGATCATTTGTACATCAGTCTAAATCTTGAGTATTCATAAACTCTTGTTTATGTTTATGGATCTTTTGATTCACTCGTTAAGGTCTCTTAGAATAATGAGGCTAATGACTTTTATTTTGGAGATTCAAAATCATGGATGGCTGGGAACATGAATTACAATATTGGAATCCATGCTTTCCTAACGGATCAAATATTGGTTCCCTTAAGGGTTGATTCTGGAACTGAATAGTTATTGAGCTCAAATCTATAATTAGATTATAGATTAATTATTCGCTAGTGAATTAATGGTACTTCAGGATCAAGAGGTAATTAGAAGGGTAAAATGGTAATTTTGACCAGCTCTAATTAATGAACCAATAATGGAGGACATAACTACATATATTGATTATATCAATGAACTACTAGAGAAAACTCTGTAAATATAATTCTACAAATACTTAGAGTGCAATTCCAAATTTATAGTGGAGTAATCACAGAATTAATAAATAAGATTATTAGATTAAAGTGTTTAATTAATAATCTGGTTTATTGGAGCTTCGTATTATAGGTCCATGGTCCCCAGATCACCTTCGTCCTACATTGTCAAGGGTAAGGATGTCAAAAGAAAGATTTGTTAAAAGAAATGAGTAAATTGCAAAGGAATTAATTTTCCAAGGCAACAAAATAATTATTTGATAATTATGGGTAATTGATTAATAGTGAATTAATTAATTATTTAACTATATAGTTTTTATTTTTAAAAACTATAGGTTAAAATTAATGTTAATCTTGTTTGGATTAAAATTGTTGACCCTCAAATTGGTTAACGACACAGAGTCAGATAAATGATATAGAATGAGTTGAAAACAAGAAGAAATCAAGACGAAAGGGTAAACGACACAAACACTTTATAGTGGTTCGGCCCCAATCAGATGGTAATGACCTATGTCCACTTAGTGTTCTTATTGATGTAGAATCCCAACACTGTGATCAATGAACTAGGGTTCACGAGTTTCACAAGCTTCAGGATGATTACAATTTTGGTGAATAATTACACTATAATTTTCTCTTAGAATTCTCCTAATCCAAAAGTACCCTCCCTTGAGCCCTTTCATTCGTATTTACAAGCTCAAGAAGGTTACATGGGCCAATAGACCTTAATTACAATTACAACTTGCGTATTTAGATAATAAGAGAAATTACAATTAATGCATAATTACAAGATTGCACATCTGAAGGAAATAAATAAATATATGCGACAAGGCTGGTCGCACATAAGTATGATGCTTGATAAACCAATGATCTTCTGATCGATGGCCGAGCAGGATACACTTACTTAAAACATTCATGTGCCTCCCACGTGTAGACCAATCCTGCCACGTCATCAGGTAGTCCATTTTTGGGTAAACATTTGCCCCCCAAGTTTATTTTACTACGACCAGCATAAAGTAAACTTAAATAATCGACCTTCTGTGTGACCTGTCAAATCTGTCAGAGCCATCAATGCCTTCTCGAAAAAGGCAACCAATCATGTCATTGCAGTTTCCCAAAAAGTGATTTGATTGCTATCACATTTTTCCATGCCTCGAAAAATCATCCCCCATCATTACCTCATTAACCGTGCTTTGACCAATATAAATACCCCTTCATATTTACTTTTTACTTTCCATCTTTCCTCAAGAACACTGAAGAACGGAGCCTAAAGAACCCAGAAAACCCATACGACTCTCACGATTTGTGGAATTTTTGTTCAGCCGGTTGTATCAACGTTCCAAAAATTTGCATCAATCTTTATCCAAGTAATTTTCTTGAACCTCTTCATCTCCGAAATTCCATGCAATAATTACCTTTTTCAGTTTTCTGGTTTATTTTGGATTTTGAGTTCCTGAATGTTCTTGAAGAAATGATTTAGGGTAATTAGGCATGTAGGTATTAACATGATAGGTTAAGGGGAAAAAACACTCAATGAGGCTTAGGAGTTGGTTTGGGAGTTAGGATTATTAGTTTAGGGCGTAAAATCGAAGTAAAAATTCAATTTTTAGGCATTTAGAAAAAAACTAGGTTTTTCCCGCCCTTTCTCAGAGTCGAAAAGTTTTTTTTTTCTGAAAAACTTTTCACGTCTGCTTTTTAATTCGTTTTCCAAGCTATTCGCATATTATTTAGTGTTTACGTTAGGATGCTGCTGGTCGTATAAAAGCTTAACTTTTATACATGAGCAACGTTATCCCAACGCTTCCACTTCTTTAGTCTATTGGCCGTAGATTCTCATCTCCCCTTCTTTGTTTGCAGATTTTCATGCACGACCCATGGGGAGGTGAGAGGTCGATCGACGATGACTTGTTCGCATTACTGCTCGAAGATCAAGAACAGTCGTCGCTGTCATTCTCAGAAATTCCATTTTCTCAACATAACCCCACAAGTAGACCTTTGACCAGTCCAACTAATATGGGGCGCGTAAAATCCATCGCTCAAAAGAAAAAGAAAACAACCAAACCTCCTGCCAATCAACCTACTCCTCGGGTCAAAATTCCTTCGACTAGCCCTCAACTTGAAAACACTTCCCAGCCAGAAATTCAAACAAAAGCCCAACTTCGAGATGTTCTTCGACCAGAGCTCGAATGGTATGTAGTACCTCCTAGTGTTATTACAGCTAGAATGGTAGGGAATTATCTCAAGTAGTACGGACTTCCTGGGGTAACCCTAATCAAGCCTTTGATCGACCAGCGGGTAAACTTGCCTGGGGGCGCCTTTAGCGCCTGGTCGAAGTACACATTGAGGCAAGGTCAACCTTGCCTCTTCATCCGTTCTTCCAGGGGGTGGCCAATTATTTCAAGGTCGCTCCCTTTCAAATCACCCCAAACGGATATAGAGTGCTCTCTACTCTCTAAATTCTGTACAGTCACAAGAAGTGGCATGTCCCTACGCCACATGAGATCAATTACTTGTTTGATCTAAAATCTAACCCCAACCACAACAACACGGGGTTCTTCCATTTCTACCACCATGAATCTACTCGCACCTTCCTGAGTGATATTACCCACAAGTCCAACATGGGAAAGTACTTCCAAGAGTACTTTTTAACACCTGATCTGGTCGCCAACAACCTGGCCTTCACTGAAGGAGGTAAACCATTTATTTACTAGTCGTTAGATTTCGTTTAGTTTTTCTATACATTCTTTAGAAATTTGGTGTCATTCAGGTCCATGGCATCGACCAATTCCCACTCCAGAAATGGAGATACGAGAAGCATCCTTGGCCATCATGACAAATATTGAAAAAAGTGTCAAAGAGCTAGTCACAGAGACCAATCTAAGGCTGGTTGGCCTTCTGGCACCTCACCAGGATGTGAGGGAATCAACTCTGGGAAGTGCTACTGGGGGAGAAGTTATCGAGCAACATCAAGATGTGTCACAACCCCTGAGGAGGGCAACGGGAGTGACCATCAAGGAACCATCCAGCACCCCGTGAGCAGCGGCTGTCCCTGCCCAACATGGGAAAGGCAAGGAGAAGCTTCCTGATCACCCCAAGCCTATACTTGAGTCCTCAAACGAGAATGGTATTGACTTCTCACTCTTAGACAGTTTGCCAATTCCCTGTCATTTATTTGACGGGGACAACAACTTTAAATATGGGCCTAGTTTAAATTCAGACTTCTTCAAGGTAGAGAGTGAGTGTAGCAGTAGTACAATAAATAATGTAGTGACCAATAATTGTAGCTCGGGTATTTTACTTATAATTTCTTTTCTCTTCGTTTGTTTGTCTTTTTTGCATGACAACTTGCCCTGACTGATTGTATGCTTCTTTTTTGTAGACATGCCTGCCGAGAGGGCGTTCGACTTGTACACCAATCCCACCTCCTCTCCTCCTACGAGCAGGAAGAAATCGAGTCGGCATCAGCCTGGGGAAGGATGTAGTGACCCTTCTACAAAGAGGGCTAGGACGGAGGGCCCTCCTACACCAACTCCTTCAAAAGAGATGACTCCTCCTCCAGTCCCTGTCGACCAAAATCCTCTAGCTCTCGTTGACCTGACTCCTCCTCCAGATCCTGCCGACACAACTCCTTCAACTTCCACTGATCTGGTACCTCCTGGTCAGCCAGAAAAAGTTCCAAGAGAAGCCCTTATGAATATGGCCCTCAGCTCAGCCAAAGATAGGCTGACAAAGCTATCAAGGCACCGACGCAGCCAAGAGGCCATCAACGACATTGAATCTATGGAAGTCGACCAGATCTATAACCGTGCGCTGACTGAAGTGCTCAGCATGAGTCACTGTTCTTGCTGAGCTTTATTAGTTTGTCTTATCAATTTATTCCCACTAACAGTTTGATCTTTTTTCTGATCACAGGGAGTTTTAACCATGAGTACTGGTTGGCGCCGCTCGGGGGTATTGACTGCTCAGTACGAGAAGAGGCTTGGTGAAGAGCTCAAAATGGCTGAGGCCAAGCATACCGAGCAGCTCAAAACAGCCGAGGCTAAGCACGCCGAGCAGCTTAAGGAGGTTGAGGCCAAGCATGCTGAGGAGTTGCAAACAGTTGTGGCCAAAATCGCTAAGCTTGAGGGGGAACTGAAGAAGAAGAGGAATTAATTACCAAGATTACTGCCTCCAAAGATAAGTACAAGGAAGCCTCGCTGATAAACTACCAAGAAGCCCACAAACTTCAATCGAAGTTGGAAATCAGCCGCAAAGAGGTTGCTGACCTTGAGGAGACCAACGCGCACAACCTGGAGAAGTACGAGGGAGCGGCGTTCCAATGCTTCTACATGTTCTGGAGAAGTAACTCCAAGGCTGATTTTACTTTTCTACTTGACCCTATAAGGGAGGTTGAGTTGGCATAGTGCGTTGCTCGCCTGGAAGAGGAAGAGAAGGCTCAGGGATCTCTTGAGATATCCTTAGCAATAGGCATTGAAGGTGTCAACGAAGATGCTGGGCCCTCTGTCGACCAGCGGCCACAAGAGCCGTAGCAGGATCCTCCGGCTGCTTCATAATTTCTCCTGTTTTTTTATTTAAGTTTAATTTGTATTTTAAGACACACGAACTATGGTTCATGATGTCAAGACAACTTGTTATTTTATTGCTGCACGGGCAGCTTTTCCTTTAACTGACAATTACATCCGAGCAGCAACTGCTCGCGTGTAAAGGATTTCATTTTTTATATTATAATATTTGCATTTTATTATAACATTTGTTCGCATGACCGAACTTAGCATAGCACTTTGTTTTGATTTAACAAAATTTAAACAAAATTTTGAAAAATACTCTAAGTGTCGTAGTATGCTTTCCCTTATTTTTCTCGTGTGTTTACATATACTTACTGATATGCTTTGCTTGCCTGGTACCTTATATGCCCCCAAGTGATTGAGGAGCTTAAGGTCCTCGGTCACTTGCCTTGACCAAGACTTGTTCGAACATTTTTGCTCGTGATAATTACTTATGAGAATGAGAATATAGCAAAACAACACACGTAATGAGAAAATACTTGTAATAAATACAATAATTGGCAAGAATAACTGGTTGCGCACAGTTCCTTTTATTTCTTGTAATAAATGGACAATCGTGTCTGTATAAGTGATCAAGAAATGATCTTACACTTATAAGCAATCAATCATATGACTGACTGACCCTTGTTCATAAACTTGTAAAAAGTTAAATTAATACAAGCCAATTCTTTAAAAAGAACTGTTTATTGGTGATACTTGCGCAGGTGTTCTCCATTCCAATAACGAGGAATGAGATCTCCATTTAAGCGAACAAGCTTGTAGGTGCCTGGTTGAAGGACTTCTTTGATTTTGTATGGCCCTTCTCAGTTAGGTCCAAGCACTCCAGCAGCTTGATTGGGGGTGTTGAGGAAAAATCTTCTAAGTACCAAATCTCCCACATTAAATTTTCTTTCACGAACTTTAGAGTAGAAGTATCGGGCGACCTTTTGTTGGTAAGCTGCTACTCGAAGTTGGGCTTGCTCACGCCTTTCATCGACGAAATCCAAAGATTCCTTCAATAACTGGCTATTAACATCCTGATCGTATGCCAACCTTCAGTGTGATTGCGGATCTAATTCAACAGGCAACATAGCTTCATACCCATAGGCCAAGGACAATGGAGTATGGCCTGTTGCTATTCGATGGGATGTTCTATATGACCAGAGGACTTCAGGCAACTGCTCTGGCCATGCCCCCTTCGCTTCTTTAAGCCTTTTCCTCAGAGTATCCTTTAGTGTCTTATTGACAGCCTCAACTTGTTCGTTTTCTTGTGGATGAGCTACTGAAGAAAAGCTTTTGATAATCCCATGCCTCACACAAAAATCTGTGAACAGATCACTATCAAAATGTGTGCCGTTGTCTGAGACAATTTTTCGTGGCAATCCATAGCGACACACAATGTTCTTGACCACAAAATCCAGCACCTTTTTGGTCGTTATGGTTGAGTGGCTTAGCTTCGGCCCACATCGTGAAGTAGTCAACAACAACCACATCATACTGTTGGGAAAACTTATACAAGATCTTTATTTATTTTCATGTAGATCTAATATTAAACAAATTAATATGAGATAACCTAGAACATGTTTCTAAAATTGAATTCAAAGAGAAACAATGATAAGAATACTTACAGTATACGCAGCGGAATGAAAGAGTCATTCCTTCAGTTTCTCTAACTCTTGTATCCTTTCTGTCGCACAGTATTATCAAGAAACTGAACTGTTCTTCTAATTTCTTCACAGTCTTCCAATGTATCCTTAGAATCACCTAGACTAGAGTGGGAAATTCTCAACACATGATATATATACAAAGAGAAGAAGAGAAAATAACAAAGAGGCTTAGAAAATGACTTGTGTTTAGAGAGAATCTAAAACTATCAGAAAATCTGACTTGTGACTTGTCAAACTTATGTTTTGACTTCTGTCTAAGCACTTCTTTTATAGACTCAATTAGGTCATTTAATTTAATTAAAAAATAATAAAATAATAGCCAATTTGAAGCCCTAGGTCAAAATTATCATGGGCTTTAGGCCCGTGAAATTTCCCATTTGATTATAAGCCAATTGGACTTAAAATCAATGCATGTATTATTTTCTATTGATTTAATTAATTAAATAATTATTTAAATCCTTTATCAAATTAATTATTTATAATTTGAACCTTGATTTAAACTTATTTATTAATTTAGATACCAATTTATCTTAATTAATAAATATGCCCTAATTTCTCTTTTCTTCTCAAAGTTACATAACTCTGTGAAACTATCCAAAATTGACATGGTCAACTTTGATAATTCTAATTGATAATTAAATCAATTAATTGAGACTATCTAGATGATTTTATCCAAGGTACAATGGGGACCATGGGCCTATGAAATCAAGCTCCAATAAGTTATCATAAATCTAACAAATAAATTTACTAACTTATTAATTCCTCGTGACTCCACTATAGACTCAGAATTGCACTCTTGAATTCATAGAATGCTCTATAACAAATATAGATACGATATTAATTATCCATTGTTACAACCATAAATCCTCTATAGACGGTCTACAATGAGATAGGACTAAAATACCGTTTTACCCCTCATTGTATTTTATCCTTAAAATACTTAGTTCCTTGTAAATGATATTTCAGTAAACTTATTTAATTACTGAAATGAGATCTCTATCATTTAGCACCTTTAACCAAACTAAAAGGAAACCATCGTTTCACTTCTTCATCAAAAGCTATAGATATTCATATCTATGATTAACACTCCCACTCAATTATACTACCGAGTTCCCAGGATGTAAGTATGGGCTAGTCCGTAGGGTAAGCTGGTAACGAACAAGTCAAAGAACTCAAATAATACAATCAGTTAGAATACTAACCACTCAGAATTGAGATTGAATTAACCTATGGTCAACTATATGATATGACTAGAAAGATAATAACGGTATGTTTACTTATCTTATCAGCTGTCAATATCGGTCCAGTCCGATGTAACAAATACATCCGATCTTATCTACTTTGCTAATGTTCTGGAAAGAACATAACACTGTAATGTGTAAGTAGATCATATCGTAGATTGGCAAGTCAGTGTAAATCATGTGCACTGACTAATCTTAGGACTAACTTATTTTGAACATATAATCATATTTATATTCCACTGTGATTACGTCACTATAAATAAGATTAGCTATATGCTTGGGATTTAATAGAAGTTTATATTAAACAAATAATCATGAAAATAAAACATGTGAGCAAAGTGATTGGCCAAGTCAAAAAATAATTTATATTCTTTTATTGATAATAAAATGAGATTACAAAGAATTTGGGTTTTAATTAGGGCATAAAACCCCATCAAACTCCCACTTGCACTAATTGAAACTAATGCCTTAATTCTACTAATCTCATTTCCTTGATATGCTTATCAAATGTAGCTTCTGGTAGTGTCTTTGTAAACGGATCCGCAAGATTGTCTTCAGTTGCAATCTTCATAACCTTCACATCTCCCCTGGCTACATATTCTCGAATAATGTGATACTTCCTTTCTATATGGTTACTCCTCTTGTGACTTTGAGGTTCTTTCGAGTTGGCTATCGCTCCTGTATTGTCAAAAAACAACACAAGCAGTTTATCCATTTCTGGAGTAACACCAAGATCCGAATAAAACTTCTTTAGCCAGACTTTTTCCTTAGCTACTTCTGACGCGGCTATGTACTCAGCCTCCATGGTGGAATCTGAGATTGCAGACTACTTTACACTTCTCCATATCACAGCTCCACCCACAAGAGTAAACACCATTCCAGAAGTAGACTTCCTGTCATCGACATCAGTCTAAAAATCTATATCGGTGTAGCCTACAGGGTTCAGAACACCACCCTTGTAGAATAACATATAATCCCTAGTCCGCCTAAAATACTTCAAGATATGCTTAACTGCTATCCAATGTTCTGGTCCTGGATTTGACTGATACCTGCTCACTACTCCCACTGCATAGCAGATATCTGGTCTAGTACACAACATAGCATACATCAGGCTTCCAGCTACATATGCATAAGGAACTTTTCTCATTGTATCTTCCTCTTCAGGAGTGTGGGGAGACAACTTCTTTGAAAGATAAATTCCATGGCGGGATGGTAGATGCCATTTCTTGGAATTTTTCATTGAGAAACGTTCAAGCACTTTATCTATGTAAGCTGCTTGAGATAGGGCTAAGAGTCTGCTCTTTCTATCCCTAATGATCTGGATACCTAGAACATAATTTGCTTCACCCAAATCCTTCATCTGGAATTGAGTGCTCAGCCAATTCTTTACATCTGATAATTTCTTAACATTGTTTCCAATGAGTAAGATATCATCTACATAAAGAACCAGGAATGCCACTATTTGATTTGCCTTCAGTTGGTAAACACAGGGCTCATCAATATTTTTTTCAAAGCCATAGGTTTTGATTATTTCATCAAACCTAAGATTCCAAGAACGAGAAACTTGCTTAAGTCAATAGATGGACCTATTCAACTTGCAAACTTTTTCTTCTTGTCCAGCTACTTTAAATCCTTCTGGCTGATCCATATAAATGACTTCGTCAAGATTTCCATTAAGAAAAGTTGTCTTGACGTCCATTTGCTCGACCTCATAGTCGAGAGTGGCTGCTATGGATAGGAGGAAGAAAATGGGCTTGAGCATGGCTATCGGACTAAAAGTTTCCTCATAGTCCACGCCTTCTCTTTGGGTATAACCCTTTGCCACTAATTGAGCTTTATAAGTCTCGATATTTCCATCAACACCTCATTTCTTCTTATAGATCCACTTGCACCCAATGGCCCTAAAGTCACTAGGTGCTTCCACAAGATCCCAGACGGAATTTGAGTACATGGACTCCATTTCTTGTTTCATGGCTTCGAGCCATAGTTCCTGTTGACGCCGTTTTTCGTCAAACAGTGAAAGAAGAGCACATAAACAATAGTTGATAATGGCCAATTGAAATAAAACAATGTAAACACACAATTTTTACGTGGTTCAGCAGTTAAATCTGCCTAGTCCACGAGTCTTTGTTATTAAACTCAAGATTATCTCTAGGAATTATTCAAGAATGAATTCTCCAGAGTTTTCTCTCAAGGATAAGAATTTCGGTCCTTTACAATGGTGCATGGCCTCTCTATTTATAGAGAAGGCTGCAAAATACTATCCCACATATTTTGGGTAGTTACTCTTTTTGTATAAATAAAATAAATGGCTTTAAATGCCTATTGTAACGACCCAAATTCCCTAATAAGGTTTAGGACCTTGATTAGGAGGCCGGGAGGGCCATAATTGATTTATTGTGCTATTATATGATTATATGCATGATTATGTGGGTCATATTATTATATGATGATAAAGGCATGCATGGGGCTATATACTCTGCTGTGAGGGTAATATGGTAATTTGGCTCATTGAGAGCGTAATTGCATACTTGCGTATATATTGGTAAGCTAAATTTGAGACCACATTATTATGTGGATATATCTGTGATCTACGACTTGAGACGATCCTAGTGAGCAAATTAGCGAAAAAGTCATGGCGGGGATTTATACCCGGCTCGGGGTGAGCCTAGGGGTATAAACGGGAATTCAGTGAGCATATTGGAGTCTATTTTTAACATCGAGGAATATATTTGGAGATTAGTTAGGTATCGAGAATTAAGTGGTAAATATTTAAGACACTTGAGGAATTAGTGGGAATCAGGAGCAATGACTAAAATGCCCTTAGAATGTTTAAAGGTTTAGTTATTATTGGGAGGGCAAGGTGGTCATTTGGCTTACTTAAGGTTAGGCTATGTTCTGCTTTTTGATGTTAGTGGAGGTTGTAGATAAACTTAGAAACTTAAGGAAAAGAAAAGAAGAAGGAAAGAAAGGAAAACAGAACACTTAGAGTTATCTCACTCTCTCTCATTCGGCTGGGGCATCTCTTCACCATTTCTTGTGGGTTTTGGAGCTGGAATTCTAGAGCAAGCTCAGGATGGAGCTTGGGGCTAGCGACTTTGGTGAAGCTTGAAGAACTAGCAGAATTAAGCCAGTCAATTGAGGTAAGTTTTAAGGTTTTCTGATGTGAATTTCTGGGTTTTAATGAGATAGTTTTTAAGTTTGAGTTTTGGATGGAATAAAGGGATATGAACCTGAGGAGTTGAAGGGCTTGAAGCTGGTTGGATGCTAGAACGATTCTACAGCTGAGGTAAGGATTAATTTGAAGTTTGATGGTTGAATTTGAGAGTTTTCATGGCTGGTTTTGAGTTTGTGGGTTTGAAATTTCAGAAGTTGGAATTGGGATTTTGGTGAGTCTTAGGCTGGATTTTTGGTTGGGTTGTGTTGTCTAAATCATTATAATGTTGTTATTATTAATTGGTTTTGAGTTGGGGGCTTTAGGATGGTTTTAGGTGAGGTTTAGAGATTGAAAATGGTGGTTTTTTCTGGGTTCGAAGGGTCGGGCCGCAGCATGGTTCTTGGTGAGCCGTGGCCCTTCGATGTTGTGGCATGCTGAGGAAGGAGGGCGGGCCACGGCATGGTCCAAGAAATGCCGCGGCCCTTACCTGTTTTTGTGCCCATGGAGGGTTCTGTCAGGGGCCATGCCGTGGCATGGATGTCCCATGCCGCGGCGCTTAAGGGATTTTGGGATTTTGAGAATTTAGGCTTGGGAATTTAACCTAGGGTGCTCGGGGTTGAGTCTTTTACCATATTTGGTGAAGTTCAATGTTCCGAGGACTAGAACTTGGTTTAGAAGCTCATTTAAGATTGTTAATGGTAACCTTTATCTTGGTTGTGACTAGGTGCTAAGCTAGGGCTCGGGGATCGGATCACGCTCAAGGAACATCGCTTATAACTAGCTCGTTTGAAAGCCAAAGGTAAGAAAGCTGCACCTGATTATGTGGCTAGGTTGGGACTAAGTGTTCCCTATGTTTGTATGCATTGTTATGTGAATGTGATTAACCAGGTGGACACGATGGGACTAAGAGCTCCCTACATTTGTATATCATGTCATGAGATGGTATTATTATGCCATGGGACATGCGATAACCGGCCTAAGAGTGTCGGAATCAATACTTGCGCACAGGGCGCGGCTCAGCCACTGGTAGCTGAGGCAGCTTATCTATCACTGAGCTCGGTTAAGCTGGCCGGAGTCAGTGAGTATTACACTGGGGGCGGCCCAAGAGAGCCGAAGACAGTGTGTTAAATAGAGGGTGCGACTAAGGGCGCTAACCTTGAATATCATGTGATGATGTGATAATATGTTGATTATGATCGTGAGTATTGTGCTTTGAACATGATTTGTTGGCTGTTTGGATGACAAACTATGAATCTGTTGTATGTTATCACTGATTAGATAAATGTTATGAAATGTTGAATTCCTGGTTGTGCATTGTGGGATATTTGATAAATGATGTTGATCTTGCTATATTATCATACTTTCTTGCTGGGCCTTGGCTCACGGGTGCTACGTGGTGCAGGTAAAAGCAAGGGTAGGCTGAGTCAACCATGAGTTGGAGAGCTCTGGGGGCGAGGTGTACATTGTCAGCTGCTCGGCCACCACGGTCGAGGGATTGTACAGGGACGGAAACCTAAAATGTGTCTTTTGCCATTAGAGTGGCCTGAATTCTTTGTGACTCTAGAAATTTGCTGTAATTAAGTCATCTAAACCCTGTTTCAAGTTTCTATGTATTAAACCGTCATTTTAAATGAAAACAGCCTGTTTGTGACCAAAATCTTTTATTCTTAATCTGTTGACGATGTTGAATTCACGCTTAGTTTAAATGACTTGATTAGCAAGTCTTGCACTATTTTAAAACACACAGTGTAACGGTCTTGGTTATCCAGGGCGTTACACCTATAATCAGATATAAAAGGAAACGTCCCCTGAAGACCAGGAGACGTATAACTGACCAAATAATATCCCACGATTCTAGGGGATTTACAATAATAAATGAGGATTACATCTCATATTTATAAAACTTGTAGATGTTCAAGGTGGTTATCGCGTATCTCTAAGGCTTTAGCTTCCCAGGTTTCCCGTCATCTATCAAGCTAGAAACATCTCCCGAGGCCACATGGCTTTCGAGATCGTACGTGCGTCGAGCTCGGGACCCCTGATCCGAAGTCGTCCCTGAAGATGAGTGTGTTCCCGGAGCTATCTTTCGAGATCATGAATACTTCGAGGTTGTCTATATCCTGCAAGCTCGACATACAATCCTGGAGCATGTTTCCAACCTTATGAGTCCACTTATTTGCGAATCCAACTTTCGAGGTCATAATTAACATAGCTCGAAATCTGGGTGTAACATCTTGCCCCCTCAAAAATATTTGTTCGAATCCTAAGAGAAGGAAACTTTTGAACTACTTTCTTTGAGAACTTTACCGTCACACTCTTGAAAATGGACACGCGTCAATTGGGTATTGCTCATTTTTGGTACTTGAGTACCTTGGAAACACGCCCACGATCGTCCGTCTGACACCTTTTCGACGCCATCTTGTCATTGATCCCTGACTGTTGGATTTTGCAAGGATTTTGTTCAACGTTCCAGATTAATTCCTTTTTCCCACCTATATATACAAGACTCCACTCTTCATCTTCTTTTTCACTTTCGTTCACCATAAGCAAGAAAAGAAGAAAAAAGAAAACCAGAGACCTTCCTAAAAAGCTTCTGTCCCGCGCATGTTTTCTTGGCCAAAGAAACAAAGAAATCCTGGTCTGTTTGAGTCAGTGAGTTCTTATTTGCTACCTCTTCTTCAATCGACAATCTCTCTGCCGTCGCCATTATTGTGTA
Source organism: Humulus lupulus (assembly GCF_963169125.1). Lineage (NCBI taxonomy): Eukaryota > Viridiplantae > Streptophyta > Magnoliopsida > Rosales > Cannabaceae > Humulus > Humulus lupulus. Next base: position 55,040,632 of record NC_084802.1, read on the forward strand.
AGTAAGCAATCTTTGTTTCTCATTTTGTCAGTTTTTATTCAAACTGTTCTTGCTGTGTATGTGTATATACTAGTTTACATCCTTAGCATAATACGATAGGAGGTTTTGATCCGATAGACTCTTATGCTTTTTAGACTTCCGTACTGGATTTACATCACTGGCTTATACCTAGTTTTCATATTTGAGTGAGGTTCCAATTTTCTGGGTTTTGAAAAAAAAATTTAGGCGACGTTTCTTGTACACTAAGTTTTCAGGTAAAAAACATGGGCCTTGATAAATGCACGAAACCCAAGGTTGCCTTTCTTGGTTAACCGCCACTTTCTTTTCCCTTGATTTTCGGGAATTTCAAAAAATTATCCACGCTCCTTTCTTTTTTCGTGGAACGCACGCCCTGACTCTTCAATAAGGGTCTTGATATTTAGCTTGTTTCGCTCCTAAACCCCGAGCTCGTAAGTTCGAGCTCGGAACTCTTGCATGCCTGGCCCTCACCATTTTTTATTTCTCGCTAGATGTCACAGAATCTGGAAAGACGGTGGGGGTCGTTGCTGGCACTCCCTTACGAGCCAAAATCTCAGAGCCCAGAATCGCTATTCGCCCGTAATCAACGTCGGATAAGAGAATACTTGCTTGCGCGTGAGCAAGAGGACATTCAAGCTCACTACCACCGCCAGATTGACGAGGTCATAGAGGGGAAAAGGAGAGTTCTTTGAGAGGCCCTCTATTCGGAATCCAAATCAGGACCTAGGCCGATTCCTCTCGATCCTTCGTTAAAGGTTACTGTCGCGTACCATCCGGGAGAGCTCAAATTCTCACTAATGGGGGAACCTTCCTCCTCGCAGCCGGGGAGAGAAATGTTTGAGGCCGAGCACTACTGGAGCTCGGTTACCACAACTAGCCAGATAAGTGACATCCTGGCTTTCCACGGCCGTAGCCTGTCAGGCTCCTTGAAGTGTCGACCTCCGGCCAACCATGAACGAAGCTGCTTTGCCCCTGGGGGCCGCGACGCCAGTGTGAAATACGCGGCCTGGAGCCAGGAACATATGAGGGCAGGAGCTCTGCTGCCCTTGAAGTATTTTTCAAGGACTTCACGGATTTCGTTGGGTTGGCTCCGTTCCAACTCAACACCAACTCTTACAGGGTACTGTCTGCCCTGAGGTCCTTATACCACGAGATGGGGTGGAAAGGACCTTCGCCTCAAGAGATCTTGTATCTCTGTTGTCTGAAAAGTAACCCCTCCCGGGCTCGGGGAGGGGATGGCTTTTATTACCTTTCGAGCTATCCCAAGGAGAAGAAGGTCTTTGAAGATCTTCCCAATCATCTGCCCGATTTCAAAAGGGCCTTCTTCTGGACAAATGGTCTGTCCCCGTCTCGACACTATTCGTTCAGGCGGATTCGTAAGTATTCTTGTTATCTTTATTTTCGTGCTCATGACTTTAGCTCTTAGACCCGTACTTAGTAGAAATATGTTGTCTTTCAGCCAATTTTCAGCATCCCACTCCCAACGATACAATGAAGGAGCATAGAGAGACCCTGCTCCAACTCCCACATGGCAGGAGGTCCCTCTTATACCTTCTACACGAGGACAAGCTACGAAAGTGCGGACTTTTGGGGGAGGGCCAGTCCACCTTTGACTGGTCCAATATAAAATATGAAAACTGGGAGCAGGTGCCACTGCCCACGGGCGCCCTTCCTTCGAGGAGAGAAACGAGGCCGCCACTTCCAGTTCGCCCAAGGAGCTCGCTGTCTGGGAATGAGGCTAATGATGAAGCCTCGAGCTCGGATTCGGATGAAGGTAAAGTCCTTCCTACCTCGAGAATGTGGTCCCCGACCTTACTAAAACACAGGCCCAATAGGTTAGTCTCGTGCCCACAGGATAGATACCACTTCTACATATGGAGTTGGGTAGATGACTGTGTCCATAGGTTTGATAGTGAGCTCGGGAAATACGACACCATGTACACCACATACGAGATGTGGAACGGGATAGCCGTTCAGTATGGGACCAACGATTATAGGGACCTCTCGAGGTTATCACCCACATATAGGGAAGGCACTCCCCCCGCCTCCTCGTAAGACGGGGGAATTTCATGGTCCCCAAGTTCGAGCTTGGGGGAGAGTTCCAGTTAGGTTTTTTCTTTACCTGGTTTCCCTCTCTTTACAAACTTATTATTATTGTCTAACTTATTGGAACTGCGCAGGTGCCATGAATCCCGACCTCGACACTGTGCTCTTTAGCGATGGGGGAGCTGGCGCCCAGAGGACCAAACGTCCGAGAATACCACGGAGGTCCGACCGACCATCCAAGGTACCCAGACGCCACGAGACGACCCCCACAGCCCAGACTACTGTGAGCACAGCCACGAAACTGACTGTCCAGGTTGATGCGTCTGGCTCGACTGCGCCCATCTCGCTTCCTCCGACCGAAACTCAAATAACAGTTGTTCGGCCCCCGAAGAATCCTTCTATCTTCAAGGTTCAGCTGCCGACAGCCCGAACTCATATTGAGGATTTCGTGCTCGATGGCGCCGCTGGGACAGAAGGGGCTGTGCTCAGCTCGGATGTCCTTTCTCGAGTGGGTCAGAGCTTTTCTGGCTTTGGCGCCGACCACTAGGACCTCGTGCGCAAGGCCTCGGACTGCAATACTCTTTATGATAAGAGTATCGAACTCACCGCTGCGGTAGCCTTCGCAACTCTATTTTAAATATTTGTGCCTCAGTTCGCAATTCTGATTCGTTCTTTATGTTTCAGGCCCTTGTCATTTCAGCACAGCTCAACTATAAGCTGACCAACGAGGTGCAAACGAGCATGTCTCTGGCCCAGAAGTCGAAGGATCTCGAGCTTAAGATGGCTGACGAGCTCAAAGACTCGAAGTCTAAACTTGAAAAAATGAAGACCCGTCTTGAGGAGCTGGAGAAGTTGAATGCCGAGCTTGAGCAGGCGAAGACTTGTCTCGAGAAGGCCAATGCCAAGCTCGAAGAGGAGAAATCTGCCACCTTCGACTTCATGGAGAGCGAGAAGGCCCGCCTCCTGGACAAGTATAAGGAGCAGAAGGAGAAAGCGGTCGACCAAGCCATGTACAAACTTTGGGCTGATAATGCCGACCTCGATACCAGCTTCCTGGGCCCTCTCGAGGCCACATATGTTGAGCGGTGGAATGCCCGTCTTGAGGCAAGTGAAGCTGCTCGAGAGGCGGCTCAGAAGGATAGTCATGATATTCGTCCTGGGGGGTCCGGTGCTACTGATGCTGAGAAGGCCAAGGAGACTCCTCTTCCTTAAATCTGATCTCGGGGAAATCATTTATTGGGGTGCGTCCCCCTATTTTTGTAACTATCTTAATTTATGCCCACGGGGTTGATACAATTTCTTTAAATATTACTTACATGTGCTTTACATTTCTTGGCTCGAAATATTTTGCACATTTTTATGGATGAATCATTTATGTTTATTTATTCATACAAACATATCGTGGATTTAGGTTCGAAGCTCAATGCATTCATGCATAGTTTGTTCAAATTATCCGCTTCCGACCTCGTTATTTTTCAAAGTCGGGTATTACTTTAACCATGAACCCAAAAGTACTTATATGGTATGTAATGTGAATGATTTGGTTATATCTTTTTTTGTTTAGTCACTTTTACTCATCCTCAGTTTCTGCTCCGAGGTTAAGAGTTCGAAACTATTTTTCTTTAAGATATTCCAGCCTCGATCTCGACTTGTTTCGCACTAGGTTTAGGTTCCTACTTATCATCGATTAATTTTTTGGCTGGTTTGTTCCAAATCTGTTAAGTTTGCACATCTGGTTAACTCCAAACGTTTTAGGTTTTTGGTAGTTCGGTTATGTCCGAACTATTTAAGCTCGCATACTTGGTTATCTTCAAATACTTTATTTTTTTGATAATTCGGTTATGTCCGAACTATCTCAGCTCGTGTATTTGGTTATATCCAAATACTTTATATATTTTTTATAATTCGGTTATGTCCGAACTATCTAGGCTCGCGTATTTGGTTATATCCAAATACTTTATATATTTTTGATAATTCGGTTATGTCCGAACTATCTCAGCTCGCGTATTTGGTTATATCCAAATACTTTATATATATATTTTTGATAATTCGGTTATGTCCGAACTATCTCAGCTCGTGTATTTGGTTATATCCAAATACTTTATATATTTTTGATAATTCGGTTATGTCCGAACTATCTAGGCTCGCGTATTTGGTTATATCCAAATACTTTATATATTTTTGATAATTCGGTTATGTCCGAACTATCTAGGCTCGCGTATTTTGTTATATCCAAATACTTTATATATATATTTTTTGCATATGTTATTTTATTTTTTAAGCTGATGGTATATGTACCAATGATGCCCCCTTAATATCCTATGAGTGTGACCATAGGTTATTAAATTAAGAGAGATTGAAAAAATGAAATGAAATAACATATTTGGACGAAATGGAACATTTATTTGATGACATTAAAAAACAAATAAGCTAATACAAATAGAAACTCATGGTTATAGGCAACACTTCCTATACTACTGATAGTAAGGTCTAAGGTGTTCGCCATTCCATGCTCGCGGTACTAGGCTCCCGTCCAATCTCGCAAGTTTGTACACACCAGGTCAGATGACTGACTCTATCTGGTATGGTCCTTCCCAGTTCGGCCCAAGCACTCCAGCTGCCGGATCTCGAGTAGCCAAGAATACGCGTCTTAACACCAGATCTCCCATTCCGAATTTTCGATCTCGAACCCTCTTGTTGAAATATCTGGTAGTTCGTTGCTGGTAGGCAGCATTTCTCAGCTGGGCCTCTTCTCTTTTTTCTTCGATCAAGTCTAAGGTTTCCTCGAGCTGAGTATGGTTTGAACTTTGGTCGTAGGTCTGAGTTCGGATCGTTGGGATTTCGACTTCTATGGGCAACATTGCCTCGCAGCCGTATGCTAGAGAGAACGGGGTATGTCCTGTCGAGGTTCGAGCCATTGTCCTGTATCCCCAAAGGACTTGGGGCAATTCTTCGGGCCACCGTCCCTTCGCTTCCTCCAACTTTTTCTTTAGTGAGCTCTTGAGAGTTTTGTTCACAGCTTCGACCTGGCCGTTCACTTGAGGGTGGGCCACTGATGAAAAACTCTTTATTATACTATTCTTCTCACAAAAATTGGTGAATAGGTCGCAATCGAACTGAGTTCCGTTGTCGGATACGATCTTCCTCGGTACTCCATATCAGCATACGATGCTCTTTACAATGAAATCAAGGATTTTCTTTGAAGTTATAGTTGCCAATGGTTCAGCCTCCGTCCATTTTGTGAAGTAATCCACGGCGACTACAGCATATTTTACTCTGCCTTTGCCAGTCGGGAGAGAGCCTATGAGGTCGATGCCCCATACTGCAAAAGGCCATAGGGATGTCAACATGGTCAGCTCGGATGGTGGAGCTCGGGGTATCGTGGCGAATCTCTGGCATTTGTCGCATTTCTTCACATACTTGAAAGAATCCGCTTTAATGGTTGGCCAGAAATATCCCTGGCGTATGATCTTCTTGGACAGGCTGTGCCCCCCAGTGTGATCTCCGCAGAACCCTTCATGAATTTCTTCGATGATTTTCTTAGCCTCGGGAGGGGTTACGCACCTGAGTAACGGCATGGAATATCCCCTTCGGTACAGCCTTCCATCCAAAATTGTGTAACGGGGAAGTTGGTACATCAACTTTAGAGCTTGGTTCCGATCTTTTGGAAGAACTCCGTTTTCGAGATAATCAACTATCGGGGTCATCCAAGTCGGCTCTGTTTCGATCATACACACATCGCCCTCTTCTGGCTCGTTTATGCTAGGTGCTGATAGGTGTTCTATGGGTACAACATTCAGCTCTTCATTTTCGGTGGATGTGGCGAGTCGAGCTAAGGCATCTGCATTTGAGTTCCGTTCTCGGGGGACTTGTTCGATTGCATAAAACTCAAAATACTCTAATGCAGATTTTTCCTTCTCCAGGTAAGCTGCCATTCTTGTGCCTCGAGCCTGGTATTCTCCCAAGATTTGATTAACCACGAGTTGGGAGTCACTGTAGCAATGTATAGCTTTAGCCTTGAGCTCCTTTGCTATTCGTAGTCCCGCGAGTAGAGCCTCGTACTCGGCCTCATTATTCGATGCTTTAAAGACAAATCTTAAAGCGGAGTGAAATTTACTCCCTGCGGGGGTGATCAGAATAACCCCTGCCCCTGCTCCATTTTCCTTTGACGAGCCGTCGACGTAAAGTTTCCATAGCTCGTGGGCCGTGGTTATTACCTCGTCGTCGGCTATGCCAGTACATTCTACTATAAAGTCCGCCAGTGCCTGTGCCTTAATGGTCGTCCTCAGGTGGTAGGTGATCTCGAACTGTCCGAGCTCAACAGCCCATTTAAGAAGTCGACCTGAAGCCTCTGGTTTGGATAGGACTTGCCTAAGTGACTGATCAGTCAGTACATGAATGGGATGTGCCTGAAAGTAAGGGCGGAGTTTACGGGATGAATGAACTAAACTGAGCGCGAGTTTCTCCATCAGTGGATACCTTGACTCTGCCCCCAGTAATCTTTTACTGATGTAGTAAACGGGTCTCTGCACCCTCTCTTCTTCTCGAATGAGCACTGCGCTTATCGCGTGTTCGGTGGTTGATAGGTATAGGTACAATACTTCTCCCGTTTTAGGTTTTGATAGGATGGGCGGTTCCGCTAGGTGCTTTTTGAGCTCCTGAAAGGCCAGCTCGCATTCCTCTGTCCATTCAAATTTCTTACCTCCTCTCAGTAAGTTGAAAAATGGAAGACCACGATCCGTAGATTTCGAGATGAATCTGCTTAGGGCCGCCATCCTGCCAGTCAGACTTTGGACATCCTTGTGCCTTCGAGGCGAGGGCATGTCAATCAGGGCCTTGATCTTGTCGGGATTAGCCTCGATTCCACGGGAGTTCACAATAAAGCCCAGAAATTTTCCTGAAGATACCCCAAAAGTGCACTTCTGAGGATTTAGCTTCATGTTATACTTTCTGAGCACGCCGAAGCACTCTTCGAGGTCATCAACATGGTTCTTGTTGAGTTGAGACTTTACAAGCATGTCATCAACATAAACCTCCATGTTGTTCCTAATTTGTTCCGAAAACATCATGTTTACGAGCCGCTAGTATGTGGCCCCAGCATTCTTGAGCCCGAATGGCATGACATTATAACAATATAGCCCTTTATCCGTGATGAAGCTCGTATGTTCTTGGTCTGGGGCATGCATGGGAATCTGGTTATATCCAGAATAGGCATCCATGAACGACATCAGGCCATGCCCCGCTGTGGCATCCACGAGCTGGTCAATCCATGGTAACTGAAAACAGTCTTTTGGGCAAGCTTTGTTGAGATCTGAGTAGTCAATACAGGTTCTCCACGTCCCATTGGGCTTTGGGACCAACACCGGATTGGCTACCCAGTCAGGGTAAAAGGCGTCCCTAATGAAATGGTTTGCCTTTAACCTGGCAACCTCCTCCTTCAGTGCTTTCTTTCTTTTTTCGTCCAGCTGCCTTTGCTTTTGTTGCTTTGGGGGAAAGCTTTTGTCTATGTTTAGAGCATGGCTTGCTACATTCGGGCTTATCCCCACCATGTCAGAATGCGACCATGCAAAGACATCCTGGTTTTTCTTCAGAAAGCAAATTAATTGCTATTTTGTCTCATCTGGGAGGTGTTTCCCGACCTTCACCTTTCTCAAGGGTTCAGCTTCCTCGAGCTGAATTTCTTCGAGCTCCTCTAGAGGTTCGAGGTCAACTTTCTCCTCAATCCTCGGATCAATCTCCTTGTCTATTTCTAAGACCGTTCCATCTTTATTTTGTACGATAACGAGTGCCTGAGCGCTCGTTTGCTTCTTTCCCCTCAAAGAGATGCTATAGCACTCCCTCCCTGCCAGTTGGTCCCCTTTTAATGTCCCGACTCCGCTAGGGGTCGGGAACTTAAGGGCCAGATGCCTTACTGATGAAACTGCCCCCAGCCCGACCAGGGCGGGTCTCCCGAGCAGCACATTGTAGGCAGATGGCAAGTCTACCACCACGAACTCCATTATCTTGGTCACCGAGACTGGATAGTCTCCCAAGGTCACGGGGAGCTCAATGGATCCCATGCAGGCAGTTCCTTCTCTTGAAAAGCCGTACAAAGTAGTTGCACATGCCTTCAGGCCGCGAAGGGAGAGTCCCATTTTCTCGAGGGTTGCTTTGTAAAGAATGTTGACTGAGCTCCCATTATCTATGAGAACTCGGTGGACTCTTTTGTTGGCGAGCTGAAGAGTAATAACCAGCAGATCATGATGTGGGAACTGAACATGGGAGGCGTCCTCCTCAGTGAAGGTTATGGGTTGTGATTCAATCCTCTGGCTTTTAGGTGCCCTAGGTTCGGGTTCATAAGGAGACCCGTCCCCTGTCTTAAGCTCGTTAACATATCTCTTTTGGGCATTCCTGCCCCCTCCTGCGAGATGAGGCCCTCCCAAGATGGTTATTACGTCCTCTCCATCTATCGGGGGGGGGGGGGGGGGGCTGTCCTCTTCCCGAGATCGGGAGTTATTATTTTGTGTCGTCGGAGGCGCGACTACTCTCTGGCTTGCGGCCGTCTGACCAGTATTCTGGTTTTTGACATACTGCCAGAAGTAACCTCTCGAGATCAACCCTTTGATCTTGTCCTTCAGTTGTCGACATTCATTAGTTGTGTGCCCGGTGTCTCTGTGGAACCGGCAATACTTACTGGAATCCCTCTTGGATTTTTGATTTCTCATTGGGTCCGGACACCTGAAGGGGACCTGGTTTTCATTAGCCAGGTATATGTTTTCCCGAGACTCGTTGAGCTCGGTGTGCACTTTATACACGGAGAAATACCTCTCTCCTTTCTTTTTCTTTCCTCCCTCAGCTTCGGGATTACTTCCTTCGTTCTTTTTCCTCTTGGATGGGTTCTCCGAGGCAGGCTTTGGTGCCGCTGGGTCCGCCGAGGTTGAAGCAGAGTTGATGTTTATCATTGTAGTTTCGGACTGGGAGGTCGCTTTGAGCGTCGACCTCGCTTCCTCTACATTGAAAAACCTCTGCGCTCGTCTGTTAAACTCAATTATTGACCTTACCGGTTTCCCTTGCATGTCGTCCCAAAGGGCACTTCCCGGTAATACGCCAGCTCGGATTGCCATTAGGTGTCCACTGTCATCCACATCCCGAACTCGGGCTACTTCCAGATTGAATCTTGTTAAGTAACTCTTCAATGTTTCACCCGGTTTCTGCCGGACGTTAGTTAAGGTGGATGCTTCTAGTCTGACCCCTACCATTGCTCTGAACTGCTTCTTAAAGTCTTTAGACAACTACTCCCATGAGGTTATTGAGTGTCTCTTGTACTTTTCAAACCAACTTTTGGCGGGTCCTGCCAATGATGTTGGAAACAATATGCACCTGAGCTCATAACCCACGTTACTGGCTCTCATGATAGTGTTGAACGTGCTCAGGTGACTACATGGATCGGTCTTTCCTTCAAACGTTGGGACGTGAGGAATCCGAAACCCTTGAGGAAATTGAGTGTCAGAAATATGGGGAGCAAACCGTTCGAGCTCCTCATCAGAGTCCTCATATCGACTCAATCCTCGTTCATTCTTCAAAAGCCTAAAGGCTCTTTCGAGCTGATCGATTCTTTCTTGGACTGGGTCAGTAGGAGGTGCTGTCTGGAATTGACTGTCATTGATCGTGATTCCAGACTCGTGTCTCCGCGAGGGATCTCTACGCCTATTCAAGCGATCCCTTAGATCCGGATTTGTTTGATCTCCATTCCCCCGACTCTGATTTATATGAATGCGCAGGTCGGGACGATTCTTGCGACTTCCAGTATTCTTACGACCTCGGTCGTGTTTGCTGACGGACCTGGTCTCTCCGGATTCATCACTGGTGAGACTCATTGCTCGGTTGTTTCGCGATGGATTCTTTCCACGTCGCCTCGTCTCCGAGGTGCGAGACCGAGACGTCTGACTTCTCTCAGATGAAGCGCCTCTCCGCTCCTGGAAAGTCTCCATGTTTCCTTGTCCATTCCCTGCACGCCCTTGATCCTGATCTCGAATAGGTTGAGCGTTTCTGCGGGGTGGCGAAGGATATCTTATGGGTGACGAAGAGAACCGTATAGGCGACGGTGGCTGCCACCCTTATCGCGGCCTAGAGGGTCCAGAATTTTCCCGAGATGGGTCAGTCGCGTTCGGTGCGCTCCCAGGTACCTGAGTCCGAGCCTCTGCAGGGGTTCGGTTATTCTCAGTTCCTGCAGGCACTTCCACAGGCGGGTTAGGCGGGACCCAAGCTCGGGTACTCCTCTGGGGCCTAGGAGGAGCAGATGGCTCTGCTGGCGCCGAAGGTTGAGTCGGCCTCCTTGTGGCAGCATCCTTTCGTGGACGCCCACGGGGCCTCCGGGGAGGAACATGCACGTCCCTTGGAGGAGGGACTTGGTTTTCGCGCGGAGGCGGGGGCTGAGCCACCTGCGCCTCTGCGGCTATCCTAGTCAACTCCTCATTCCGTTTGTTGGCCTCTGCCAACAGTTGTTTCAACTGCCGGTTTTCCAGTTCTACAATAGGAACGTAACGCTCAGGATTGTAGTACATATCCTCATCCCTTGGTGGAGGCGGTGGTCCCCGGGAATCAGAAGACCCACTCCTCTCCTCAACATCCGGGTTCTCCATTGGTTGTTTTCCAAGACGTCTTGGGTAATTTTCTTCAGGGGTGTTCTGATTGTTTGTGGCCATGATTTTCTCAGGGATGAATGCTTAAGGTTCTCAATGAAAGCACCAAACTTTTGACGCCGTTTTTTGTCAAACAGTGAAAGAAGAGCACATAAACAATAGTTGATAATGGCCAATTGAAATAAAACAATGTAAACACACAATTTTTACGTGGTTCAGCAGTTAAATCTGCCTAGTCCACGAGTCTTTGTTATTAAACTCAAGATTATCTCTAGGAATTCTTTAAGAATGAATTCTCCAGAGTTTTCTCTCAAGGATAAGAATTTCGGTCCTTTACAATGGTGCATGGCCTCTCTATTTATAGAGAAGGCTGCAGAATACTATCCCACATATTTTGGGTAGTTACTCTTTTTGTATAAATAAAATAAATGGCTTTAAATGCCTATAATCAGATATAAAAGGAAACGTATAACTGACCAAATAATATCCCACGATTCTAGGGGATTTACAATAATAAATGAGGATTACATCTCATATTTATAACACTTGTAGATATTCAAGGTGGTTATCGCGTATCTCTAAGGCTTTAGCTTCCCAGGTTTCCCGTCATCTATCGAGCTAGAAACATCTCCCGAGGCCACATGGCTTTCGAGATCGTACGTGCGTCGAGCTCGGGACCCCTGATCCGAAGTCGTCCCTGAAGATGAGTGTGTTCCCGGAGCTATCTTTCGAGATCATGAATACTTCGAGGTTGTCTATATCCTGCAAGCTCGACATACAATCCTGGAGCATGTTTCCAACCTTATGAGTCCACTTATTTGCGAATCCAACTTTCGAGGTCATAATTAACATAGCTCGAAATCTGGGTGTAACAGTTCCTTTTCAGGGCTAGCCATTGCCTATTTGAAAGACAACGGATCATCATCAGTAATGTCACCAAAAACCATATTGGTTTCACCGTCCAAACCATAGCGAACTGGGTTCCTAGAAACCCTCCCACTAGGACGAGGCTGTGAGACTGTTTGCTTAGGAACAATGTTACTATCTTCATTTAAATCGACTTGCATCAGTTGGACATGAAGAGTGGGAATTTCATCATCAACTTGCGTTGATGACGATGGAACATTGGTTGGAGTCAATTCTTTAACAATCTCCTCTAAAACTACTTTGCTGCAAGGTTTGAAGTTTTGGACATAGTCATTTTCCGGAAAAGTAGCATTCGTAGAAGTAAACACTTTCTTTTCTGAATGACTATAGAAAAGTCTACCCCAAGTACCTTTAGGATAGCCAACAAACATGCAAACTTCAGTTCGCGGTTCTAGATTTCCCTCCTTTTTCCTCAGGACATGGGCAGGACACCCCCAGATTATATAATGGCGTAAACTAGGTTCACAACCATTCCAGCGTTCTAAAGGTGTTTTGGGAATTTATTTAGACGGCGCGACATTGAGAATTCCATTCGCGGTTTCAATTGCATGTCCCCAGAATGAAGTTGGTAGAGTTAAGTAATTAAGCATGCATCTAACCATTTCCAATAAAGTTCTGTTCTAGCGTTCCGCTACACCATTTTGTTGCGGAGTACTTGGGGCAGTAAGTTGTGATAAAATCCTAAGTTCAGTTAAATGATCTTGGAACTGCATATCCAAATATTCTCCACCCCTATTAGATCGCAAGATCTTTAACGTTTTACCTAATTGGTTCTGAGCCATTACTAAGAATTCCTGAAACTTTGAAAATGTTTCTGATTTCCTATGTATTAGGTAAAGACATGAGTATCTAGAATAATCATCAATGAAAGTGACGAAATACTCAAAACCATCCTTGGCTTGTACATTCAAAGGTCCACAAACATCTGAATGCACAACACCAAGTGGTTCTTTGGCCTTATCGCCCTTTGTAGAGAATGGACGTTTGGTCAGTTTGCCTTCTAGACAAGATTCACAGACAGGTAATTCACCTAAGGTGAGTGTTCTCAAAGGTCTGTCCTTTGTAAGTCTTTGAATCCTATCATAGCCAATGTGACCTAGTCTCAAGTGCCATAAATAGGTCATATTATCGTTATCAGTTTTTTTATGTTTATTGGTCCTAGGTTTAGCTACTTTGAATAAATCATTGTTAAGAGCGAGGGGTTCGTTAGGTCGCAGAGTATAAAGCCCGTTTTCCAAACATGCAATACACAATTGTGATCCATTGAAGGAAATAGATATATTAGAACTTGTGAAAGTCATAACAAATTGTTTTAATTGCAACATGGAAATTGAAATTAAATTTCTACTAAAATCCGGAATAAAAAATACATCTTTTAAAATTAAGTATTTATTTATGAACTTCAGACGAGCTATTCCTCTAGCTTGGACCTTAACGAACGCTCCATTCCCAACTCTAAGCTTTAAGCTGCCTTCGTTCACTTCCTCCCACGATTCAAGAAGCTGTAAAGAGTCGCAAACATGGTTAGTAGATCCAGAATCAATAATCCAAACGGATTTATCATTCTCTAAAACACATGTTTCTAAGATAGATGAACTATAATCATTACCTTTGTTTTTTGCTGCTAGAAACTTGGGGCAATCTTGTTTCCAATGCCCCTTCTCTTTGCCATGAAAACACTTACCTTTACCTTTCTTGTTTTTCTTGTTCTTCCCCTTAGGCGTCTATGCACTTGGTTGTGCATTTGTCTTTGCAGCCTTTGCATGCTTGGGGTTGTTGTTTTGTCCACCTTTCCTCTTGTTTTCAGCTTTCGAAGACGAAGCTTGGTTAGCTTTAGCCTTAGCTGGATCAGCAGCAACAACAGTAGTCTTATTTTCTCCTCCTTTACTAGGTCCACCCATGATAGGCTCAAAAAACTAAAGCTCATTTATGAGTTGCGTCAGACCATAGTTGAGTTGATCACGAACGTGCGAACACGGTGATATTCGAGCATTCACGGTGTCATCACGTATGTGTGGAGATGGTGCTGTCCAAGCTTTTATAGTGCCATCAGGAGCATTGACGGTGCCATCACGAATGTGTGGACACGGTGCTCGTTCTAGGGAATCCTCAATCATGACGAACTCGGAGTTGTCACCAATAAACTCTATGTTGATATTCTGCTTCCAATTAAGGAAGTTTTCTCCAGTGAGTTTCTCCATCGAAATTTGAGAAATGATGGGAGTTGACACAGACACTACTTAACTTAAAACTACAAATTATTAATAAAATAGAAATCAATCAAATTTGCTCAATAAAACTTCTATTCACACAAATTTCAAGAAATAGCACAACATATACCAAAATATGCAAGATATGAGAAAAAAATACCAAAAACAATCATATCTCTATTTCTTTAGGTTTTTAACTAATCTATGATATCATTGTCCCAATTGGCGAGAGTCAAAAAATACCATTAGTTAAATAGAGTTGTAAACTCATTTAATAATGGACACCACTATTAACAACCTACTATTCGATCAAAATAAGAAAACAAAATCTCTTATTTTATGAGCTAGACCCACGGTTTCGATCATCATAGATTTAGTCCTAGTATTCATCGTAGGGGTGAGTCTAGTAGAATTTGACATATAATTATCTATCTTTCGAGATCTAACCTTGTCTAAATAACTAATGAACACCTTATGTAGGGGGATGAATCAAAGCACCTCGAGGCCCCATTAAGCTATTGACTATGTTAAACCAACAGTGGAGATCGAATAAAATTATTAAAATAAGCTCATTATTAAATTGAAAAAAAAATAGTATTATTATTATTATTTATTTTTAGAAAATTAATGACTATGGTTTTCCAAAAAAAATTAAACAAATTAAATTTTTTAAAACCAAAGTCCTATAATTTCCTATTAATTCTAAAGTGTCACATTGAAACAAATCCAATTAATTTGTTGCTAATCAATATTTAGGTTTAGCTAATATAATGAACCTATACAATTATGTTCAACTCAGGTAAATAGGCCTTAACAATTAGGCTTGTATGGAGGAGGGTTGAGTCCAATATGTTGTTCCCACTACAAAGGCCCCCAATCTTCCATACAAGGTCCAAAAGAAATGGATTAAAACATTCGTTTTATTAATTGTTATTAATTGATTAGGCTCACTATAGTCATGCAAAGCAAATGGGCATTCACAAGTGAAATCACCCACAAGAGAGGAATTTAAACTTTACATTTTCAAATGGGCCCAAATAAAACCTATCATTTAATGAATATTTTATTTGGCAAAAACCATATATCTAACAAACATATGGGCCACTATATGCATCTAAGCCCAATTGCAAAAATACCACATATAGTGGAAACAGACATGTTATAATTTGATGGGCCTAATCATGTTACTATATAAGCAATTCTATGCATTTATGCAAAAATACTACAATTAATTTCATTTGCAAAAATACCACAATTAATTATCTAGAATTTATCAAAAAATTCAAATTAATTAAATTTTTACCAAAAATAAGTCAATTTAAATGAAATTTATCAACAATTAACAATAGTTAATTAAAATTTCATCTATCAACAATCAACTTGGTTTTAGGTTAATTTGAAAAAAAAAAATATTAATTTAATTTAAATAGGATTTATCAACAATTAACCAAAGTTAATTTAAATCTCATTTATTAAAAAATATTTTATTAATTGGCTGAAAAAAATTAATATTTTTCAAAATTTAACCAATTTTAAATTTTAAAATCAATATCTAAACTGTTTTTCAAAAATATCTTGTGTTGTTACAACTATAAGAAAATATTTTAACCATTTAAAAAAATATATTAATAGTTATTACAACCCTAAAATATCTTGAAATAGTTAATCAAATTCAAATTTCCATAAAAATATCTAATTAACAATATTCAAATTTCAAATAATTTAAATATTAAAAACTATAGAATAAAAATATATTTATATTTTTAAATAAAAATTTAATAAAAATGTCAAGAATTTAAAAGAAAATATCTTAAATGTGTGATATCTTAATTCTAATATTTTAATATATTATAAGATTTAAAATTAAGTTGTTAGTCTATTTTTAAATTTGAATTTGAATATTTGTAGAAAATATCTAATTATTTAAATCTCAAATAACAAAAATATCTTATTCTAAAAAAACAATTTTAAATGATAAAACAAAAAATATATTTTTGGTTTTGATTATAAATAATTTATTTCCACAAATTTTTTTTTTTAATTACTTTTTTTAGATGAACAATACTCGTGGGTACTGTTCACCGCTCTGGTGCGCAGGCGATGTGCGGGAGAGCACGCATGGGCAGCCAGGCCAAATTTTTCCAAAAATTTTTGAGCAATTTTTCAAACCAAAACCATTTTATAATTAATTTTTAACATGTTTTACACAAAATAAATCATATATAAAAATTAATAGCATAAAAAACACTACAAAAAAACCTAAAAATTGCTAATAATCACATAAAATCAATATGCTTCATAAAACACATGAAAAGCAATCCAATTATTCAAACACATCAAATAATCTAATTTTTAACATGTTCATGCATGAAAATAAAGATTAACCTGGCTTTGAGGCCAGTTATTGGGAAAACTTATACATGATCTTTATTTATTTTCATGTAGATCTAATATTAAACAAATTAATATGAAATATCCTAGAACATGTTTCTAAAATTGAATTCAAAGAGAAACAATGATAAGAATACTTACAGTATACGCGGCCGAATGAAAGAGTCATTCCTTCAGTTTCTCTAACTCTTGTATCCTTTCTGTCGGAGAATATTATCAAGAAACTGAACTGTTCTTCTAATTTCTTCACAGTATTCCAATGTATCCTTAGAGTCACCTAGACTATGTAGGAAAAACTCATTGCAGGATCTTTATTTATTTTTATGCAATTTACATATTATCAAACAAATATGAAAATTCCTAGAACATGCTCCTATGAAATTGATACAAATACAGAGTAAAGTAAAAACTTACATTACGCAGCGGAACTAGAACAACTCCATCCTTCAATCTCTCTAACCCTTGATTCCTTTCTGTAGCAGAGTATTATCAAGAGATTGAACAAGACCAGCTACACAGTCTTCCTCACCAAGCCTTTGATCAACCTAGAACTAGTGTGAGTTGGTTCTCAACACATGAGATAGAGATCCTGAAGAGATGAAGAAGAGAGAGTGGCCAAGAAAGGTTAGATTGTCTAGGTTTTCACTTACCAATCAATTGAAACTCACTTCCTTATGAAAACCCTAGATATCATATTCCTTATATAGGCAATTTAATGGGATTTATTTAAATTTAAATTAATTAAAAATAATAAACAAAAATAAAAGCCTTGGGCTGCCATAAATGGATTTGGGCTCAATCTCTTTGTTTTGAATTTAAATCCCAACTGGGCCTAAATTCAAAACATTTTATTTATTTATTTTTTAATTAATTAATTAAATCCTTATTCAAATTAACTAATTATAATTTAAAACTTGATTTAATATTATTTATTTATATTGATACCAATTTATCAATATTAATAAATTTTCCCAAAGATTCTCTTTTATTCTCTAAATCTCATATCTCTGTAAATATTCCAAAATTGACCTAGTCAACTTTAAAAATCCTAATTGATAATTAAATCAATTAATTGAGACATTCTAGATGATTTACTCAAAGGTGATGTGGGGACCATGGATCCCTGAAATCAAGCTCCAACAAGTTACCGTGAATTTATTTACGAATAGTTTCACTACCTTATTAAATCCTCGTGACTCCACTATAGACTGGGAATTGAACTCTTGAATTCATAGAACGTATTTTCGAAACCATAAATATGTTATCCATTGTTATAACCATTACAATCAGTCAATCCTCTATCGATGACTTACTAACGAGCTGGGTGTAAATTACCATTTTACCCCTCATCAGTATTTTATCCTTAACTCCCACTAAGTTCCTTATAAATGATATTTCTGTGAACTTAATCACAGAAATGAGATCTCAATCATTTAACCTTTTGAACAAAGCAACTAAGGAAATCATCTTTTCACTTCTCATACATAAATTATAGATTTCGTATCTATGAATAATACTCCCACTCAATTACACTAATAAATCTCCAAGATGTAAGTATGGGCTAGACCGTAGGGTAAGCTGGTAACGAACAAGTCAAAATATTTAAATAATATAATTAGCAGAATATTATCACTCAGAATTAAGATCGACTTAACATATGGTCAATGTTGTGACATTGACTAGATTTGATAACAACGATACTTATTTATCAATCAATAATCAATATTGGTCCTAGTCTGATGTAACTAAATACACCCGATCTTATCTACTTGGTCGATGCCTTGAACAAGACATCACACCATGAATGCGTAAGTAGATCATATCGTAGATTGCCTAATCAGTGAAAATCCAATGCACTGATCTAATCTTAGGACTCATTCTTTTGAACATATAATTACAACTATAATCCACTGTGACCTAGTCACTGTAATTGTAACTATCCATATGTTCGGGATTTTATAAATGTTTGAATTATTTCAATAATCATGTAATAAAACAAGCAAGCAACACGGTTGTCAAACTAAATGATTTCTACTACTTTTATTGTTAATATGAAATCGTGCTACATGTCCGACATGGTTTTATAAGGGCATAAAACCCAACAAACTCCCACTTGCCCTTTTAAAATAAATGGGACATGTTTCTCAAAACCATGCATTCTACATGCTTCAAAATTATGTTTTCTGCTTATATCTTTGTAAAGGGATATGAAAGATTGCCTTACAATGCTATCTTCATCACCTTCACTTCACACCTTCGCCACACATCCTCGATAATGTGGTACTTTCTCTCTATATGCTTTGCTCTTTTGTAGCTTCGAGGTTCTTTCAAATTTGTTATTGCCTCATTACTGTCACCAGACAAAATGAGTGGTTTATCCATTTTTGGAATAACACCGAGATTCGTATAAAACTTCCTTAGCCAGACTATTTCCTTAGCCACCATAGTCGCAGCTATGTACTCAGCCTCCAAAGTGGATTCTAAAATGGTAGATAGCTTAACGCTTCTCCAAATCATAGCTCCACCCCCAAGAGTAAACACATTTTTCAGGAGTAGACTTTTTGTCATCAACATCAGTCTAAAATCTGAATATGTGTAGCCTAACAGGTACAAAAATCCACCTGAAAAGACTAACATATAGTCTCTAGTCCATCAAAGATACCGATCCCATCTATTGTTTATTTCCAAGGTTTTACTGACACTTGTTCACCATTCCCACTGCATAGAAGATCTTCGATCACAACACACAACATAGCATGCATTAGACTTATAATTTCAAATGCATAAGGAATTCGTTGCATCTTTTCTTTCTCTTGAGGAATCTGTGGAGACTACTGCTTAGAAAAATAAATTCCATGTCAAGACACTAAACATCCTTTCTTGGAATTTGTTACAGAGTAATGACCAAGCACCTCACTAAAGTAGGTCACTTGAGTTAGAGCTAAAGTTCAGTTATTTATTTCCCTGATGTTCTGGATACCAAGAATATGACTTACTACAACGAAATCTGGAATTTTGTTTCTAGCTAGTTCTTTATGTTTGATAATTTCTTGACATTGTTTCCAATGAATAAGATATCATCTACATAAAGGATTCAAACCACCACAATGTCTTTTTCCCTAAGTTGTCAAACACAAGGGTCAACTCCATTTTGTTCAAAAACTCAAGTCTTAATGTTTCCATTTAACCTTAAGTTCCAGGAGCGCGAAGCTTGTTTAAGTCCATAGATTGACTTACTCAGCTTGCCGAATTTCTTGTCCAACTACTTTAAATCCTTCTAATTGATGCATGTTAATTGTCTCATCAAGATATCCATGAAAAATGCTTCTTTGATGTCCATTTTCCTTATCTCTTAATCAAGAGTTGTGGCTATGGATAAGAGTATACTAAATGAATTTTAACATGGCTACCGGAGAAATTTTTTTCTCTACTGTCTCGTGCTTCGGAGCATCTTCTGTTGTGACCGGTAACTTGATTGTTCCGCCCGGTGAAAACCCTTCTCCAGTAAATCCATAAATGACCTGAGAGCATGGCTTCAAGTCATTAATGGATAGTTTCATCCTTTCAAAAGATGACTTGTAAATGATGTTCACAGAGCTCCCCGTATCGACTAGGCATCTCCTCACCTTCATGTTTGCTATTTGGACTGTTATGACGAGGGGGTCATTATGAGGGTGGGGGTTTCTGGTAGGGAACCTCTTGATGACTCTCCAGATATATTTCTGCTCGGCTGGCCGAAAGAGTGGTATAATTGGTGAATCGAGGTTCATACTTAGTTGGCTTGTCGTTTGTTCCCGACTTAGCCTTCTTTTCCTCATGGCGGTCAGACCCGTTATTTCCACATTTCTTCCCACCACTTTGTCCATTTCCACCATTCTTAGGAGGATCAGTTGATCCACCCGGATTGTTCAGGCCTTTCTCTCCTTTCTCAATCGCGTCGTACAATTTCATATATTTGTCCGCCTGGTCAAGAAATTGTTGTAGTGTTGAAATTGGATTGCGATGAATACTGTCCCACAAAGGACTCCAATAGATTATACCTGAAGATATGGCAACCATCTTCCCCTCATCTCCAACCGCAGTTGCTCGGTTGGCTTCTCTCATGAACCTCTATATGTAGATTTTGAGACAT
This sequence comes from Humulus lupulus, assembly GCF_963169125.1. Classification (NCBI taxonomy): domain Eukaryota; kingdom Viridiplantae; phylum Streptophyta; class Magnoliopsida; order Rosales; family Cannabaceae; genus Humulus; species Humulus lupulus. The sequence goes on from NC_084802.1 coordinate 55,060,977, forward strand.
TCATCTTTCCCTTGTTTGATATCTGCTAAGTGATTGGCATAAACTGGAGGGGTCCGAGCAGCGTTGAACTGCCCACAAAATTCTTTCCTGAAACTCTCCTAAGAGGTAATGGAGTTCGGCTTGAATTTCCAATACCACTCTTGGGTAGTATCGGACAATGTAGTGGGGAAAACTCTTCAGCGATAGTCATCGCTCAATCCGAGAAGCTCCATTTGGTCTTCAAACTTCCCAACATTCCTTATCGGGTCTGCCTTTTCTGTATAAACTGGCAGTATCGGTGCTTTATACTTTGCTGGCGGCTGGGCTGCTCTGATTCGAGCACAAAATGGGCTCCACTCCTGTGGTCTACTGGATCGATTGCAGAAGGTCATTTTGACAAACCTTGAACTGCAGCCGTTAGCGCATCAAGCTGGGCCTGGATGCCTGGGGCGACCGCTGGGGGCTCAAGGTCTGGACCACCTGGTCGGGCGTTCCTATCCGGCGCGCCGTCATCAAGTATTTCTACTTGACTGGTAGGTCGGGTCGGATCTTGCCCTACGGCCGAGATGGTCCTTCTTCTGTCAGCAATGACATCTCTTAAATCCTTCTAAGAGGTACGTCTCCCCAATCAATTAAACACTGTGCTCTAAGTTTTTTCGGAAGGCTTACCGCGTGGGATGTGCTCCTTCCCACTGCGCTGCTGGTTAGGATGCAGTGGTGGCCTCCCTGTCTGCGTTGGGCAGTCTTTTCCTCGCTGGTCGTTGTCATCTTTTTCCTTCGACTGGTCGGTGTCATGACTATCAGCTTCATCACGACCATGCCCATCTTTGAAGTGCGAAGATCCTTTACCTTAAGGAGTTCTGGTTTGTTCCTGTCCGGGTGGAGTCTTTTTATTGCCCGATCGGTGACTCCCAGATCTAGAAGTTTCTAATCGGAGGCTCCTAGAGGGGGTTCTAGAGATCCCCCTTTGAGTCGAGGCAGTGCCAGATCGGACCCCATCATCTTCTTGACCAGGAGGGTTACTCCCACTTCTGTTCGGTCCTCGAGAATTGGGTCTGTCAGTGGTTTTTCGACCAGCATCCGTAGTCCTTGCTCCTTGGGTAGCTGCTCCTCGTGTAGCAGCTTGGGCATTGGCCTGGGTCAACTGCATAGCCGCCTCCAGAGTGAGTGCAGCCTCGCGGTGTCGCCTATCGGCCTCCTCCTACTGTTGCCTGATCTCTTCACTCCTAGCGTCCATCTCCCGTCTTTGTTGCTCAAACACAACTTTTTGTTTGGCCATCTCTTCAACGAATGACTCCTGTCGGGCGTTGAATTGCTCCATCTCCTCTTGGAAGATCCCCATGGCTTCCTAGAGTTGTTCAGCCTTTGGAGTCATCTCCTCGAGAAAGACCCTGGGCTCATTCTCATGGTCTTGAGGGCTAGGACCTTCTAATCTAGCAGGCCCTTTAGATGAGCCTGGCTTCTTGGAGGCCGCGTTGGTGTTCTTGGGTGCCATAATAATACGGTAATTGTCTGTTTTTCTCTTCAGGCTCTCAATGAAAGCACCAAAATGTTGACCACAATTTTGGCCAACGTCGAGTAGACAGCAAAACTACAATAAACATTCAAGAGAAAAAACGACACTGATGATTTTTATAGTGGTTCAACCCCAATATGTTGGTAATATCCTAATCCACTTAGAGTTATGATTTATGGATCTACACTCAAGATCAGATGAACCTGTGTCAACTGAGTTTCTTCAGTGTAAATGAAAAGAATACAATATTTCTCTCAGAATACAAATACTCTCTTAGGAAAATCAGAATCCAAATCCCTCAATGATGCCATGAGCTATGTATTTATAGGCCCAGGATCGTACAAACCAAAATCCCTCATAATCGGGATATTTCTGTTACTCTCACAATATTTAATTAATAATAACATTTAAAATACAACAATATGCAACTTCTTTGGGTTAATCTGAGAGATTCCCGCGTAGGTACGACTAATTCTAGCCAAAGTCGTTACTGGAATTTCGCTGCATAACGATGATCTGTCTAGTAGGCCAACTTCACTCCTTGAAGAAAGACTAGTCGACCAAAACACTTGACTGGTCGGCCACACCCTTCACTGGTTGGCCAAGCACTTCACTGGTCACCTATGAAAAACCATTGTTCAAGACCTTTGAAGAGTCAAAGGGCAACCATGAGATTCAAATGGGCAATGAGGGCAAATCCAAGGTACATGGAAAAGGTACCATTGAAGTCTTTTTCACCTCCAGCAAGAAAGTTACATTAGTGAATGTACTTTATGTTCCCGAAATGAGTAGAAACTTGGTAAGTGGTGATTTGCTTGGAAAGCCAGGTATTAAAGCCATTTTTTAGCCTGGTAAACTTATACTTACCAAATCAAATGTATTTTTGGGAAAGGGGTACTCTTGTGAGGGTATGGTTAAATTGTGCACCAATGATGTAACTTTCAATGTTATCAATAAAAATGCTAATTCTGCCTATATTTTTGAGTGTGATTCTTTATTTTTGTGGCATCTTAGACTATAGCATATAGGTTTTTCAACCATGAAAAAAGCAGTAAAATGTGGTATGATTGCATGCAATATAAAAAACTATGGTAAATGTGAAACATGTGTTAATGCAAAAATGATTAAGAAACCATTTCCAAGTGTAGAAAGACATCTAATTTAATAGATTTAATCCACAGTGATCTTTGTGAATTAAATGGTGTTTTAACTAGAGGTGGTAAAATGTATTTTCTTACTTTTATAGATGATTTTAGTAGATATACCTATGTGTTTCTTTTAAAGCATAAAGATGAAACTTTAGATGCTTTTAAATTATATAAATTAGAAGTTGAAAATCAACTAAATAAAAAGATTAAGGTGCTAAGAAGTGATAGAGGGGGAGAGTACTTGTCTAATGAATTCAATACATTTTGTGAAGAAAATGGTATAATTCATGAGTGCACCGCACCTTATACACCACAACACAATGGTGTTGCCGAAAGGAAAAATAGGACTTATCTAGAGATAATAAATTCTATGTTGGTGTTTTCTAAGTTGAACTTCAACTTATGGGGTGAAGCGTTATTAACCGCTTGTCACATTCTTAATCGAATACCGATGAAGAAAAATGAGATATCTCCATATGAGTTATGGAAAGGAAGAAAACCCAACATAGAGTACTTCAAAGTGTGGGGGGTGTCTTGCATAGTGCAAGAAAAACGAACCTAATAGAACAAAGTTAGGTTCAAGAGCCATAAAGTTTGCTTTTGTTGGTTATGCCAACTATTGACCCTCGATTTGGCCAACGACACAGAGTAAAATATACGACAAAAGATAAAATGACGATTAAGTATTTAATCTAATGGAAAAGAAGAAAACACCAAGGATTTATAGTGGTTCGGCCCCAAAGAATGGTAATGACCTACGTCCACTTAGTGTTCTTATAAATATTGAATCTCAAAGCCGTGATCAAAGAACTAGGGTTCTTGAGTTTCACAAACCTTGAGGGAATTACAATAAGATGATGAATAATTACACTATAGCTCTCTTTCTCTCAATACTTAGGAAAAAAAATTTTAGATCAAAAGTCCCTTCCTTGAGCTATTTCATCCATATTTATAGGCTCAAGGAAGGTTACATGTGCAATGGGCCTTTACTTTCCTTAATAACCGTGTATCAAGGTCATAAAGAGGAAATATCCAATGCAATTATTACAGGATTACAATCTTAGAAGGAAATAAATCAAATTATACGACCAGCCTGGTCGTATCTATTAGTTAAACCTGGTGAAGCAATGTGCCTCTGGTCGATAGTCGAACAGCACTTCCGCCACATGTCAACCATATGTAAGAAACCATTTCCACATCATCAGCAACCATTTTTTGGGTGAACATTTGCCCCTTAAACTTAGGAAACTGACCTTTTGCTTACCCCACCAAACCTGTCAGAGTCGCCCATGTCCTCTCGGGAAAAGCAATCAATCATGTCTAATCAAGCCTTTTTTGGTTTCTCAAAAATTTATCCGACGGCTATTACACTTCCCCAAACTCAAAAAAAAGTAATTCATGATTACCTCTTATATCGTGTCGCAGTCACTATATATAATACCCCAAATCCATATTTTTACTTTTTACTTTTCACCCACCATTTTCTTGTCAAGAACCCCTAAGATCCTCGACTTTCAGAGCCCAAGAAATTTGAGGAGGTTCCATCGTTGTTCTAAGGATCCTCCATTTGAATGCTCAAAGCTTTCATTTCAAGCCTCTCTTTTCATACAGGTAAATTTTACGAACCCCCTGGACGTTTGAGATGGCATGCAAAACTATTTTTTATGTATTTCATATCTGTGTTTTTGACTGAAACTGTTTTGGGGTAAATGGGAATGTTAACTGACATTGGATAGGGTAATGAAACAATGTCTTATTGGAGTTAGGAGTCAGTTTGGTAGTTGAGATTGTAGATTTAGGGCGTAAAATCGAAGTAAAAATTCAATTTTTAAGCTAGCTGAAAAACTGGGTTTTTCCCGCCCTTTCGGAGTTGAAAAAGTTTTCTCTGAAAAACTTTTTACTTCCGCTTTTCAATCTGTTTTTCAAACTGCTCATATAAAACTTAGTGTTTTTGCTAGAATGCTGCTGGCTGTATAAAAACTTAACTTTTATACACGAGCAACGTTATTCTCACATCCAACACAAGATTTTAGACTAAATTCTCAGCTCCCCTCTTCTGTTCGCAGATTTTGATGTAAGATCCGTGGGGAGGTGAGAGACCAATTGATGACGACCTGCTCGCGCAACTGCTCGTGGACGAAGAACAACCATCGTTACTCATTCCGGACATCCCTTTTTCTCGTATTCCACCTAGTAGACCTCACTCAAACCCTTCAGCCATGGGTAGAGTAAAATCAACTACCCAGAAAAAGAAAACACAAAAACCTTCTGCAAACCAACCTGCCCCCCAAGCAGAAATTCCCTCGACCAGCGGCCGAGAAAGAAATATCCCCGACCCTAGCATCCAAACTCACGCTCAACTTCGAAATGCCATTCAACCAGATGTTGAATGGTACGTCTTCCCTCCTAGCCGAGTTACGATTAGGATGATTGCCAATTACATTAAAAAATATGGACTTCCTAGGGTGACTCTAGTCCAACCCACCAAAGACCAACAGGCGAACTTTCCTAGAGGCGCTTTTAGCATCTAGTCGAGATATCACATCGAGGTAGGAGCGATCCTGCCTCTTCATCCTTTCTTCCAGAGAGTGGCCAATTATTTCGGGGTCGCTCCTTTTCAAATAACTCCCAACGGATATAGAATGCTTTCTGCACTCTATATCCTCTATAGCCATAAGAAATGGCCTGCCCCCACGCCACATGAGGTCAACTACCTGTTTGACCTCAAATCCAACCCCAACCATGAAAACACGGGGTTCTTCCACTTCTGTCAGCAGGAAACAGGTTGCACTTTCTGTAACGCCCTACTTCCTTAGAGTCATTACTAAGTGAGTTTAAAAACCTGCTTTCAACTCGTAATAGAGGTTGTAGGTCAAACAGTGTAATTAAGCCATAAACAGAGGAAAAAATTTAGAACAAACACCATAGCATTGAAAATCATAAAAGTTTGACACCTGGGATCCCAAAATATAGTTTAGAAATATTTACAACATAAAAATTGAATCAAGTCGACTAAACGACAAAATCTAAGTTTATTTACAAGCATCTCCCAAAAATCCTTTGGCTGTGGCAGCCAGGCTGGCCCAACATGTACACGTCGCCTCACGCCTGCTTCACTCATGGTTGGTTGGCCTTCTCTTTACCCTATCCTGCACCACAGAGCATCTGTGAGCCGAAGCCCAGCAAGAAAACCCACAAATAGATAACATATGCAACACATATTTCAAGCATATAAACATGCCACCAATGGCTAAACACATACGGCCTAGCCGTCCCAGGCGTTTACCAAGCCCTAGGTTAGCGGACCACGCCGTGAGGATATCCTAGGTATCCTTTTAGGGACTCTCCCTGGAAACTCGCACTCCACATGCTCAGCGCTGCTCCCGGCCCCTTGCCGTTCTCGGCCTTGCACTCAACGTGCCCAACACTGTTTCCGGCCCTTCGCCGTTCTCGGCCTACACCGTTCCCAGCTCTTGCCGATCATTCACATAATAGCACACATAGCATAACAAGCGAGTACATAATTATAGCATATTCAGCTAAAGGGATACACCCCGCAGTTCTAACATATAGGGCTCGACCTTACATAACAATTCTATTCAACCAAATTGGGCTTAGCCCTGCACACAAGCTCTATGGGAACAAGGGTTTTCTTACCTGAGTCCCGAACTCTCTGAGCACCGATGTCCCGAGCACAGTCCTCTAACTTGAGCCTCTCCGAAACCCTAGTCACAACATATTAACAATATCCATCCATCAAGTTCTAATCCAATAGATAACTTTAAGCCATAGCCCTAACCTCCAGGATCTTGAATTCTATCAATTCGGGTGATAAAATCCATCCCGAGCCTTAACCATTGAATTCCCAAGCCTAAACACCCATAAAAATGCAGACTAGCACTAAGAGCCATGGCCCTACCCTCAAGAGTCGCGGCTAGCCTCAAAATAGAGGCTTGCACACCCCTGCAACACACACGGGCCGCAGCGCGTGCACCAAGCACCGCGGCACGCATGAACTCCTCGGCCACACTCGGCCGCACGCGCATACGGGCCGCGACACGCCCATCCTAGGGTCGCGGCCCTCACCTCCAAACCTAGAATGTTCACCTTCTTCCCTGGATTTTCCTTAAGCTAACTCACCCAAAGATCATCTATCAAACCCAGATAATTAACACATATATTCCAGCTCAATATCAACATCAAAACCCATCAAAATTTGCTCCAAAACCCAACTAAAATACCCAAACACAGATCAAGCTTAACTAACATGCATACTCTAACAAACCAGCAACAATTCTCAACATAATCCCCATAATTAGAGCTTACCTTGCTGAATTCAATCTCTGAAGTTGATCCTTAATCCCCAAGCTCCTAGCTCCCAAGATTTCTCAGCTGAAATCCTTCTAGCTTCTAGCTAATTCCTCCAAGTTCTCCTTAGGCTTCCAAAGAGGAGATATCCACTTGCTTAGAGAGAAAGAATGAGTCGGTTCCTTAAGTGTTCTGTATAGTTCTAAAGTTTTTCTTATTCAACTTATGTTTATGTGGTTACCTCAAGGCTCGAGGTACCAAAACATCCCCGAGAGCAAAATGGTAAATTTCCCCAATATTCCCTCCTAGACATTCTATCCTCAAATATATCTCCAAATATTTATTTTCATGTCCCGATAACCCCATAACACACCTAGTACCCAAATTACTCCTCGACTCGCCCCGAGTCCAAATCTCAACCCTATTGTGACTTTCAGGCCATCCGCTCCCCAGGACTGTCTCGGATCGTGCTGCACAGACATAACACATATATATCACATTTATCACATTTATACCCCTAATATTCAGACGGGGCCCACATGCACATTTAACTCAACTAAACATGCATCATTATCATATATATTCACATAAATCCACAATTAAGTATATTAAATCATTTATTGCCCTCCAAGCACACTAATCAAGGCCCTAAGCCCGATTAGCAAATTCAGATCGTTACAACTATCCTCTCCTTACAGAAATTTCGTCCTCGAAATTACCTGAACAACTCGGGGTACCGCTCCCTCATCTCTGACTCAAGTTCCCACGTCGCCTCCTCAACCTTGCTGTTTCTCCACAGCACTTTCACCAAAGCGATGGTCTTTCTCCTTAAGAACTCATCTTTTCGGTCAAGAATCTGAACCGGTTTTTCCTCATAGGACAAATCCTGATCAAGCTCCAGATTCTCAAAACTTAGAACATGTGTAGAATCGTACATATACTTCCGGAGCATGGATACATGGAAAACATAATGAACCCCCAATAAAGCTAGAGGCATTGCCAATCTGTAAGCTACCTCTCCAATCTGTTCCAGAATCTCGAAGGGGCCAAAAAACCTAGGGCTCAACTTGCCCCGAACACTAAACCGTTTCACACCCCTCATGGGTGAAACCCTAAGGAACACATGATCACCAACCTGAAACTCCACGCTCTGGTGTTTCAGGTTTGAATAACTTTTCTATCGACTCTGGGAGGCGAGCATACGTGCTCTAATCTTCTCAATCGCCTCATTGGTCCAGTGAACCATCTCTAGACCTAGATACCTCCTCTCACCTGTCTCATCCCAATGAATAGGTGATCTACACTTCCTTCCATAAAGCATCTCGTACGAAGCCACACCAATGGTTGCCTGATAATTGTTGTTGTAGGAGAACTCGATCATAGGGAGATACTTACTCCACAATCCCCCAAAATCAAGCACACAGGCTCGCAGCATATCCTCCAATATCTGAATCGTCCTCTCAGACTGCCCATCCGTTTGAGGATGATAAGTGGTACTAAACCATAACCGGATGCCCATAGCTTTCTGCAGACTCTCCCAAAAGTTGGAGGTGAAGGTGGGATCTCTGTCAGACACTATCGACCTCGGAGCCCCATGAAGTCGAACAATCTCTTTCATATACAACTCAGAGTACTGCTCCACAGTATAAGTTGTCTTAACATGCAAAAAGTGTGCAGACTTGGTGTACCTATCCACAATCACCCACACTGAGTCATGCTGTCCCACAGTTCTCAGTAAACCAGCCAAAAAATCCATAGTAATATCTTCCCACTTCCATTCTGGGATCCCCAGAGGCTGCAACAACCCTGCTGGCCTCTGGTGCTCAACCTTAACCTGCTGGCAAGTTAAGCACTTAGCCACATAATCCACCACATCCCTCTTCATGCCCGACCACCAATATAGAGCTCTCAAGTCCTGGTACATCTTCGTCGTACCCGGGTGCAAAGAATAGGGAGTGGTATGCGATTCATCTAAAATCTCCCGCCGAATATCTGAATCCATCAGAACAGAAATTCGACCCTTGTACTTCAGTAACCCCATCTTTGAAAGGGAAACGTCCTTAGTCGCTCCGACTAAGGCACCTTCCCTATGACCTCGCAACTGAGAATCTATCCCTTGTGCTTCTTTGATCCTCTAGGGGAGTGTATACTGAAGAGTGATGTTGGACAACTGTCCAACCACCAACTCTATACCTGCTCTGGACATCTCCTCAGCTAACTTGTCAGATATCTGCCACGAACTGAACAACTGCCCTAGGCCCTTCCGGCTCAATGCATCAGCCACTACATTAGCCTTCCCAGGATGGTATAGGATATCACAATCATAATCCTTAACCAACTCCAGCCACCGCCTCTGGCGCATATTCAGTTCCTTCTGTGTAAAGAAATACTTTAGGCTCTTATGGTCGGTGTATATCTCGCACTTCTCACCATACAAATAATGCCTCCAAGTCTTAAGTGCAAACACCACCGCTGCCAACTCCAGATCATGTGTAGGATATCTCTGCTCATATTCCTTTAACTGTCTCGATGCATAGGCTATCACCTTACCAGCTTGCATCAACACGCACCTTAAACCCTGCCTAGATGCATCACAGTAGACCACAAACTTTTCATTCTCTGTCGGCAAGCTTAGCACTGGCGCAGTGATCAGTCGCCGCTTCAATTCCTTAAAACTATTCTCACATCTATCCGTCCAGACATACCTTGTCTTCTTCGTTATCAGTTCTGTCAATGGCGTAGCTATTCTGGAGAACCCCTCAACAAATCGCTGATAATACCCTGCTAAACCCAGAAAGCTTCTCACTTCAGGAACATCGCTCGGTCTAGGCCAATCTCTGACCGCCTCAATCTTACTTGGGTCAACCAGAATCCCCCCTCCTTACTGACGATATGGCCCAGAAATGTAACTTGTGGCAACCAGAACTCACACTTACTGAACTTAGCATATAACTTATGCTCCCTCAACCGCTGTCGAACCAACCGCAGATGCTGCTCGTGCTCTGCCTCTGACTGGGAGTACACTAGGATGTCGTCGATGAATACAATCACAAACTTGTCCAGATAATCCTTGAAAACCCTATTCATCATGCCCATGAAGGCTGCTGGGGCATTGGCTAATCCAAAGGACATAACCAGGAATTCATAGTGTCCATACCTCGTTTGGAAAGCAGTCTTTGGTATGTCCTCCTCTTTAATCCTTAACTGATGGTAACCTGATCGGAGATCTATCTTGGAAAACACCGTTCTTCCCTGTAGCTGATCAAACAAATCGTCGATCCTAGGCAGTGGATACTTGTTCTTATTGGTTAACTTGTTTAGCTCCCTATAATCAATACACATCCTAAGGGACCCATCCTTCTTCTTAACGAACAACACTGGAGCACCCCATGGTGAGAAACTCAGTCTGATGAACCCCAAATCAAGTAGCTCCTGCAACTGAATCTTTAACTCATTTAACTCTGTCGGAGCCATTCTAGAAGGTGTCCTAGATATTGGTTCCGCTCCTAGTACCAATTCTATAACAAAGTCAATCTCCCGTTGCGGTGGCAACCCTGGCAAATCCGCTGGAAACAAATCCGGAAACTCACACACCAATCTAGTCTCACCCGGTCCAACCGACACCACCCTAGAGGTATCCACAACGCTCGCTAGGAATCCTATGCAACCTTCCTGCATCAGGTCTCTAGCCTTCAATGCTGAAATCATCGGTACACACGATCTACTAACTGACCCCACAAACACAAAGGGTACCTCCCCTTCTGGTTAAAAATTCACCATTCTGCACTTGCAGTCAATCGTTGCCCCATACTTTGATAACCAATCCATTCCCAAAATCATATCAAAATCATCAATCTCTAACTCAATCAAATCAAAAGACAGTTCCCTACCATCTACCTCTATAGGCAATGCTCTAATCCACTTCCTAGAGACTACCAATTCCCCTGTTGGCAACAAAGTCTTAAATCCCCTAGCATACTCACCACTAGGTCTACAAAGCTGATCTATCACTCTAGCAGATACAAATGAATGGGTAGCCCCTAAATCAAACAATGCAGTATACAAAGAACCAGCACTAGAGATCTGACCTGTCACAACTGAGGGGGTAGCCTCCGCCTCAGTCTGAGTAAATGTGAATACCCTGGCAGGAGCAAGACTGTCACTCTGCTTCTGCTCCTCCTTCTTAACTTTAGGGCAGTCCCTCTTCAGATGGCTGGCACTCCCACAAATAAAGCAGGCCCTGATCCTGCACTCACCCTGGTGTCGACGCCTGCACCGCAGACACATTGGAAAACTCCTCCAATTATCACTGCCACCCTGACGGTCAGTGGAAGCACCCCGCATCCTTCTATCTGAACTGGGAGGAACAAAGGAGTCTGGTGCCTTCCTCTTCTTCTCACTAGAATCACCACCACGACTGAACCCAACAAAGGGAGGCACTGTCCTCCTGGCATCGCACCTAACAACACTATCCTTCCAAATCTGATCTTCGACCCTCTCAGTGGTAAGAGCCTTATCCACAACTTGGCCATAAGTAGTGGTCTCTGGATTCAAGGTAATATTCACATCGCGGGTGATCATAACATTCAACCCCCGCACAAATCCATCCCTTCTTGCCGCATCAGTCGGCACTAAATCTGGCACAAACTTCGCTAATCTGTCAAACTTTATTGCATACTCTGTCATTGTCGATCGATTCTGGGTCAGGTTAATAAACTCATCAACCTTCGCAGCTCGCACTGCCACACTGTAGTACTTCTCATTAAACAAGATTCTGAATTCTTCCCAGGTCATAACTGATACATCCCTTCTCTGAACCACCACGTCCCACCAGATGTGGGCATCCTGTCTAAACATGTAGCTAGCACAGGCTACCCTCTCATTCCCCTGAACTCTCATAAAATCCAAAATTGAGGAAATCATATTCATCCACTGCTTTGCCCGCAGTGGGTGTTATCCACCCTCGAAGGTGGGAGGGTGCTGCTTCCTGAACCTCTCATACAAAGGTTCCCACTTATTCTCCATAGCAAACTGCACTGGCACTGGCGCTGCAACCTGCTGCATTGGCAGCCTAGTAACCTGAGGCAGGGCCTGTTGCCTCAGTTGTCGCAACTTTTCCTCTGTTCGCTGCAGTCTCGCTTCCATCTCGGCAAACATCTCTTGCCAATTCTATGGGGCAGTTGGAGGGTCTTGACCCTGGTTGTCATCCTCAGCCCTACTGCCGCGGAGTCTAGCTGATTGTCGAGGCATCTCAACAAATATGCCTGCAACCAACAACGCTGCTCATCAGGCATGATAACAACATCCAAAACCACCTCCCAAACACATCAGTCATCCACAGACAATAACTCATTAAACATATAACACACAACGGGCCATGCCCTATCATCATGCATATGTTAACTCATTCATCATGCTCTATATAAAATAAGCAAGCAAACAGGGCATTCAAACACATATTCAGACATATTAGCCAATCTTATCAACCAACCCTGAGTTGAGCCTGTCACTAATAGCGTGTGTACATGTTCGGTCAATCTCCAGAACCAATAACCTTGGCTCGCTCTGATACCAAGTTGTAACGCCCAACTTCCTTAGAGTCGTTACTAAGTGAGTTTAAAAACGTGATTTCAACTCGCTAATCGAGGTTTTAGGTCAAACAGTGTAATTAAGCCATAAACAGAGGAAAAACTTTAGAACAAACATGGTATCATTGAAAATCATAAAAGTTTGACACCTGGGATCCCAAAATATATTTTAGAAATATTTACAACATAAAAATTGAATCAAGTCGACTAAACGACAAAATCTAAGTTTATTTACAAGCATCTCCCAAAAAATCCCCTGGCTGTGGCAGCCAGGCTGGCCCAACATGTACACGCTGCCTCACGCCTGCTTCACTCATGGTTGGTTGGCCTTCTCTTTACCCTTACATGCACCACAAAGCATCTGTGAGCCGAAGCCCAGCAAGAAAACCCACAAACAGATAACATATGCAACACATATATCAAGCATATAAACATGCCACCAATGGCTAAACACATACGCCCTAGCCGTCCTAGGCATTTACCAAGCCCTAGGTTCGCGGACCACGCCATAAGGATATCCCAGGTATCCTTTTAGGGACTCGCCCTGGCAACTCGCACTCCACGTGCTCAGTGCTGCTCCCGGACCCTTGCCGTTCTTGGCCTTTCACTCAACGTGCCCAACACCGTTTCTGGCCCTTCGCCGTTCTCGATCTACACCGTTCCCGACTCTTGCCGATCATTCACATAATAACATACATAGCATAACAAGCGAGTACAGAATTCTAGCATATTCAGCTAAAGGGCTACGCCCCGCAATTCTAACATATTGGGCTCGACCCTGCATACCAATTCTATTCAACAACATTGGGCTCAACCCTGCACACAAGCTCTATGGGAACAAGGGTTTTCTTACCTGAGTCCCGAGATCTCTGAGCACCAATGTCCCGAGCACAGTCCTCTAACTTGAGCCTCTTCGAAACCCTAGTCACAACATATTAACAATATCCATCCATCAAGTTCTAATCCAATAGATAACTTTAAGCCATAACCCAAACCTCCAGGACCTTGAATTCTATCAATCCGGGTGATAAAATCCATCCCGAGCCTTAACCATTGAATTCCCAAGCCCAAACACCCATAAAAATACAGACTAGCACTAAGAGTCGCAGCCCCACCCTCAAGAGCCGCGGCTAGCCTCAAAACAGAGGCTAGCACACCCCTGCAACACACACGGGCCACGGCGCGCGCACCAAGCGCCGCGACACGCATGAACTCCTCGATCACACTCGGTCGCGTGCGCATACGGGCCGCGACGCGCCCATCCTAGGGTCGCGGCCCTCACCTCCAAACCCAGAATTTTCACCTTCTTCCCTGCATTTTCCTCAAGCTATCTCACCCAAAGCTCATCTATCAAACCTAGATAATTAACACATATATTCCAGCTCAATATCAACATCAAAACCCATCAAAATCTGCTCCAAAACCCAACTAAAATACCCAAACACAGATCAAGCTTAACTAACATGCATACTCTAACAAACCAGCAACAATTCTCAACATAATCCCCATAATTAGAGCTTACCTTGCTGAATTCAATCTCTGAAGTTGATCCTTAATCCCCAAGCTCCTAGCTCCCAAGATTTCTCAGCTGAAATCCTTCTAGCTACTAGCTAATTCCTCCAAGTTCTCCCTAGGATTCCAAAGAGGAGATATCCACTTGCTTAGAGAGAAAGAATGAGTCGGTTCCTTAAGTGTTATGTATACTTCTAAAGTTTGTCTTATTCAACTTATGTTTATGTGGTTACCTCAAGGCTCGGGGTACCAAAACATCCCCGAGAGCAAAATGGTAAATTTCCCCAATATTCCCTCCTAGACATTCTATCCTCAAATATATCTCCAAATATTTATTTTCATGTCCCGATAACCCCATAACACACCTAGTACCCAAATTACCCCTCGACTCGCCCCGAGTCCAAATCTCAACCTTGTTGTGACTTTCAGGCTATCCGCTCCCCAGGACTGTCTCGGATCGTGCTGCACAGACATAACACACATATATATCACATTTATCACATTTATACCCGTAATATTCAGACGGGGCCCACATGCACATTTAACTCAACTAAACATGCATCATTATCATATATATTCACATAAATCCACATTTAAGTATATTAAATCATTTATTGCCCTCCAGGCACACTAATCAAGGCCCTAAGCCCGATTAGCAAATTCGGGTCGTTACACTTTCCTGGCTGACACTACTTTTGTCTTGAATGTGGGGAAGTACCATCTGGAGTTCTTTCTGACTACTGACATGGTCGCGAACAACTTGACCTTCACACAAGGAGGTAAATTCTTTGTACCACTGGTCATTTATTTTTCTTTAATTTTTTGTTGCATTTCCCTTAGAAATTTAGTGCGTTTCAGGCCCATGGCTGCGACCGAACCCCACTCCAGACATAGTAATCCGATCAGCCCTCCTGGTCAGCATGACCGACAAGTTTCAAACAGCTGGTCACAGAGGCCAATCTAAGACTGGTCGGCCTTCTGGCTCCTCACCAGGATGTGAGGGAATCTACTACAGGGAGTGCTACCGGTACTAAAGTCCCCGAACAACAACCAGATGTGTCACAACCCCCTCCGAGGAGGGCAACTGGGGTGACGATCAATGAACCAACTGATGCCCCCCGACCTACTGCTGCACCTGCCCCTCCAGAGAAGGGAAAGAAGAAGGCCACAGAGCCTATTCTTGAGTCGTCGGATGGTGAACAAGTTTGTTAGAGGACTTCGCCCAAAGATCGAGATGGGGGTTAAACTAGCAAACCTGGGAAACACTACATATGCTGAAGTACTTGAGACGGCAATCGAAGTAGAAAGGTTGCAGGCCAATGTACGCAAAGAAGAAGCTAGCAAGCCAGAACCTAGACAACAAAGTCAACCTCAGACCAGTCGGAACAACAACAACCATAACGGCAACAATCAGTCTAGCAATAGCGGCAACAATCAGTCCAACAACAACGGTAACGGTCAGAAGAGAAGGCATCCTGACAACAAGCAATCTGACAACAATAAGAGGGCACGTACGAATAATGGAGGAAATAGGACGGGCTACGTGGAGTACCCGCCATGTGCTAAGTGTCAGAAGAAGCATCCTGGAGAATGCCGCGCCAACACCAAGGAGTGTTTCAACTGTGATCAAGAAGGGCATCGTAAAAGAGACTATCCTCAGCAAAAGCCAGAAGGGAAGAAAGTCGAAAAGATGGTTCCTGCTAGGGTTTTTGCTTTAACCCAAGGAGAGGCTGATGCTAGCAACAAGGTGGTCATAGGTCAGGTTTCTATCCTCAATAATTTATGCTATGTATTATTTGATTCGGGAGCCACTCATTCGAATATCTCGTTAGGAATGATAGAAAAACTAGACAAACCTAGTGAAAAATTTAGAACTAGGTTTGTAACCAAGTTGCCTTCGGGCAAAGTAGTTCTATCATCACGGATAGTACGAGGCGTACCGATCAAGATTGAGGATATAGAACTAGAAGGAGACCTGATAGAGCTAGTGATCAAGGACTTCGACGTAATATTAGGCATGGATTGGCTAGCACGACATGGCGCAACGATCGACTGCAGACGCAAGAAGGTGATGTTCGAGACTCCTGACGGCCAGAGACGATGCTTCATGGGACAAGCTTCAAGATTGCGCACCCCATTAGTGTTATCTCTCAAAGCTCAGAGAATGATGGAGAAAGGATGCCAAGCGTTCTTAGCCGCCATCACGAATGTGGAGAAGGAGACATCACTTAAAGTTGGAGATGTTCGGGTTATACAAGAATTTCCAGAAGTTTTCCCCGATGACTTGCCAGGATTGCCGCCAAATCGAGAAATAGACTTCACGATAGAATTAGTACCAGGCACCGAGCCTATCTCTAAGGCACCATACTGGATGGCACCTACGGAACTCAAGGAGTTAAAGACGCAGCTACAAGAACTCCTAGACTTGGGTTTTATTAGGCCAAGCCATTCACCATGGGGAGCTCCGGTACTATTCGTGAAGAAGAAGGACGGGAGTATGCGAATGTGCATAGACTATCGTGAGCTGAACAAAGTAACGATTAAGAACAAGTACCCGCTACCTCGGATCGATGATTTGTTTGATCAACTCCGAGGTGCGACGGTATTTTCAAAGATCGATTTACGGTCCGGGTATCATCAGCTCAAGGTAAAGGGAGAAGATATTCCTAAGACAGCCTTTAGGACTCGTTATGGACATTACGAGTTCTTGGTTATGTCTTTTGGTCTTACTAACGCGCCAGCCACGTTTATGGACTTAATGAATAGGGTCTTCAAAGACTACTTGGATAAATTCGTCGTTGTGTTCATCTACGACATTTTAATCTACTCCAAGGATGAAGTAGAGCACGAGGAACACTTGAGGTTGATTTTGACGCGATTGAAGGAGCATCAACTCTACGCAAAGTTCAAGAAATGCGAGTTTTGGCTTTCGCAAGTGGCGTTCCTCGGGCACATCATATCGAAAGACGGAGTTGCAGTAGATCCATCAAAGGTAGAGGCCGTGAAAGATTGGCCTAGACCAAAGAACGCGTCAGAGGTAAGAAGCTTCTTAGGGCTAGCAGGTTATTACAGGAAGTTTGTAGAGGGCTTTTCTAAGATAAACACTTCGCTTACCAACCTGACCCGGAAGCAACAAAAGTTTAACTGGAATGATAAGTGTGAGGAAAGCTTCCAGTTGCTTAAGGATAAGCTTTGCTCAACACCAGTACTTAGTGTATCGACACCCAACGATAAGTTCGTTGTCTACTGCGATGCATCAAAGCTAGGATTAGGATGCATGCTGATGCAAAAGGACAAGGTGATAGCCTACGCCTCACGATAGCTAAATGAGTACGAGCAGCGCTATCCAACTCACGATATGGAGTTGGTAGCGGTGGTCTTTGCGTTAAAAATCTGGCGCCACTATCTTTACAGAGAACGGTGCGAGATTTATACGGACCACAAAAGTTTAAAGTACTTATTTACTCAGAAGGAGCTTAACATGAGGCAGCGCAGGTGGTTGGAGTTAGTCAAGGATTACGACTGAGAAATCCTATACCACCCAGGAAAGGCGAACGTGGTTGCCGATGCGCTTAGTAGGAAAAGCTATGGGCATTTAGCAGCCTTATCCGGAATAGAAAAGTCGCTACAGCTGGAGCTTATCAGTGCCGGAATAGAAGTGGTTGTAGGCAAGCTGGCTAATTTGTCTATCCAATCCAATTTGTTAGAGGATATACGAATTGGTCAGGGACATGACGACACACTAGCAGCACACATGGATGCAGTCAGAGAAGGCAAGACTACAGATTTCTCAATATCTAGCCAAGGCTTATTGAGATACAAGGATCGGGTATGCGTGCCGAATGATCAAGGTATTAAGAAGACGATTTTAGAAGAAGCGCATAGCACCCCGTACTCAGTTCATCCAGGGTCTACCAAGATGACTCATGACATCAAGGCAATCTATTGGTGGCCAGGGATGAAGAAGGACATAGCGGAGTATGTATCTAAATGTCTGGTATGCCAGCAAGTGAAAGCGGAGCATCAGCGCCCTGCAGGCTTATTACAACCACTTAACGTGCCAGAATGGAAGTGGGACGATATAGCCATGGACTTCGTGACGGGTCTGCCAAAGACAAATAAGCAGCATGATTCCGCTTGGATAGTGATAGATAGACTAACCAAGTCGGCTCATTTCCTGCCTGTTAGAACTTCATACACGGCAGACCAATATGCAGACATCTACATCCAAGAGATTGTACGATTGCATGGAATCCCCAAGACAATAGTGTCGGATAGAGGATCGGTATTTACGTCAAGATTTTGGAGAAGCTTACAGCAAGCTATGGGTACTAAGTTAAGTCTTAGTACAGCTTTCCATCCTCAAACAGATGGGCAGTCCGAGCGTACGATTCAGATCTTAGAGGATATGCTACGCGCGTGTATACTTGATTTCGGAGGATCGTGGAACAAGTACTTACCACTGATCGAGTTCTCGTACAACAACAGCTACCAGTCAACAATCGGGATGGCACCTTATGGAAGAAGGTGTCGATCACCGTTGTAGGCTTGGGCATATGACCCATATGACTAACAAGACCCCAAATAGATTATGGGCATATGACCTACTTAGCTAGTAGGACCCCACTAATCTCATGGGCATATGACTTGTTTAGTCTATGGGACCCCAAGTAATAATGGCCATTATAGTATGTGTATGATAAAGTGTTATGGTATGTCTTTATGTTCATTATGAAATTTATGTTTATGACTATGTGTTAGATTTTCCTTGCTGGGCATTAGGCTCATTCCTTTTTGTTTTATGTGCAGGAAAATAACTTTAGAGGCGATCAGGTTCGTGGATGCTTGGGATTGTGTATCGATGGTGAATGGAGTCAAGGAGCCGAGCGTTATTCGATTCGAGGATGTAGTTTTGTTTTATGTCTTTTTACATGTATTTTCCACACTATTTATGTAATGTCTTTTTATTTTAAATTATGTTTTTGTTTTTAAGACAATGGAATCCCATATCCTACTTATTTATGAAAGTAACTCTATTTCTACAAGTTTCCAATAAAGTATGGTATTTTCGCAAAAATGTAAGTTTTATGTATAGTTTCGTTAATGGTCCAAAAGTCTAGAGTAGTGGGTCATTACAAGGTGACTGCTAAAGGACTAAAAGTTGATCGTTCTCAAGGGTCGTTCTAGCTCGACTTTGAGGTAAGAAAACTGCACCCTGTGTATATGTGATATGCATGGCTATTATGACGCATGTTGGTTGATTATTGAGTATGACATGCGTGGTTATTATTGATGCATGTCGGTTGATTATTATGTATGACATGCATGGCTCTTCTTGATGCATGTTGGTTGACTATTAAACGTGACATGCATGGCTGTTATTGGTGCATGTTGGATTGCTGGATATATTGCATATGATGCATGAGAAACATGTGATTAGGACATGCTTTGCATACTGGGTATGATATTATTCAGAGATTGAGCCTCTGTGGTTGTACATGGTCCTAATTGTACTGGTATCTATTTAGTAAGCATGCTAAATACCTTGTTTATGGATATTGAACATGTGGTATATGTTTGGTGGCATGACTTGCTTGTGTATGGCACTGACTAGTCAGGGACCGACTCTAGAGTCGAGAATCATGCATTGAATGGCTCTATGGCATTAATGCTAGACCGACCCTAGGGTCGAAGAACTTATAAGCGCTTGCCTGGTCTAAGACCAGATGATTTCAGCCAAGGTATATGACCCCGGTGACTGTTTGTCACATGGCTAGGGGACGCTGTCCTTAGTTACGACTCTAGAGTCGAGAGGATGGTTATGTTGGTGACTAATCACCATGCACCTATCCTAATCAAGCTTATGAAGGAACCACTTATCAGTTAAGCCCTGGTGACCCTATCGTCACATGGCTAGAGGAAGGTGTACCCACTTCTGTGACTTTTGGCTATTGTCACCTACCTGTTATGGATCGTTGGTCCTGAATGGCTGTACAATTACTGTAGATATTATATCATGTTGTCTGTTGACATTATGTCATGTTATCTGTTGATATTATATCATGCTAGATTGTGTTTTCTTGCTGGGCTTCGGCTCACAGGTGCTACGTGGTGCAGGTAAAGGCAAGAGGAAGCTGGACCATCCTTGAGTTGGAGAGCTTAAGTGATGATGTGTACATATGCAGCTGCTCGTTCGCCACGGCCGAGGTTTAAAGTGGAACTAGGGTTGAACCCTGTTTTGCCGCTTAGAACGGCCTGTTGTAAATATTTTTCTGTAATAAACTCTGAAATTATATTTTCGGGATCCCAGTGTATATATTAAACGTTCTAGTGAAACGTTACATCTTAACCAAAGTTTTTAATCCCTAAACCGCTAATCATACTTAGTTCATGATTTTGGCCAAATGACTCGATTAGCGAGTTTAGCACTGTTTACAAGGCACACCGTAACGGTCCCTGGAGTTTGGGTCGTTACATGCGCACAGTCCCTTATATTTCTCGTAATATATGGACAAAACATGTCTGTACGAGTGATCAATAAGATCTTACACTTATAAGCGATCAGTCATATAAAATGACCAACCCTTTTTCATAACTTGTAAAAAGTAAAATTAATACAAGCCAATTATTTTAGAAGAATTATTTATTGATAGTACTTACGTAGGTGTTCTCCATTCCAATAGTGAGGAATGAGAACTCCGTTTAAGCGAGCAAGTTCGTAGGTGCCTGGATGGAGGACTTCTTTGATCTGGTAAGGCCCTTCCCAATTAGGTCCGAGTACTCCAGCAGCTTGGTCGCAGGTGTTTAGGAAAACTCTTTGAAGTACTAGGTCTCCGACATTGAATTTCCTTTCTCGCACTTTAGAATTGAAATACTGGGCAACTTTTTGCTGGTAAGCAGCTACTCTGAGTTGGGCTTTCTCACGTTTCTCATCGATCAAGTCTAGGGATTCCATCAATAGTTGGTTGTTAGAGCCTTGATCGTACGTTATCCTGCGATGCAAAGGTAGATCTAACTCAGCCGGCAACATAGCTTCATACCCATAAGCCAAGGAAAACAGGGTATGACCTGTTGCTGTTTGGTGGGAAGTTCTGTACGACCAAAGGACTTTAGGCAATTGCTCTGGCCATAACCCCTTAGCTTCTTCTAGTATTTTCTTCAGAGTATCCTTTAGCGTTTTTTTGACTGCTTCGACTTGTCCATTTTCTTGGGGATGAGCGACTGAAGAAAAGCTCTTGATGATCCCATGTCGTGCACAAAAGTCCATGAATAAATCACTATCAAACTGTGTGCCGTTATCCGAGATGATTTTCCTTGGAAATCCATAGCGACAAACGATGTTTTTGATCACGAAATCCAGCACCTTTTTGGTTGTTATGGTTGCGAGTGGCTCAGCTTCGGCCCATTTAGTGAAGTAATCGACGACAACCACAACATACTTGACGCCGCCCTTTCCTGTGGGCAAAGATCCAATTAAATCTATACCCCAAACTGCAAACGGCCACAGACTTTGCATCTATTTTTGCTCATTAGGGGCTGCTCATGGGATTTTGGAGAATCTCTGGCACTTGTCACACCTCCGTACGAATTCCATCGAGTATTCATTCATTATTGGCCAGAAATACCTTTGCCTTAGGATCTTTTTTGATAAGCTTTGCCCCCTAGCGTGGTCCCCGCAAAAGCCTTCGTGTACCTCTTTCATCAATTCTTTGGCCTTCTCTTTTGAAATACATCTGAGGAGTGGCATTGAGTATCCCCTTTGGTACAAGATTCCATCGACCAGGATATACCTAGCAGCCTGCCGCTGAAGGGTCCTAGCTTTGTTTCTGTCCGTTTGTAATACGCCTTGTGTCAGATACTCTATATATGGTGCCATCCATGTATTTGCCATTTGGATCACCATAGTGGTCTCCTCTATTCGGATGCTTGGCACAGACAATCGCTCAACTAGTACTATGTTCAGAGTATCAGCATCCTTCGCGCTTACTAACTTGGCCATAGCAACAACATTGGAATTCTGGTCGCGAGGTACTTGCTGGAGGGTGTACTTGTCAAACTGAGCCAATAGATCTTTTGTTTTGTTTAAATAGGCAACCATCTTTAAACCTCGTGCCTGGTACTCTCCCATGACTTGATTCAACACCAGCTGAGAATCACTGTAGATGTCGAGCACCTTTATATTCATGTCCCTGGCTAATCATAACCCAGCGAGTAATGCTTCATACTCAGCTTTGTTGTTAGAAGCAGTGAAGTCAAACCTGATTGCACAGTGAAATCGATGTCCTTCAGGCGTTATCAATATCACTCCTGCTCCTGTATGGCACTCATTAGAAGAACTATCTGTAAATAATTTCCACGAGGGAGCTTGGTTTTGAGACTCAGGCCCTTCGGTCTGCTCGCTATCTTTAAGTTCAGTGAACTCTGCAATGAAGTCATCCAGGGCTTGCCCTTTTATCGCTGCTCGCGGCAAGTAAGAGATATTGAATTGCCCAAGTTCGACTGCTCATTGTAACAATGTAACGCCCTAGATAGCCAAGACTGCTACACTGTGTACTTATAAAGGTGCAGGACTTGCTAATCAAGTCATTAATTTAAAAACGTGTCACTAAACATGTATGAGCTAGGGTTAAAAAGGTTTTGGTCTCAAAAGTTTCACTTTATATAATTAAACAGTTTTACACATGCGATCCCAAAAAATAAGTAGGGTTTAAAAGTCGATTTACAGAATCTCCAAAATATAGACAACCATCAGCCATACTAAGGCAAAATAGACATTTCTGGTTCTCGTGTCCCTGCCTAAACCCCAACTGTGGCGGCTGAGCAGCTGGTCATGTACATTCAGCTCGCAGAGCTCTCCAAGTCAGGGCTGATCAAGCTTGCCCTTGCCTTTACTTGCTCCACGTAGCACCCGTGAGCCAAGGCCCAGCAAGAAAACATAGTGTGCAACACAAACAACAATAACAGAAAGTCAATTCTTTAAGCATGATCAATTATTAAATATTCCACATTAACCATTCAGCACATACTTAGAATCAAAGATGCAACTAATAACAAATAACATTTAGGTCTCATAATAATCAGGTCACATAATAGTCAGGGCCGACAACTTAGGTCGCACCCTCTGTTTACCCCAATGACTCCGGCCCGCTTAAACCGAGCTCAGTGCATAATAAGCTGTCCTCGACTACCAGTGGCCAAGCCGCGCCCTGTGCGCTAGTGTAACCCTTGGCACTCTTAGGTCGCTGGTTCACTGTTTACATGGCATAATACCATCCTTTCAAGCATACACATTAGGGAACCCTTAGTCCCATTACAGATATACAACCAGGTGCAGTTTTCTTACCTTTAGTTTTTGCGTTCACTGATTACAAGCGACGCTCCTCAAGCACGATCCGCTCCCGAGCCCTAGCCTTAACACCTAGTCATAACCAAGGTATTGGATTCCATTAATATTCAAATAAGGGTTCCCGGATACAATACTAGCTTCCGGGACATCGAACTCCACCAAGCACGGTGGGGAAATCAATCCCGAGCACCCTAGGCTAAACTCACGCACCAAAAATCCCCTAATGTTCAAGAATGCACCTAAGGGTTGCGGCCCTTGAAGCCTAGCCATGGCCCACCTCTAAAACAGAGCCCAAGGCCCCCAGCAAGTAGACACATGCCGCGGCCCTACCCAAGGGCGTTGCGGCGCTCTCCCCTTGCCGAGCCTCCCTGGCTTTCTTGCTTCATAGGGTCGCAGCGCTCTAGAACAGAGTCGCGGCCCTTCCCTTCGTGCCCAGAAAAACCATCATTTCTAGCATCCTGACCCCATCCAAAACCATTCCAAATCACCCCTAACTCAAAATCCATTAATCACAAAGCTCTTATCATGACTCTAACAACATAATCAAATAGAAATTCAGCCTAAAAACCTACTAAAACTCCATTTTGATTCTCTGAAACCCAGCAACTCTAAACACCAAAACCAGTCATGAAAAACTCACATTTTAACCTATGAATTACAAATTGAAGCTTACCTCTTTTGCTGAACCGCCTTCTTGACGAATTCCTGAGCTTAAATCCAATCTTCTCAGCTTAATTCAACCCTTAAACATCAAAACAATAAACTCCCTTAATACCCAGTCAAAACTCAAAATTCAAATGCTCAGAAACATGATTCAGCCCTTGCCTTAATCTTGGTTGAGTTCCCCTTAGCTGAGCACTAGATTTAACCTACAAGTTCCAGCCCAAATCACTAAATTCCCAGCTGATTTCCCTTGAATTTTCTGTGTTTTCCTTGAAAGAGAAAAGAGAAGGAAGAGAAGAGAAGAGAAGAGAGAAGAAGAGCTGAGGTTGGTTTGTGTTTTGTTCCTCTGTTTTTCATTAACTTA
This sequence comes from Humulus lupulus, assembly GCF_963169125.1. Classification (NCBI taxonomy): domain Eukaryota; kingdom Viridiplantae; phylum Streptophyta; class Magnoliopsida; order Rosales; family Cannabaceae; genus Humulus; species Humulus lupulus. The sequence goes on from NC_084802.1 coordinate 55,085,401, forward strand.
GTCTAATCCTAGCCAGTTAAGTCAACCTCGAGGCTCGGGGTACCGAAAATGTCCCCGAGGGCAAAACGGTAAATTTCCCCAATATTCTCGCCTAAGCTTTCTATCCTCAAATATATCTCCATATATTTATTTCCATAACCCAATAGTCTAAATAACTACCTGATACCTAAAATACCCCTGACTTATCCAAAGTCAAATATTATTAAGCCCCGTTGTGACTTTTCCTACTATCGGGCTCCCTAGGATCGCCCCAAGTCGCTCACTGCTAATCTACCCACATAATAATGTGGTTCTCACATATATAAAATTTAACCACATTTACATTCATATATTCATACAAGCATGTATTAAATCAATAAATTCACTCATAAGTCAATTATGCCTTCCCGACACACCAATCAGGGCCCTTAAACCATATTAGTGATTTTGGGTCGTTACAAACAATCTACCCGCAGCCTCTGGTTTTTGCAGAACTTGCCATAGAGGCTGGTCGGTTAAAACCGTGATTGGGTGAGCTTGAAAGTAAGGTCGCAACTTCCTTGAGGCCAAAATTAAGCAATAGGATAACTTTTCAATTGGTGGATATCGCAGCTCCGCTCCAATTAGCCTCTTGTAAACATAATAAAAAAGCTTCTGTACGCCTTCTTCCTCCCTTACTAAAACAACACTAGCAGCATATTCCGTGATCGCCAGGTAGATGAACAAAGTTTCCTTATCAACCAGTTTTGATAGGACTAGGGGTTGCGCCATGTGAGTTTTTAATGCTTGGAAAGCCTGCTCGCACTCCTCTGTCCATTCGAATTTCTTATTGCCTCTAAGTAGATTAAAAAATAGGACACATTTTTCCATCGATTTGGAAATAAATCTACTGAGAGCAGCAATTCTACCGGTTAAGCATTGAACATCCTTGATTTTTTACGGTGATTTCATATTGACCAGGGCCTTGATTTTCTCAGGATTGGCTTTGATTCCTCGTGAGTTCACCATGAATCCCAAGAACTTTCCTGATCCTACTCTGAAGGAGCACTTGAGGGGATTCAGCTTCATCTGGTATTTATTCAAGACGTTGAAGCACTCTTGCAAGTCCCCTATATGTCCTTCTGCCTTCTTCGACTTAACCAGCATGCCGTTGACGTATACCTCCATGTTTGTTCCGATCAGCTCCTTGAACATGTGATTGACTAGTCGCTAGTAAGTCGCACCAGCATTTTTCAAACCGAAGGGCATTACCATGTAACAATAGAGCCTTGTATCGGTCTGAAAGCTAGTGTGATCCTCATCAAGATATTGCATACTAATCTGATTATACCCAGAGTATGCATCCATGAATGAGAGAATCTCATGCCCTACAGTGGCATCGACCAGATGGTCGATTCTTGGGAGTGGGAAACAATCTTTGGGGCAAGCTTTATTAAGGTCTGTGAAATCCACGCATGTGCGCCACTTGCCATTTGGCTTGGGAACTAGCACGGGATTAGAGACCCACGATGGATAAAATGCCACCCTGATGAACCCATTCTCCTTTAGCTTTTTGACTTGTTCTTTTAAGGCCTTTGATCTATCTTTGTCGAGCAGCCTTTTTTTCTGCTGCACTGGTGAAAAACTCTTGTCGATGTTCAGGACATGGCTGATGACTGCAGGGTCTATCCCAACCATGTCTTTGTGCGACCAGGCAAAGACTTACTAGTTCCTCCTTAAAAACTCCACCGGTGCTTGTTTTGTTGTTGTCTCTAAGTTTTTACCGAATTTCACAACCCTGGTCGGATTTTCTTCATCGAGTTGGACCTCTTCAAGCTCTTCGATGGGTCCTATTTCTTCCTCAAAATCCCCAAAGCGAGGATCCAAGTCTTTATCCTCTCTTTGGGCAATGCCCTATTTGGTGACATTATCACCTGGCTGGGTCTGAGCATCAATTGCCATTTGCAACTCTTTTCCAGGAACATCTCTCGATACACCCTTCTTTGCCTTGGTGATCAAGGCATTGTATCACTCCCTTGCTTCCCGCTGATTTCCCAATACGCATCCTACCCCTGCATTTGTTGGGAATTTCATGGCAAGGTGCCATATTTAAGTGACGGCTCATAGGTCGACCAGAATTGGTCTCCCAATTACAGCATTGTATGCCGAAGGACAATCAACTACTATGAAAGTGGTGAGTAATGTCCTATTAGCAGGTGCAGTACCTGCTGTAACTGGAAGCCTAATCGACCTTGTTGGAGCGAGCCCTTCACCGGAAAAACCATAGATGGTTTGGTTGCATGGCTCCAGGTCCTTGACGGACAGCTTCATTCTTTCTAGCGAAGACTTGTATAGGATGTTGATCGAACTCCCTGTGTCGACCAACACCCTCTTCACCATCATGTTGGCAATTTGTACGTCTACGACCAGCAGATCGGAGTGTGGGAATCGCACGTGCTGGGCATCGTCTTTAGAGAAGGTTATCAATTCCTCCTCTGTTCGAGCATTTTTTTGGTGCTCGATCCTCCACACTCATCATCTCGATGCCCTGGTCGTGGCGTAGGGTCCGAGCATATTGTTCCCGTGCTTTCCCACTGTCCCCTGCAAGATGTGGGCCTCCATAGATGGTGAGTAAAATGTCTGCCACAGGAGCTGGCTGTAGAGGTGACGAGTGTTGGCGTGCAGGCGCCTGCTCGTTGCCACCTTGAGCCTCTCGCTGAGACCCTCCTGCGGCTCGCACATATCTTCTTAAATGTCCCTGCCTGATCAGGAACTCAATCTCGTCTTTCAACTGGTTATATTCGTTGGTGTCGTGTTTGTATTCATTGTGAAAACGACAGAACTTTGTCGTATCTCTCTTGGAGATATCTTTTCTTATAGGTGCGGGTCGTTTGTAAGGCACGTTGGAGTTGGTCGCCTGGTAGACTTCCGCTCGACTTTTGACAAGGGTCGTTTAGTTGGTGAATCTTGGCTCGTATCGACTGCCTTTGGGGCGTTTATTTTCAGAAGCCAAGGGTTCATTGCTCGCTCGCTTTCTACCGCTCCTACCATTACCATTCCCGCTGCCCTTGCCATTGCCATTGGGCTTGTCTAACCCGTTGGCAGCCTTGGAAGGCTCTTCTTTCGCCCCCTTATCTTTTTTTGTCGACTTCCCTTCATTGGCGACCGCGTCTTCGAGCTTGATATATCTATCAGCCCGATCCAAAAACTCCTGGGTACTTCTTACCCCTATTCTTTCTGAGGCTACTCCAGAGGGGTGAATGGCGCATCATCTTACCTTCATCGCCCACTATCTTGGCTCCAGTTGCTGCTCGTATGAAGCATTGGAAATATTATTTTAAGGGCTCTCCCTCCTTCTGGAGTATCTCGACCAGCTGGTTGGCCTCTGTGGGGTGTACGCGACCTGCGTAGAATTGTCCGTGAAAATCCTTTACGAACATCTCCCAAGATACTATACTGGCAGGAGGGAACTTGAAGAACCACTCCTGGGCAGTGTCAGACAGTGTCGGTGGGAAGATCCAGCAGCCAACATCTTTCGACACTTATGTATATCCATTTGTATCTCAAACTTATTAACGTGAGATATTGGGTCTCCGTACCTGTCGAAGTTCAGCAATGTTGGCATCTTGAACTTACTGGGTGTTTCAGCCGCAACGATCCTCTGTACAAAGGGAGTGCCCCTCCTCCTATCGTACTCAATATGGGACGTTCGCCCCCCGACCAGTTGTTGTACTGCCTGATTTAGAGCATCAATTTGAGCCTGAACATCTTCTGGGACTGCTGAGGAAACCGGTACCGGGGGAGCATACTCGTCGTGCCTCTAACGATGGTCGTTAAGTACGTCTCTAAGTCGCCATCCCTACGTCTCTGCTCGCTAACCCCTAGCCGATCAAAGACGTTTTGCTGCCGGGGTTACCCCCCAGCATTCTGCCTAGCTGGCTTATTATCCCTTGGTGGGGGGCTTCTGCCTCCACCTCTCTCCTCATTTCTCCGACCAGTGTTTCCTCTGCCAGAATCGGCCTCATTATAGTCCTGGCCATCTCTAAATGGTGGCTGACTAAGGCGTGATCGGCTGCTCATGCTATTTCCTCCTCGGGCTGGCATTTCTCGAGTGTCAGGGGGAGGCCTGCACTGGTCGTTGGGTCCCCGTGCATTGTTATGCCGTGGGGGGCCCCTGACTGCAGAGCCTCACTCGGTGTTCCTTCTGTTGGCAGAAGGACGCTGCCCCCTGCTCGGTAGATTCGGCTCTTCATCCCCTGGGCGTCTAGGGTTGCAGGGCGGCTGCCAGGCCCTATACTGCCTCGGGCGCTGGGGGTTGCCTCGAAAAGCTTGGGGTGGAGGCTGCTGCTCAAGATCCCTAGGTGGGACATCATCCTGAGCCACAGGCGGTTGCTTTGGCCTTTGAGGGCCTGCTGGCTAGAGCAGAGGGCTTGGATTGGGACCTTTTTGAGGTGGCGCATTCGATGGCTAGCCTGGCTGGTAGGCTGGCACAGCCTGACTCCGAGCCAATTGGATGGCTACCTCAAGAGCGGCCATGGCATCCCTCTACCGACGGTCCATGTCTGCCTGCTGCTCACTCAGCTCCTGGCGCTGGTGTTTAATTTCCCTCTGCTGCATCGCCTTTGTCTCTGCAGCATTCTCCTGATTGGCCCTCAGATTATCCAACTCATCCTGCAGCACTCCTAGTGTTGCCCTCAGTGTTTCGGAATCTAAATCCTCCTAGTCAAACTCCAAATGTGGTTCATTCTCAGCCACATTTGGGGGAGGAGGTTGGGACGGTGCAGCGCCAGCGGCCTGTCCAGTCTTCTTCGATGTTTTCGCCATTAGATTTTCTTACAGTTTTTCGTAAAGCTCTCAACGAAAGCACCAGAATGTTGACCACCGATTTGGCCAACGACACGGAGTCAAATATACGACAAAAGATAAAACGACGATTAAGAATTTAATCTAATGGAAAAGAATAAAACACCAAGGATTTATAGTGGTTCGGCCCCAAAGAATGGTAATGACCTACGTCCACTTAGTGCTCTTACAAATATTGAATCTCAAAGCAGTGATCAAAGAACTAGGCTTCTTGAGTTTCACAAACCTTGAGGGAATTACAATAAGATGATGAATAATTACACTATAGCTCTCTTTCTCTCAATACTCAGGAAAAAGATTTTTAGATCAAAAGTCCCTTCCTTGAGCTATTTCATGCATATTTATAGGCTCAAGGAGGGTTACATGTGCCAATGGGCCTTTACTTTCCTTAATAACCGCGTATCAAGGTCATAAAGAGGAAATATTCAATACAATTATTACAGGATTATAATCTTAGAAGGAAATAAATCAAATTACACGATCAGCCTGATCATATCTAATGGTTAAACCAGGTGAAGCGATGTGCCTCTGGTCGATAGTCGAACAGCACTTCCGCCACGTGTCAACCATATGTGAGAAATCCTTGCCACGTCATCAGCAACCGTTTTTCGGGTGAACACCAACAATAGTAAAGCTTATAGGCTATTAGACTTAGAGTCTAATATTGTGATTGAATCTAGAGAAGTTGACTTTTTTGAGAATATGTTATGTGACAACAATTCTCAAGCTTCAACATCTCTAAAGGAGAATTTGTTATATGAGAACAATTCTCAAGCTTCAACATCTCTAAAGGAGAATTTGTTATATGAGAAAAATTCTCAAGCTTCTATATCCAAAGTTGATTCTCAAGAGGAGAATTCTCAAAAGAATATAAAGCAACCCTTTGAACTTAGAAGAATTCAAAGGCTTAAAAATCATAAAAGTATAGTAGTGGATGAGATAGATTCTCAACGAATTTCATTCTACATGGTAGAAGTAAATAGAGAGGAAGTCATTAGCAAAATTCCTATTGTACTTCTCGTTGAGGATGATCCTAAGACTTATAGAGAAGTTATGCAATCGAGAGATAGTGCATTTTGGAAAGAAGCCATCAATGATGAGATGGATTCCATTCTTTCCAACAATACTTGGGAATTGGTAGACCTCCCACCGGGGTCTAAGCCAATTGGGTGTAAGTGGGTATTTAGGAGAAAATACCACACTGACGGCACTATCCAAACCTTTAAAGCTAGATTAGTAGCTAAAGGGTTTAGGCAAAAGGAGGGTATCGATTATTTCGATACCTATGCGCCTGTTGCAAGAACAACTTCTATAAGAATTTTGTTCGCTTTAGCTTCTATACACAACTTGTATGTTCATCAAATGGATGTCAAAATGACATTCCTTAATGGTGACCTCAATGAGGAGGTCTATATGGAACAACCTGAAGGGTTTGTCCTACCAAAATATGAACATAAAGTGTGTAGCCTTGTAAAATCCTTATATGGATTGAAACAAGCTCATAAGCAATGGCATGAGAAGTTAAATCAAGCCATCATGTCTAATGGGTTTAGATATAACAATGGAGACAAGTGTTTGTATTCAAAAACTTGTAAGGGATATGTGATCACTGTTTGCTTATATGTGGATGGAATGCTTATTCTAAGTGATAGCATGAAAGGGATAGAAGAAACGAAGAGGTTTCTATCATCAACCTTCAAGATGAAAGATCTTGGAGAAGTTAACACCATACTTGGTATCAAAGTAAAGAAACATAGTGGGGGTTTTGCGTTGGATCAAGCCCACTATGTTGAGAAAGTATTGAACGAATTTAACCATCTCAAGGTTAAAGATGCCAATACTTCATTTGATCATAGTGTAAAACTAGAGAAGAATGAAGGAAGAGCAGTGGCTCAATTGGAGTACGCTAGTGCTATAGGAAGTCTAATGTACGCTGCTCAATGTACTAGACCTGATATAGCATTTGCGGTAAGTAAACTTAGTAAGTTTACAAATAATCCAAGTGTGGATCACTGGAAGGCTATTGGAAGAGTCCTATGTTATCTCAAGAAAACCAAAGAACTAAGCCTTCACTACTCCAAATTTCCTTTAATCTTAGAAGGATATACATACGCAAGCTGGATATCAAATCTTGTGGAAAATTTGTCCACCAGTGGTTGGGTATTTACACTTGGTAGGGGTGTAACTTCTTAGGGTTCCAAGAAACAAACATGTATATCTCATTCCACTATGGAGTAGTAGAGTTCACAGCTCTAGATGCTACCGGCAAAGAGGCCGAATGGTTAAGGGATCTGTTGATAGAGATACCCCTAATCAAAGAGCATTTATCCACTATATCGATACATTGTGATAGCCAAGCGACATTGGCTAGAGCATATAGCGGAGTGTATAATGGGAAATCTATACACATTAGTCTAAGCATGGATATGTAAGAGAATTGAATCAAAGAGGAATCATTTCAATATCCTATGTGAGAACAAGTGAAAATCTGGCGAATCCTTTCACTAAGCCACTAACGAGAGACTTAGTGGTTGCATCATCTTGAGGGATGGGACTTAAACTCCCTAAAGAGATTCACGATTAATGGTAACCTATCTTAACACTAGTTATTCAACTAGTGTTAGGTTCAATAGGTAACAACAAGTCAATCAAGTGAATATTAGTTGTACTCAAAACAAGTCTCATCTGAGATATTGAATACTTGTGAGTTACCAAGTTGAGGGTTAAAACCGAAAGGTTTTGTAATAGAATTCAGTCTTGTGAAGACAAGTATTTTTGGTAACAAAATACTGTAAGAATTCTACCTATATGGACCTAGGGGTGGTGTCGCCTCTCATGAGAATTGGGAGTATTCTCAAGAAGGTCCATGAATGGAAAGTGCACAAGGCCATTAACGGTGCAAAGCAAGACATAGAGGTCTCCAGTGAATATTGCAAAGGTGTGCGTGTTATCACCGATTTGTTATCATGAAAAGATGGTTCAATGCCTAGTGCAACCAAATTTTCGACAAATTTTGTGATAATTACACTATAGTAAAGTTCAAGTTGAAAAACACTTTGTTTTATGCACTAATGCAATGACTCCTATAAGAGAGAGTTCTTATTTAATCAAGTGGGGGATATGTTATATTTTAAATATAATGATTGATTAAATAAGTGTTACAATAGATAATTATTTAATCTAGTGGGTGAATGTTATATTATTTTATAATATAATGTAATATTATATTATATTATAATATAATATTTTAGATTAAATAAATGTGACAAAGAGTGTCACATATTGTAACATATAATAGAGAGTTACAATATTTAGATATATGAGATATATCCAAATATGTTACATATTTGGTGTTACAAATTTGTAACTTCCAAATATTACCCTTTATTGTGTAAATTTGTTGTTACATAATATTGAGATGAATTTCATAAAGCCATATGAGAAATGGCTATTAGAGATATAATTTTAACCCCAATAATGTGTTTTGAGGGTTATAAATGTTATATTATTTCATATAGTATAATATTAGATTAAATAATGTGACAAAATGTGATTTGTCACACCTTGTAACATATTATAGAGAGTCACAAAATTGGACACATGTGTGTGCCTAAATATGACATATTTTGGAGTTACAAAATCAGTTACAAATTTGTAACTCCCAAATATTACCCAATAATGTGTATATTATATTTTACACATTTGAGATTGGATTTCATAAAGCCATTATAAAATATGGTTGTTGGAGATATGATTTTAACCCCAATAATGTGTTTTGGTAGTTACAAAGTCATTTGGGAGGGTTTGGAACCGTTTGGAAAAACAACACATTTTCAATTGCAGAAAATGGGTTGTGGCCGCGGCCACTGAATGATGGTGGCCACGGCCTGGGGGACAGAAAGTAGTGGCCGCGGCCACTGATGTCCCTGGCCGCGGCCACAGGTGTATTTCAGGCAAAATTTTCATTTTTTTCTAAATGTGTTGAACGGTTCTAAAAACCCAAATAACTCCCAAATCTCAATTTTAATTCCATATTAATCCAATTAAACATTGGTAACAGTCATGGGGGTTGGTGGAATTTGAAATCCAAAGGGTATCTCAAACTCTATAAATAGGAGCCTAATGCTCACTTGTAAGACACACCATTTTTCATCCATAAAGCACTTGGCTGAAAAATACACCTTGAGGCTTGATTATTCCAGAGAGCTATTTCCTTGAGAGATCCCTTAGTGCTTAGAGAATAGAGGGAAATAAGCTTTTGGACAAAGGATTTGAACATTTTTCAAGTTGGTGATCTCCACTACTCTACACTTTGGTTGAGTGTGAGTTTGTGTTTTTCATTGATCTTTTCATTCAGTTGTTCTTCTTGTATTATTATTGTATTGAGTTTGTAATCCTATTCTTCTATTTCTATTTACATATTTATTGGTATCTTTTTTTTTTAGAGTTTTAGTTCTAATAATTCTCTTCTTAGAGTTTTAGTTCTAATAATTCTCTTCTTTCTCTATTTTCTACATTTCCTTGTATTGTTGGTCATTGAGTTGTAAATCTATTTATCTATCATCTTGTCCATTGAATTTTTTGCATAGAGTTGTAATATTTCTTACCATTTCCATTGAAATAAAATATATTCTCCAACAATCAAAAGCTTATTCTCTTTTTATTTAAATGGAAGGGGAGACCATCAAGATCATGAACCAAGACCTAGTGAGGTTGGATAGGTTTGATGGATCCAATTTCACTAGGTGGCAAGACAAGGTGAAATTCCTTTTGACAACACTCAAGATAGCCTACATCCTTGAGTCATCCTTGGCACCTCTAGCCGAGCCATCTGACAAAGACACTCCCGAGGAGGTAGAGAAAAGAAGGAAGAGAGAAGAGGACAACCTTCTTTGTAGGGGTCATATCCTTAATGCCATATTCGATAGGCTATATGACCTCTATACCAATACCAAATCTGCGAAGGAGATTTGGGATGCCTTGGAGAGTAAGTACAAGGCTGAGGAAGAAGGTACAAGAAAGTTCTTAATTTCTCAATATTTTGAATTTTCTTTCATTGATGGGAAAACTCTTTTACCTAAAATTCATGAGTTACAAGTGATTGTGAACAAGTTGAAAGTTCTCAAGATTGAGCTTTCCGAGGCCTTCCAAGTTGGTGCAATAGTGGCAAAATAACCTCCAACTTGGAGGAGCTATAGGAAAAGAATCCTCCATAAGAATGAGGATTATACTTTGGAAGAGATCCAAAAACACATTAGAATTGAAGAGGAATCGAGAATAAGAGACAATGGTATGAATGAGTCTAAAGATGAGACTTCCAAGGCCAATGCGATTTCACACAAGCATCCAAAGGGCAACAACAACAACAAAAAGGGTAGTGGGAACCCTTTAGGTCCAAAGAAAGATCATGGACAATTCAAAGACGTGAGAGGTCATTGTTTTGTTTGTGGAAAACCCGGGCACTATGCTAGAGTGTGTAGGTACCAAAAGGACCCACATGAGAATGAGGTAAATGCTATAGAAAAGGAAGAAGAGATCCTAGCATGATTGCCATGTTTATGTGCCTTGTTGGGAAAATTGTTATTTTTTAATAAAGCTTGTACTCTTGAAAGCTATCAATAAAATTAACGTATTTATCTATGATAATTCTTTAGTTTGCTATGAGATATTTGTGTGAGACATTAACAAAGTTTCAAAATGAACTTGTTAAAATAATAGGTAAGTGTGTAGACCTATTATTTCATAATGTGATTATTTGTTTGAGAAATTCTCACATTATACTTGTGTTCACATTTTATTTTGTGAAATATATAAAAGAGAGCAACCAAGTGAAAGTTATTTTCAAATAAGTGTGCATTGCTTTAGCAAGTAAATAAATCAAGATAAACATCGAGGTTTTATCTTGAGAGTTTATAATGTGGCATAGAGGACTCATGATAAACTTTGAGAATCATAGGTCTAGATTTATCTTGGAGGATAAATGACTTAATAGAAATGAAGAGATTTCTATTTTAAAGTGATATTTTATTATCACTATGTGAGAAATATGGGGGTGATGCTCCAAAGTTAATCAATTTATTTTGTTGTTAATCAATTGATTAATTTGGTCATCTTATCAAATAGATGATTTGTAATTCCATATTCTAAATCACATTGGCTATATGTGTATAGAACGGACAAATCTAGACATGTTTGGTGTCTAAAGTCAATGTTTGTAATATTTTGATTCAAGAAGGAATCAATTTAAAACATAAAGGAGAATTTTAGAAACAAAGAGGTTTCTAGAATTAATATTCAAGGAAAATGTTTATCTTGGATATTAAACTATAAAATAGTGGGGGTGTTGACTATAGTCCAAATTACTATTTTAAAGAGGTAACTATTTTAATCAAACTATGGCTAGCAACAAAGTTTGAATAAAATAAAGAGAGTGTTTAAAGTATGCATACATGAGAAAAGAAATGATTCAAATGGAATCATTTCTACATCTCAAGGGATGGGACTTAGACTCCCTAAAGAGATTCACGGTTGATGGTAACCTATCTTAATACTAGTCACCAAACTAGTATTAGGTTCAATAGGTAATAACAAGTCAATCAAGTGAATAGTAGTAGTACTCAAATTTTGTCCCATCTGAGATATGAGTACTAGTGTGTTACCAAAATGAAGGTTAAAACTGAAAGGTTTTTTAATAGAACTTAGTCTTGAGAAGACAAGTATATTAGGGTAACAAAATACTGTAAGAATTCTACCTATATAGACCTAGGGGTGGTGCCGCCCCTCATGAGAATTGGGAGTCATTCTCAAGAAAAGTATATGAATGGAATGTGCACATGGCCATTAACGGTGCAAAAGCGAGACAGAGGTCTCAAGTGAACATAGCAAAGGTGTGTGTTATCACCGATTTGTTATCAAGGGATAGCGGTTCAATGCTTCGGCAACCAAAATTTCAACAAACTTTGTGATAATTACACTAAGGTAAAATTCAAGTCGAAAGACATTTTACTTTATGCACCAATGCAAATGTTTCTATAGAGAGTGATTATTTAATCAAGTGGGGGAATATTATATTTTAATATAATGTTTGATTGATTAGATAAGTGTTACAAAAGTGATTATTTAATCTAGTGGGGGAATGTTATATTATTTCATATAATATAATATTAGATTAAATAATGTGACAAAATGTGATTTGTCACACCTTGTAACATATTATTGAGAGTCACAAAATTGGACACATGTGTGTGCCTAAATGTGACATATTTTGGAGTTACAAAATCAGTTACAAATTTGTAACTCCCAAATATTACCCAATAATGTGTATATTATATGTTACACATTTGAGATTGGATTTCATAAAGCCATTATAAAATATGGCTGTTGGAGATATGATTTTAACCCCAATAATGTGTTTTTGGAGTTACAAAGTCATTTGGGAGGGTTTGGAGCCGTTTGGATAAACAGCACATTTTCAAGTGCTGAAAATGGGCTGTGGCCGCGACCGCTGAATGATGGTGGCTGTGGCCTGGGGGACAGAAAGCAGTGGCCGCGGCCACTGATGTCCCTAGCCGCAGCCACAGGTGCATTTCAGGCAAAATTTTCAGTTTTTTCCAAATGTGTTGAACGGTTCTAAAAACCCAAATAACTCCCAAATTTCAATTTTAATTCCATATTAATCCAATTAAACTTTGGTAACAGCCATGGGGGTTGGTGGAATTTGAAATCCAAAGGGTATCTCAAACTCTATAAATAGGAGCCTAATGCTCACTTGTAATACACACCATTTTTCATCCACAAAGCACTTGGCTGAAAAATACACCTTGATGCTTGATTATTCCAGAGAGCTATTTCTTGAGAGATCCCTTAGTGCTTAGAGAATAGGGTGAAATAAGCTTTTGGACAAAGGTTTTGAACCTTGTTCAAGTTGGTGATCCCCATTACTCTACACTTTGGTTGAGTGTGAGTTTGTGTTTTTCATTGATCTTTTCATTCAGTTGTTCTTCTTGTATTATTATTGTATTGAGTTTGTAATCCTCTTCTCTTATTCTTATTTACATATTTATTGGTATCTTTTGTTTTAGGGTTTTTGTTCTTGTAATTCTCTTCATTCTCTTATTTCTATTTACTTATATTTTGAGTAATTGAGTTGTAATATTTATTTAATCAATTGCCTTGTCTATTGTATTCTTTGCATAGAGTTGTATTTTGGTTTTTCCACTTTCCATTGAGCAATAAAATATATTCTCCTACAACAAAATCAATTGGGAGGGTTTGGAACCGTTTGGAAAATAGCACAAAAATGTGTGCTAAAAATGGTCAGTGGTCGCGGCCTGGGGGACAGAGAGCAGTGGTCGCGGCCACTAATGTCCCTGGCCGAGGCCACAGGTGCATTACAGGCCATTTTTTCAGTTTTTTCAATCTTTGTTGAACGGCTCAGAAAACCCAAATAACTCCCAAATCTCATTTTTAATTCCATAATAATCCAATTAATCATTGGTAACAACCATAGGGGTTGGTGGAATTTGAAATTCAAAGGGTGTCTCTAAACTCTATAAATAGGAGCCTATTGCTCACTTGAAAGACACAACATTTCTATCAATTAGAGCACTTGGCTAGAAACACCTTGAGGCTTGATAATTCCAGAAAACATTTCCAATATCTGAGAGAGATCCCTTAGTGCTTGAGTTAGGGGGAAATAAGTTTTTGGACAAAGTTTTTAAACCTTGTTCAAGTTGGTGATCCCCAACACTCTTTACTTAGGTTGTGTAAGTGAGATTTTACTTTTGTTCCTATTCCTACATTTTATACTATTGCTTTTCTTCTTATTTTCTTATTCTATTTACTTGTAACTTTTGTTTAGGGTTGTAATCTTCTTTTCTTTTGTTTCAAACGCATTTACTATACTTGTAATATTTTGCATAGAGTTGTACTTTTACTATTATCTTCTTCTTCTTCTTCTTCTTCTTTTCATTGTTTATTTGTATTTTTCAGTTATAGAGTTGTAACACTTTATTTAATCAATCAATATTTATTTGTAATATATTATGTAGAGTTGTATTTTCTTACAATTTCCATTGAGGCAAAACTATTTTTCCCAACAGTAGAAAATGAAACAAATCCGGCCACCAAACTCAAAGAAACTTTCGAGCAAAAATATCTGTCACTATACAAATTGACCGACATTGAAGGCGTAATTTTGTGAAAAAGTAATTACTTTGAAGATTCTCAAGACCCATATGCCGACACTCCAAATATGGAAGATCCTTATCTCTTCTAGTACACAAGAAAAGAATGAGATATGACATATACAGACTATGAGGCATGCCCTCCATCTGACAGTGATCAGGATGAAGAAGAACTGACAAGATGGAACCCACTCCATGAGGATCCAACATATAATTCTGACTACGAGGCCAGCCATGAAACAATTTTTAAATAAATATTCTGCCATTTAGCCTTTACTTTTTTGCTTTGGTCAGGGAATCTTATCATTTATCTTGTATGCTTTACTTTATGCTTTGGTCATGAAATCTTATCCATTATCTTGTCTTCTTTACTTTATGATTTGGTCAGGAATCTTATCCCTTATCTTGTCCCAACTATGGTTGGTTAAGTTTGTATGCTTGAGGACATGACTATATAAGGCCATCTTCTCTCTTTGTGTAAATCAGCGAATTAAGAAGCAATAAAATATTAGAGAGTTTATTATTAAAAATGTTCTTGCAAATCATTCCTTTAGAGATTTCTGAAGTAGAGATAGTATGCATTATGGATCGTATCTGAATGCAACTATTATTATAAGTTATTAGACTAACATTTGAGTTAATTGATCTGGCAATTTATCTTTTATGAACATAAGTCATACAGTTTTGAGTGCAAGTCGTGCAGATCCATGTGGAAAATTACTGAATTTATTAATTCGATGGTTTGTTTAACTAATTTATAGCAGGAACACCCAATGATATCACGTTGAAGGTTACTAGCAGATTCCAATTTATAGAGGATATAACTTATAGAAGATGAGTTAATGGTATAAAAGTTATATAAAATACAAATAAGCAATACAAATAAAATGAAGAGTCAAGAGAAAACTTAATAAATAGGGCTATCATTATAAATTTCAAAATAATGGAGGGAAAACAATTATAAATTTGAAAGACCATAATTTAAAAATTATGTGGTTAAATATAATTTGGTTTTTTGTTTCTTTTCATTAAAAAAACCTATCATGATTGCTCATATTACTATTTGTCAACATTACATTGGAAAGCGATCTAATTATCAAAAGTAATTAATTATAATCAACATAACCATTCAAAAATTAATGCATGAATTTTAGGGAACTGAAATGGATTCATTTTATAATTTGAATAAAATAAATACATACATTTAATAGATTAGTGGGTATATTTTTAAAAAATTACAATATCATTTTAATAATTTTTTTAATTTGTTTTAAATTTTCAAATATTTGAATATTTATCTTTAATAAATATCATAATCCAATGCCACAAAAATATCATAATTTAAAATCTAATATTTTTTGTTATTATAAACGTTCCATTTTAAAGAGAATTTTTTTTATTATAGTCTTTAAGTGTTATTTTATATTAGATTTCTAATAGAAATTGGATATTAGAATTTATATAATTAAATATTAATTAAAAGAGGATGAGGTTATGCATTTAAATTTTAAATTTCTTGCTACACTAATTTCAAAATTAATGTAGTTATTTAGAAAAAGTGATATTTTTTACATTATTAAATTGAAAAAAATGAAACAATAAATGCTAATGGAAATTAGATATTAATATTTATAAAATAAAATGTTAATTTAAATGCCAATAAGGTGGTTATGAATATAAATTTAAACTTTCTCATTACATACATTAATTTTGAAATTGGCTTTAAATTAGTTATGATATTTTTTTGGAAATATGAAAATAATTAATTATTAATTGTTTACCGAGATTTTCGGGAACTATAATTATATTATAAAATAAGAGTTTGAAGGAAATGATAAGAGATGAACAATCACAATTTTTACGTGGTTGGGGTGTTAATAAGCCTTAGTTCACCCATCACTAGTATTAGACTTTAGAGAGTTTTGCCAATGGAGATTTTATGCAGGTTCAACAACGTTTTGCTTACAAGAGAAATTCTGGAATCCTTGCTACAGTGCACAACTGACCCTATTTATAGGCAGTCAAGTAGCTTGGGCTGGACTAATTCGGGCCCAATAGGAATGTAATTACAATTTGCTTGCTAAAGGAGCCATAATACAAAGAATGTAACATAATTATATGATGTTAATCTGGGTCCATTGGGTCGTCTTAGGCATGGTTGAGCCTTACAACTGCCCTTTGTTAGTTAGTACAGACTGATCCGCGTGGGCTACTAAGGAGATCCTGGGGATAGGATTTGTCAGAGTAATGAAAGTATTGTTTCTTAGGAACAATGTACATTCCGTGCGTACCCCATCCTGCAGATTAGTTAGGGAGACCAACCTCCGAATTTCTCGAAAACACGTCAGCATCAAGGAAGATGAGGCTTGCCCTATCCAGACGTATGGTCCGGGTGCATTTACAAATATCTGGATCGTTTACCTAAGTCCTGGTTCGTTTACCAGGACCCAAGTTCATTTACCAAGGTGGATACCTTGTTGACGACATCTTCTCTTGGATCTCACTTGATGGAATCCATCTCCTGGAGTGAGCCATCTGCCATTACCATTTACACCCCGAAGGATGTAGGTTGAGAGTGATCAGGGAGACAATATGGGCCTGCACCTTGGTTCTGGCCCCCTTACTATGCTTATGCTACTTGCCCATCATCAGACTTAGTATGGTCTGGGCTGTCAGGATTTCCTGATTCATTTTTCAATGGGCCCAAGTTGGGCCCGGACCTCTTCTGAAGGCCCATGGACCCGTTTGGCCGTGCCACATGTCAAAGGTGGAAACTATGGATAACATTTACCCCCCCCCCCAAGTCTTCATTCGTGTTTGCATGGTGGAGACTTGCGTTCCTTCTCCTGGGTCAATCACAAATATCCCAATTCATTTACTTTAGTCCCGGTTTGTTTACCAGGACCTAGGTTCATTTACTTGGGGCCATCATAAATCTATATTTTAGAGTTATTAATTGAGCTTTTGAACTTAAAATTTTCAGTGAAATAGAGTGTTTGTGTTGTTATTGTGTGGTTTTAGTCATTTTGTCTTTTAATTTTGTTTGTGTATTTTGTTTTAATTAATGATAACTCTTGTGGAAAATAATGGGATTATGTTCTAAAAATATGGTATCTATTTTGAAGGTAAAAAGAAAGGGTGCTTGGAAAGCTTAGTGAAAAATGTGCAAGGAAATCATCTTGGAGCTGAAATTCTGGCACTTTGCTGTAGCATCAGCCAACTTTGCTGCAGCAAAGTGTGTGCAGCCAGCAACATAAAGTTTGCACACTTGGCAAGTGATTAAATGAGGTGGAGTGACTTGAATAGTGGGAGGAAGAGGTGGAAAAGAGCTGACATTTTTCGAGAAAAAGAGTGGTCCCCACGTGTAGAGAGAGAAATAGAGGGTTTAAACCCCTTTTTGAGCCCAAAAAGAGATCATCTTCTCCATTAACAAACCTCAGCCGCCTATCACCATTGAAGGAGAGTTTTCGACACCTTTTGAGCTGAAACATCAAGAAAAGAAGAGGAAAAACCTAGGAGAAGGAAGCTAGAAGAAGAAGAGTTAGAAGACAAAGAATAGAAGATTTCTATCATTTTGGCTTGTCTTTCTAAACTCTCTTTTCCTATAATTTTATTTTTCTCATCTTGAACTCTTGAGATAATGTTGAATATATATTGTGGTGATTGGGTATTTTGATTATGAGCTAATTTGTTTGTGTTAGGGATATTGATGAACCCTAATTTGTAATCAACCCCAAAGTATTGAATGTTTTATGCAATTTTTCTCTTGTTCATTTGAGATATATTTATTGTGCAAACTCTTGCTTGAAAATGATCAACTTAGGTGATAAACAAGCTAGTTTTAATTCCAAAAGGGTTAGAATTAGTGGAAATGCTTGATTGATGCATGTTGATAATTTTGTTATTGATTAGTGGATAACTTAGGGATATTTTATTCACCTTGCAAACTTGAAGGATTGATGATTGAAATTATGTTCTTGAAATTAAATTTAGCATATGAGTATGTGAATTTAATTGATGGAACTTTAACATGAGCATTTGGAAAAATGACATGGGCATTAAATTGGAAATCCTAGTTACAAGAGAGCTTTGCTACGAACTTTGTTGCAACATTAGGGGCAAAAATACAAATTAGGGAGATTTGATATGCCTAACTTTTATCATAATATTAATCACAATTTGTCATTTCCTAGCTTTACTGTTAAAGGCTTATTTTAATTCACTTGTTTAGTCTTTTGAGTTCAATTAATTAAATCATTAAAAATTATTTGTACCCCAAATTGCTTGGTGTTGATTTTTACAATATTTGTTTGACAATCCTTGAGGAGACGATCAAAATTGCTTTCATTATATTACTTGTTTGACGACTGTGTACACTTGCACACACTTAGGAAAATTCGCAATAGGCCATTTGGGCGATCTCCTTCCTTTCAGATTCCAACGTCCTAGACACGTGTTTCCAGGTCGATAGTGCGTCTATACCACTCGCACCTTAGAAATCTGGAGAGAATCTTTTGATTACCTTGGTGACCGATGGGTGTCAGCACACGTCTCAAAGTGTCCCGTCTGTACGAAAAAGGTGCTTTGGGTACTTGAGTGTGCTAGTTAATGCTTATGCACTATCCGGAGCCGTTGGATGGGGATAGATTTGGGATTTTCAATGTGGACCGATGGTTGAGGTAGGCGCAGATCGTGGATTGACAAATCCACGATTTAGTTGTAACGACCCAAATTTCCTAATAAGGTTTAGGACCTTGATTAGGAGGCCGGGAGGGCCATAATTGATTTACTGTGTTATTATATGATTACATGCATGATTATGTGGGTCATATTATTATATGATGATAAAGGCATGCATGGGGCTATATACTCTGCTGTGAGGGTAATATGGTAATTTGGCTCATTGAGAGCGTAATTGCACACTTGTGTATATATTGGTAAGCTAAAGTTGAGACCACATTATTATGTGGATATATCTGTGATCTGCGACTTGAGACGATCCTAGTGAGCAAATTAGCGAAAAAGTCATGGCAGGGATTTATACCCGGCTCGGGGTGAGCCTAGGGGTATAAACGGGAATTTAGTGAGCATATTGGAGTCTATTTTTAACATCGAGGTATATATTTGGAGATTAGTTAGGTATCGGGAATTAAGCGGGAATTGGGTAAAATGACTAAAATGCCCCTAAGTGGATTAAAGGGTTAGAAATAAAAGGGAGGGCATTAAGGTCATTTGGCTTTCTAAAGATAGGTATTACTGAGGCTTTTATGTTGGTGGGATTTGTAGAATATTGGAGAAGTCTGAAAAGGAAGGAAAAAGAAGGGAAAAGAAAGAGAGAAAAACAGAGGGAGTTTCTCTCAGTCGGTTTACATTTCTTTCACTTGTTTCTTGAGGATTTTTGGGGTTAAGCTCAGAGGGGAGCTGGGATAATTAAGCATCAAGAATCCGAGTCTAAGATTGAGGAATTGGCAGAGGTTAAGCAAGGATTCATCAGCACTTGAGGTAAGTTTTAAGGTTTCCTTATGTGATTTTCTGGGTTTTAATGAGATAGTTTCTAAGTTTGAGTTTTGGATGGAATAAAGGGATATGAACCTAAGGAGTTGAAGGGCTTGAGGCTGGTTGGATGCTAGAAACGATTCTACAGCTGAGGTAAGGATTAATTTGAAGTTTGATGGTTGAATTTGAGAGTTTTCATGGCTGGTTTTGAGTTCTGTGGGTTTGAAATTTCAGAGGTTGGAATTGGGATTTTGGTGAGTCTTAGGCTGGATTTTTGGTTGGGTTATGTTGTTTAAATCATTCTAATGTTGTTGTTATTAATTGGTTTTGAGTTGGGGGCTTTAGGATGGCTTTAGGTGAGGTTTAGAGATTGAAAATGGTGGTTTTTTCTGGGTTCAAAGGGTCGGGCCGCGGCATGGTTCTTGGTGAGCCGCGGCCCTTCGAAGTTGTCACATGCTGAGGAAGGAGGGCGGGCCGCAGCATGGCCCAAGCAATGCCGTGGCCCTTACCTGTTTTTGTACCTTTGGAGGTTCTGTTTGGGGGCCATGCCGCGGCATGGGTGGCCTATGCCACGACGCTTAAGGGATTTTGGGATTTTGAGATTTTAGGCTTGGGAATTTAACCTAGGGTGCTCGGGGTTGAGTCTTTTACCATATTTGGTGAAGTTCAATGTTCCGAGGACTAGAACTTGGTTTAGAAGCTCATTTAAGATTCTTAATGGTATCCTTTATCTTGGTTGTGACTAGGTGCTAAGCTAGGGCTCGGGGATCGGATCGCGCTCAAGGAACACTACTTATAACTAGCTCGTTTGAAAGCCAAAGGTAAGAAAGTTGCACCTGATTATGTGGCTAGGTTGGGACTAAGTGTTCCCTATGTTTGTATGCATTGTTATGTGAATGTGATTAACCATGTGGACACTATGGGACTAAGAGCTCCCTACATTTGTATATCATGTCATGAGATGGTATTATTATGCCATGGGACATGCGATAACCGGCCTAAGAGTGTCGGAATCAATACTTGCGCACAGGGCGCGGCTCAGCCACTGGTAGCTGAGGCAGCTTATCTATCACTGAGCTCGGTTAAGCTGGCCGGAGTCAGTGAGTATTACACTGGGGGTGGCCCAAGAGAGCCGAAGACAGTGTGTTAAATAGAGGGTGCGACTAAGGGCGCTAACCCTGAATATCATGTGATGATGTGATAAACTGTTGATTATGATCGTGAGTATTGTGCTATGAACATGATTTGTTGGCTGTTTGGATGACAAACTATGAATCTGTTGTATGTTATCACTGATTCGATAAATGTTGTGAAATGCTGAATTCCTGGTTGTGCATTGTGGAATATTTGATAAATGATGTTGATCTTGCTATATTATCATACTTTCTTGCTGGGCCTCGGCTCACGGGTGCTACGTGGTGCAGGTAAAAGCAAGGGTAGGCTGAGTCAACCATGAGTTGGAGAGCTCTGGGGGCGAGGTGTACACTGTCAGCTGCTCGTCCGCCACGGTCGAGGGATTGTACAGGGACGGAAACCTAAAATGTGTCTTTTGCCATTAGAGTAGCTTGAATTATTTGTGACTCTAGAAATTTGCTGTAATTAAGTCATCTAAACCCTGTTTTACGTTTCTATGTATTAAACTGTCATTTTTAAATAAAAACAGCCTGTTTGTGACCAAAATCTTTTATTCCTAATCTGTTGATGATGTTGGATTCACGTTTTTTCTAAATGACTTGATTAGCAAGTCTTGCCCTATTTAAAACACACAGTGTAACGGTCTTGGTTATCCAGGGCGTTACATTAGTACTCGATTGGGCCAATTAACGCCCCTGTATCGTTCGAGATCGTTGGATGGGGATAATCTTGGGATCCTCATTGTGGACTGTTAGATCGAATAGTGGATTTTTATCCTATAAATACCTCGACGGGCTCATTTCTACATTTTAAAAATCCCACATTCTCAATCTAGAGAGCAAAGAGCCAGAGCTTTGTATGTCTGAAATTGTTGACGAGATTCTCCAGCGATTAACATTTCTTCGTGTTCATTTGTTTTCGACAGAGCCTTTTTCCACTCAACAAGTAGACGATTTTGTCTCGGTCCATCCGTCTGGGAGTGCCGATGAGCTGCTACATCGTCTCCTCCGGTTCAAGACCGAAATCCTGCTGACGTTGTTGCCTCAAACTCAACGAATCCCAACTCTAATATCCCATAGTTAGTTTTCTGTTCACTTTCTTATTCTTGTTGGTCATTTTTATTGCCGTCTTGTTTTCGTAACCGTAGAGCCATTAGGGCTACGACCACCATGTAGGGTGGTTCTGAGTAGTGGTAGTGGTAGAGTCGAACATTAGGGTTTCTAGATGACACCTAATACCATAGGTGGTTTGACTGGTGAAGTGGGCTTGATTGTCCCAGACCACTGAACTCAGACGCCTCAAAGTCGTTCGGGTGAATTAGTTTATTAGAAAATACCCTTGGCCTTTAGTTCCTGACTTATGTTCCTGGGATCTATATTGGTCCTGGATCTGAGTCCGGAGGGGACCTCTTAGGAGAATCCCTTCACCTAACTAGTTTTCTTCAGTTTTGGTGCTGACTGCTTGTTCTCGCTTTTCTTGTCGCTTCTAGGTCTTTGGTCATGGGTCACGACGTTACTTTGTACGTGGAGGATATTGTCCAACCGGGCCCCATTATCCTGGAGGGGCACAAGCTTCCCACTAGCAACACATGGGAAATAGATGGGGAGAAGAGCAAGTTCCGGAACTACCGGATGCTGAATGAACTGGAGAAGGCCCTTGGAGTAGAGTCGACTCCAGAGCTCTTTTACAACAGATTGGCCCAGAAAGAAGAGAAAGCTCATACCAAAGCAGGCATGTTCGTGTTGGGAATAGTGCCCTTAAAGCAATTGTAGTTGACAAATGTTTTAAATAAAATAAATAATTGAATTGAATTATTATATATATAGGCTACGTCTGATATTATATGATAATATTAAGTGAATATCAGAAAATTCCAAAATTTATCTATGTGGTCTTAATCTCATATTGGTATGGGAGTATCGAGATTAAGACAATAAACATAAATAGTTTGCAGTAAAATAAAGTTATGGAATCTTTAGATTAATTACTGCAAGTATGGTCCGCTAGTATTATGAATATATGTGACCTAGATCCAGGTTACTAGTGTAGTAGGACACTTAAGTGGAGGAACTTTGCATGCTGAGAGTATGTAGAATTGGACCAAATGTGATTTGTTAATACTTGTTTAAACATCGTTTCATAGTATTAATCAAACACATCAAATGATCATCATATACAAGATGATCTTAATCCTGAGGTACTATGAACTCCTATATATGTCATTATTTGATCCTTTGATTCATGCGTTAAGGTTTGTCAGAATGATTAGGCTAAGAATAATTGTTTTGGGGACTCAATGATGTATATGGCTGGAGATGTAGTTTAACAGATATGGAATCTATACATTCTTATAGATTGAATAATGGTTCTCTATTGGGTTGACTTTTGGAACCGAAAAGGTTATGAGTGCTCACATCACAAACTTGTTTTGACATAACCGTCACTAGTAAAGTCAATGGTACTCTAGGAACAAGATATAACTAAAAGGGTAAAACGGTAATTTTATTCCCTTTTAATTATGAACCATTAATAGAGGATTTGTTATATTATTTTATAATATAATATAATATAATATTATATTTTGTTATAATATAATTTTTTAGATTAAATAAATGTGACAAAGAGTGTCACATATTGTAACATATAATAAATAGTTACAATATTTAGATATATGAGATATATTCAAATATGTAACATATTTGGTATTACAAATTTGTAACTTCCAAATATCACCCATTATTGTGTAGATTTGTTGTTATACAATATTGAGATGAATTTCTTAAAGCCATATGAGAAATGGCTGATAGAGATGTGATTTTAACTCCCATATTGTGTATGGAAGTTACAAAATCAATTGGGAATAAATTTGGAACGTTTTTGGAAAAATTGAAAAATTGGTTGCTAGAAAAGGCCTAGGGCCGCGACGCCTGTTTGTCAGGTCGCGACCCAAGTGGCAGGATCGCTCTGAGGGTCGCGGCGCCTGTTTGTCAAGCCGCAACCCAAGTGGCTGGCAGCATATTCCAAGTTTCGGTTTTATCCAATTTTGAACATTTCCAACAGCCAAATAACTCCCAAATCTCTATTTTAATTCCATAAAACATCCAATTAATCATTGGTAACAGCCATGGGGGTTGGTGGAATTTAAAATTCAAAGGGTGTCTCAAAACTCTATAAATAGGAGCATAATGCTCACTTGTAAGACACAACATTTCTATCCCATTAGAGCACTTGGCTAGAAACACCTTGAGGCTTGATTATTCTAGAAAGCATTTCCAAAATCTATGAGAGATCCCTTAGTGCTTGAGTTAAGGGGAAATAAACTTCTGGACAAAGGTTTTAAATCTTGTTCAAGTTGGTGATCCCCAACACTCTTCACTTTGGTTGTGTGAGTGAGAGTTCTTTGTTGATTGTTCTTGTTCTTATTCTTTTGTTTTTCATTTCTCCTATTATTCTTCTTTTCTCTTTTATTTGTATATTTTGTTTTAGAGTTGTAATTCCATCTACAACTTTCATTTTACTATCTCAAGTTTATTTATATCTTTTTGTCAAAGAATTGTATTTTCTATATTCTATCTTCTTCTACTTCTTTCTCTATATTTACTTGTAATTTTGCATAGAGTTGTAATTTATTTAATCAATTAATATTTATTTGTAATATTTTGTCTAGAGTTGTATTTTCTTACCATTTCCATTGAGGCAAATACATATTTTCATAACAGGATTAACTCTGCATGTAATGATTATATCGATGGACACTTTATTCTTAACAAAGTACTCAGTAATTATATGTCTATAATTATCAAGTGTTCATTCTCATATTTTTAGTGGAGTAATCATGAGATTAATAAATATGATTATTTAATCAAAAAGCTTTGATTAATAATGTAATATTTATTGGAGTTTGATATTATAGGTCCCTTGGGTGACTCTATCAACACCATATCAAGGTAAAAGTTGATACAAGGGTATAACTGTAATTTGGGAATTGGAGAAGAATTTTGTTATTCGGGTCATGTATGAAATTACATGATAATTGAGGTTGAATAATTAATTTAGAATTAATTATTAACTTCAAAAATATATTTATTAATTTAAATATATATAATTTTGAATTTCATATATATATATAAATTAATTAATTAATTTTTTGAAATTAATTATTTTGTTTGAGTGGGAGAAAATAATATTGGTAAGTCAAAAATAGTTTTTGATTTATTGAATTTTAAAAGATGATGATAATGATGATCATCAATTTGAATTTTGAATTTTGAATTTAAATTTTGAAATATGGTTGTCATATTTTCCTTAAAAAGATTAACACCTTATTTTGTGGAATATTGATTTAGTTAAATAATTAAATAAAAGAAAAATACAAAATCCCTAAAAAGAGAATAGCAGTACACGCCTGACACAGTCCAATGACTGTGCCATGCATGTACCACTATATAGATATTGTATCTGTGTAGTTTTTCTTTTATTTATTTAATTATTTAATAAGTTGAAAATGATTTTTCAAATATGGTAAGTTAGACTTTTATCTAAAATCTAATCATATCATCATTATTATAACATTTTATATTACTATTATTATTAGGAATAATAAGGTAACATAAATCTATATAAATATGATATAGAAAAAAAAACAAGAGACACACAAGAGAAACACACAACAATACATAGAAAATTCATAATAGTTCTCAGAGCTTTTGTTAGACAAAAACTCTATATATTTCTTCTTCTTAATTCTAGCCATTCTCAGACCTTAATACAAGTTCTCATGTGTTGAGAAATACTTGTGATTCCTAAAATACAAACCCATGTTCTCTATGTGCCCACATACATCTTGAGGTATAGAGAACACTCCGGAAGATCGTGGTTTGAATACTCAAAGCTTTGGATAAGAAGATCGATAAAAATACAAAAAGACTCAAGGACACTTGATAGGCTTTGTTGACCCTCGATTTGGCCAACGACACGGAGTCAAATAAACGACAAAGAACAAAAGAAAAACCAGAAGAGAATCAAATGGAAAGCAAATGACACAAACGATTTATAGTGGTTCGGCCCCAACTAGATGGTAATGACCTACGTCCACTTAGTGTTCTTATTGATATTGAATCCCAATATTGTGATCAATGAACTAGGGTTCACAAGCTTCACAAGCCTTGGGAGGATTACAATTTTGGTGGATAATCACACTATGCTCTTCTCTCTAAATACAAAGATCAAAAGTTCAAAAAGTCTCCTTCCTTGAGCCCTCTCCATCCTATTTATAGGTTCAAGGGGGTTACATGGGCCGATGGGCCTTAATGACAATTAAGATTAGCATATCAAGGTAATAAAAGGAAATATAATAAATATACTTATTACAAGATTGCGTATCCCAAAGGAAGTAAATGAAAGTACGCGACCAGATTGGTCGCACCTAATTGCGAGATTTGACGAATCAATAATTATCTGGTCGATGGTCGAACATGATCCATCCACTCGAAACCGCCACGTGGAAGAAAATATTTCCATGTCATCAGGAGCCATTTTTGGGTAAACAAGCTTCAAGAGGTAAAAATTCATGTTCTCGATATTTTGTGTTTATATGTTGTATATGTAAATATATTGTATATTTATATATATTTGTTGCATTATTAATAGTATTGTATGATAATGTTTCTGGATTGTTTTCTTGATCATATAAATTGTTTATATGATTATTGAAAATTTCTGTATGTTGTTGTTGTTGTGTTGTTTCATAAAAATAAAACAATAACGGGTTCGCCACGCAAAGTTTTTCACTGCGTGCCCTGATTGGTTTTCCAACAGTTCGGGGCCTGTCGGGACCTGGAGCATAGGCCACATCAGTGCGAGAGCTACTCTCCTGCTTCACGATTATTTCGTGCAGCTCCTCAAGTTCATGGGGAATGCGCATTTCCAGCTGCTTCCCCAAGCGTATAAGTTGCTTGCGGGATGGCGCATATTCTGCGCTTCTAAGGAGATTTCGGCACACGCCCCCATGGAGGTGCTATACTTTTACAAGCTGGAGCCGCAACTTAATGCTAAGGACAAGACGCGAGACAAGTTCTATAAGTTGAAGGCCTGTGGCATTAGTCCAGCTCCGTTCAACACGTGGAAACATCCCTCAGATGTTAGGCACTACTGGTTCATGACATCCGGGTTCTTCCTAGAGAAGAACCCCACCCTGGTGCTGGACTTTCAGCGTGTGGGTAAGTCATCCTTCTTCATTTTTCATCTAGCCCTTTATTTAGTTTATTGGAAACTTACATTCCCATGAATAGGTCCGTACACACAAACTCGACTCAGTAAATCGATCCTAGATCGAAAGAAGTATTATGCCACTCTTAGTGCCGATGAGCTGGATGTGGGGGGCTTCGTGACCATGAAGAACCTTCGGCTGGTTAAGCTGATTGCCATCCACCAGTCAAATAATTCCCCCAGCTTCCAAGGGCTACAATGCGAGAGGGATCCTGCCTTGAGAGAGGATCTGGCCCTTATTCACATTGAGGCAATGGAGGCCGCGGTCAAGGTGGACGCGAAGAAGAAGAGAAAAGAGCAAGCGGGCCATGCAGATAAGGCCACGTTCGAGGACCTGGATGCCTTTCTTGAGGGGAGGCAGCCCAACACTAGGGCTCTCGGGGCTAGCATTTCAGGGCAAGGTAAAATGCCTCCAGTTCAAACTTATGCCCCTCATATTGAGGAATTAGTTAGGGATAGGCGACAGTTTCGGGATTATTTGACCGGGAATGTTAACAAGGTGGGGCTTCCTTGCCCCATTGCTGTAGACACGCTGACCCTCATGTACTCATCCTGGTTCTTTCAATACGATAACTTTCTGGACCCAGACGACATGGGGGACCAAATTCATTCTTTTGCACTAGGAGAGTTGAGTCATGCCCATTCCATGGATGAAGGTTTGTCTTAGAGGACTTTAGACTTAAGTGTTTCCTTTATTTTTGTCTGTCACCCCCATTCCTTTACATTACTAATCAATTTTCTTTTTCTTTCCCTCTCAGGTGACCCAGACATGTCTAACCCAGTGGCCAAGATGAAAGAGATGATCGAGGCCAGAGCTGCTACGGCCAAGGCTTCAGCAAAGAAGGCTGCCAAGAGTCCGACCAAGAAGAATATTATCGAGCTGATCCTCAGGGACTCACGACCGAACCTGGGGGCTTCCAGGGGAGTTCAAGCTGCTGCATTGGTCTCGGTGGCACCGACTGAGCAATGTCCAATCCAACCTGCTCCTCTCCAGGCCATTAATCTGGAGCATTAACCTTCGAAAGGAGGTGGAGGGAGTAAGAGGAAAACAAATCTTGTCACAATGAAGTCCTCAAAGTAAGCCAAGAGGGCCAAGACCAAGGATTTCTCCTTGGCTGAGGAGCATTCCTCTAGTGAAAGCCTCATTGTCATGAAGGAGCTCCCAGAGTCTCCCGAGCTACCCATCAACCCAGCCCTTCCTAGGGATGAGGACATGATCATCCGGGAGGAGAGCATGAAGATGGTGTCCCAGGCTTGGGATGAAGGGCGTGATAAACAGAATGAGGTGGCCCGGGCCCTAGTCATATGTAGGAAGGTCGAGTTCACCGATCATCCAGAGGCCTTCGGCGCCCCCCAACAGATTGTGGATCGGCTGGCAGCTGAGATTGGGTTTCGACCAAGCTAGGGCAGGACACGACCCACTTGTTGCGGACTTGCTGACCCAGGTGGGGAATACTATGTCCACCCTTCAGCTCAAGCATTATGCCACATTGGCTAGCAGGGAAGCATTATTTGTCTCCCAGGCCACTTCGGTAAGTCCTACGTCCGTCCTGGTTTCCTTTATTTATCGCCCTTATTTTTGTGTTATTTCTAACTCTGCTTTGTTCGAGGATGCGTTGTTGGCTCACAAGAACGCGGAGTTGATGGCTGAGATGGCGATGAAGTTGGAGACAACCCAAATGGAACTAGAGGGGGCTATCAATCAGTAGGAGACTGCCAGGGAGGCCCTCACCAAGGAGGCTGCCCGGGTTCAGACTGAGCATGAGGAGGCTTTAGCCAAGAGGGATGCTGAGCACAAGAAATTGATGGAGGCCCTGGAGGTGGAGCTATCTCATGCTTACGACTCGGAGGCTTCTACCAAGGCGCTCTTGGAGGCGACTGAGGTCCAGCTTTGCCAAGAGCGAGAAAAGGTTCCATCTCTTGAGAGGCAGAACCAGGCTTTGGAGGCCATGGCCTAGTTGGAAATGAAGCGGAGTGAGGAGGCTCGCAAGGATAAGGAGCGAGCTGATGAATTGCTGGAGGCCACTTTTGACGAGGTCGTTTATATGGCCTGGCCCAAGACAAAAAAATGAACCTCCTCCTCATTCCAGATTCGATGCGCGAAGAGGGCCGAGTTTGAAACGAAAGAACGGGAGGACGCGGCGCTGTTAAGAACGAGTTTCCTAATACGCAGCGGAATGGTGGTGTGGTTGGCCCAGTGTACAACAAAAATTTTGTAACATATTTAAACTACCTTTAAATATGCGGATCCATTAATATACATACATTAATCATAAGCAAGATAATAATAGAAATCATACCTCTTGAAGCCTATCAAGTGTCCTTGCTATCTTTTCGTATTTAGAACGACCTTCCTATCCAAGCCGTTCCCACGTACTCACACCAAGATCTTCCAAAGCGTTCTCTACACCTCAAGAAATGTGTGGGCACTTAGAGAATGAAGGATAGTTTATTTGTGATTCTACTTGATGTACTCAACATATGAGATCAAGAGAATAGGCCTGAGAATTGATTCTTTATTTTCAGGGAGAGAAAACTATCATTCTATTTTTTACAGAGCGAATGTTCAGAGTTGTCTTACACCTCTATCTAAATATTTTTTTGATTAGTCATACTTCAAAGAAATATTCAAATTTTAAAAAATAAATCTGTAACCATTTTACAATTTACTTTTTAATTAATTAATTATTCTATTAATGAAAAAATCTAAAAACTAATTTTTGAATTATCCATTAATTAATTAATTAATTAAATAAAAATGAAAATCCCATCCCTGAAAATTGCCCTACACGTGGACTGTGTGTGCACGTGTAGCTTCCTTAATTTTAGGGATGTTGGTTTTTCAATTTTTATTTAATTATTTATTCAAACTACTTTGTCAGATAAGATCTAACAACCCGATAACTAATTCAAATTAATTATCTTTTTAATTAATTATCAAATATAATTAATTATTTGAATAAATATTAATCTTTTAAATTCAAAACCAATTTGAACTTATCAGATTATTTCCTCCCACTCAAATAAAGATATTTAATTAATTCTACCAATTAATTAAATCCAAAATTTTCGAAAATAAATATTTAATTTATTATAATTTCGAAAATTATAATTAATTAATTAATTAATTAAATTTCGAAATTAATTTAATTATTTAATATAATTTCAAAAATTATACAATAATTAAATATTAATTAATTTTGTTAACTACAACTAATTTGTAATTAATTAATTAATTAATCACTATTATCATATAATTGCATATTTGGCTTGAATAACAAATTTCTTCTTAAATATGTCTTTAAACTATTTTCCATTCATATCAACTCTTACCTTGAACAGTGTTGATAGAGCCGCTATGGGGACCTATGGACCTATAATTCCAAACTCCAATAAATGTGAGATTATTAATTAAACTCTTTAATTAAATAATCTTAATTTATTAATCTCATGATTATTCCACTATAAATATGAGACTGCACTCTTGTAATTATAGACATTTCATTTACTAAGTACTTTATAATCATAAAGCGTCCCTCGATATAATCATTTCATACAACTTGACCCTCTAATAATGGTTCATAGTTAATCAGGAATAAAATTATCGTTTTACCATTTTAATTATCTCTTGTTTCCTTAAGTACCATTGACTCTACTAGTGAAGGTTAATTCATAACTAAATTATGAATTTGAGCTCAATAATCTTTTAGTCCCAAAAGTCAACCCTTAAGAGAACCATCATTCAATCTCTTGCGAGAAGGCATAGATTCCATATTTGTAAACATTAATGAGTTCCTAAAACAAAAGTTTATAGCCTGATCATTCTGACAGACCCTAACAAGTGAATCAAAGAACTCATATAACATAAACAGGAGTTCATAGTAACTTCAGGATTAAGATCTATTTGTATATGATCATCAGTTGATATATTTAATTAATACTTCGAAACGGTATTTAACTAAGTATTAATAAACATATCTGGCCCAGTTCTATATATCCTCTAATATATAAAGCACCTCCACTAAAGTGTCCTACCACACTAGTGATCCGGATCTAGATCACATGTATTCATAATACTAGTGGACCGTACTTGCAGTAATTAATCTAAAGATTCCATAACTTTATTTTACTGCGAACTATTCAAGTTCATTTATCTCAAACACAATCCTCCCGTATCAATACGTGTTTGAGATCACATATATGAACTTAGGAATTTTCCTAATATTTACTTAATATTATCACATAATAATATAATTCATAAAATATATGCATAACAAATTCAATTCATTTATTTATTTCATAAAAACAATGTCTACTACATATGCTTTCAGGGCACATTTCCAATAGGTGCTTCTTACAAGGGATCAGCAAGGTGAGAATGGTTCGGGCGTCCCTGAACAGGACGAACCCTAGGCCTGAGCCTTTGTATTTTACTTTAGGGATCCTTCTTTTCTTTCCCTTATCTTTGTAAACTTTCTTATTTTTAAATGGCGTGGATGCGTCTGAGACAATCTCTTATTTCTCTGTCATGTTATTATATTGGTTTTTGTCCTTACACAATGTTTCCCGCTTTATATTTATTTATTTTTCCTCGCAAATTCACTAAGTGTTTAACTACTTTGCATTTATTAGGATAAAATGTGGAGTCCTAGTCCTCATGGCCAGGAGCATTAGGGGAAAAATTGTAGAAGGTAACTACTTTGTCCTGAGACCAAAGTTTAGGTCTCGATGGCCTAGACTGTCTTGGACTTTACCAAATATATGTTAATTGATTTGTCCAGAATTTATGGTTCAAGTTCCAATGGTCTAGACCGTTATGGAATTCTCAATTATGAC
The DNA here is from genome assembly GCF_963169125.1 of Humulus lupulus. NCBI lineage: Eukaryota > Viridiplantae > Streptophyta > Magnoliopsida > Rosales > Cannabaceae > Humulus > Humulus lupulus. The sequence continues at coordinate 55,117,140 of NC_084802.1, forward strand.
TTAGTTAATTAAATTGTTCCGGACCCGAGGTTGAGGTTCCAATGGCCTGGACCATTAAGGAGTTATTAACTGTCATCTGATTGATCTGCCCTGACTCTAATGTTTAGGTTTCACAACCTGGACCATTAAAAATATGACTTAGGTATAATTTAGCCAATTAACTTATCTCAAACCTGAGGTTTAGCTTTCAACAGCCTGGACCGTGTACGAGATCAAATTTAATTGATCTAAGCCAAAGATTCAAGTTCCAACGGTTCTGTACCGTTAAGGAAAACATGAAGAGGGATTGGACTATCCTGGAGCATGTTAGGTTTGAACCAATCTTTTGGGAATTGGGTTTTGAACCTCCAGAACAATATGGGTCCACGCTAGGACTGGGCTTTGAGCCTTGCGTCCCTTTGTTGGTTGAACCCCCCGGACTACACGGATCTGAGTTAGGACTGGGCTTTGAGCCTTGCATCCTTTTTTAGGAGTTGGGTTTTGAACCCCCAGTCCATATGAGTCTGGATCAGGCTGAGCTTCGCATCCTTTTTTGTTTTTAATCCTAGACTTGTATGTATGGTCTTACCCCCCAAGTGACCAAAGAGTGTAGTCTTAGGTCACTTGTTCATGTAAAAATTAAAGACGGATGTGAACTTATTCTTTTCTTACATCATTTCTTATGGTGTTTTGTCCACACCATTTTCATTAAAAAATAAATGGCCTTGGGGCATATATTACTTGAAATGAAAAATGTTAGAAAGAGCAGAATTAGACTCTCCCGACTATTGATAGTATCGGAGGAGGTGTTCTGCATTCCAGGCCCTCGAGACCTCTATTTCGTCTAGCCACTTTAAGCGATATTTCCCAGACATACTTCGTTTTGGATCTCATAGGGTCCTTCCCAGTTTGGTCCCAAAACCCCCAGTCCCGGATCTTGAGATGCAGAGAAGACTCTTCGCAGGACTAGATCGCCGGTTCCGAACCTCCGGCTCTTCACTTTTGAGTTGAAGTGCCTTGCGATATTTCTCTGATACATCTTCAACTGCACTTTTGATTCTTCCCGGATCTCTTCGATGAGATGCAGGGATTCTATGAGTAAGGCATGGTTCTGGACGGGATTATACGTATCTTGTCTGTGAGATGGGACCACCATTTCTACTAGAATGATCGCTTCACATCCGTACACCATTGAATAGGGAGTATGTTTGGTGGATGTTCTTTCTGTGGTCTAGTACACCCATAGGACACGAGGCAACTCTTCTGGGCACTTGCTCTTGTAGGCTTGTGACTTTTTCTTTAATTTCCCCTTCAAAATCTTGTTCACGACTTCTGTTTGCCCATTTTCTTGAGGCCTTGCTACTGCAGAGAAGTTTTTGATGATGCCACGTCTTCACAGAAGTCGGTGAAGCAGACGCTATCAAATTACTTCCAGTTACTGGACACGATTTTGTGAGGGAGGCTGTATTGGCACACAATGTTGTTGATGACGAAGTCCAAGGCTTTTTTGGAGGTGATGGTGCTCATTGGTTTTGCCTCGACCTACTTGGTATAGTAGTCGACGACTACGATGGCATATTTTACTCCGCCCTTCCCGGTTAGGAGGGATCCTACCAAATCAATTCCCCAAACAGCAAAAGGCTAGGGATTGGTCATCAAGGTTATCTCCTTTGGAGGGGCTTGCTGGATCTTCGCGTACCTTTGGCATTTTTTTCACTTGCGGACGTAATCTACACAATCCTTCTTCATTGTTGGCTAGAAATATCCTCACTTGAGGATCTTCTTGGACAAGCTGAGTCCGACTGTGTGATCTCCGCAAAAACCTTCATACACTTCGTGCATGATTGCACTCATTTCAGTCCTGGATATGCATCTGAGGTAGGGCATAGATAATTCCCTACGATAGAGTCTGCCATCCATCATGACGTATCTGTACTGAAGTTTCCTGGCGACGACCCTATCTGCGGGCAATTCCCCAGTGGTTAGATACTAGATGAGAGGACCCATCCAAGACATAGTGTAATCAATGGCGTTGGCGATTGCAGGAGTTTGAATACTGGGCATGGGTAGATGGTCGATGGGACTACCTCGGAGAGTTCTATTTCAATATTCTGTGGTTAATTTGGCCAGCGTATCTACAAACATGTTTTGTTCCCTGGGAATCTGACGGATGAAGTGTCTTTTGAAAGATTGGAGTAACTCCCGGGTTTGCACCACATAGGCGGCCATCTTTTCCCCCTTCGTTTGGTATTCTCCTGAAATCTACCTGACCGCCAGCTAGGAGTCGCTGTGGAGTTCAATGTTCTCAACCCCTACCTCCTAGGCCAAGCGTATTACAACCAGCATGGCCTCCTGTTCACCCTTGTTGTTTGACGCTTCGAACTGGAAGCATAGGGGCTTTACAATTGGTGACCTTGAGGGGATATTAGGATGATCCCGGTGCCGACCCCATTCTCATTGGATGTACCATCCATGAAGATCTTCCAAAAAGGTAGTACGGGGTCAACGGGTTCTTCGTCCTCGGTCGTCTTGGTGCATTCTAGGATGAAGTCAGCCATGTTCTGTCCCTTGATGGAGATTCTGGGGACATAGGCGATGTCGAATTGACTCAATTCCATGGCCCACTTCAAAAGTATTCTCGATGACTCAGGTTTCTGTAATACTTGTCGTAGGGGATGGTTCGTCAGTATCTTGATGGCATGGGCCTGAAAGTAAGGTCTTAGCTTCCTGGAGGCGATCAGTAAGAAAAATGTCAATTATTCGATCAAAGGGTATCTGGACTCCGCGCCCAGCAACCTTTTGCTTACGTAATAGACCGGGAACTTGACCTTTCCCTCTTCTCGCACTAATGGGGCGCTGGTGGTGTGTTATGACACTGCCAAATATAGGTACAGTGGTTCCCCATCCACTGGTTTCGACAAGATTGCTGCTTGGGCCAGATGTTCCTTCAACCTTTGGAAGGTCTCTTCACATTCGAATATCTACTCGAACCTCTGGTTTCCGCGAAGTATGTTGAAGAACAGGATGCACTTGTCCGTGGACTTCGACACCAAGCGGCTCAAAGCTGCTATTCTTCCCGTCAGGCTTTGAATATCTTTGTGTTTTCATGGTGATGACATGTCGATCAGGGCTCTGATCTTGTCTGGGTTGGCTTCTATCCCTCTTGAGCTTACTATGAGGCCCAGAAACTTCCCAGATGACATGCCAAAAGTGCACTTCTTGGGATTTAGCTTCATCCCATATTTCTGAATAATGGCAAATGTTTCTGCCAGATCGTCTGCATGTTGGATCGATGTCTTAGACTTGACCAACATGTCGTCTATATAGACCTCCATGTTCTTCCCCAGTTGGTTCTGGAACATTCTGTTGACCAGTCTCTGATAGATGGCCCTATCATTTTTTAGCCCGAAGGGCATGACGATGTAGCAGTTTACACCCTTATCCGTCTAGAAGTTGGTGTGTTCTTGGTTTGCTACATGCATCGAAATCTGGTTGTAGCCGGAGTAAGCATCCGTGAAGCTTGACAACTCATACTCGGATGTAGCATCCACCATCTGGTAAATCCAGGGTAGAGGGAAGCAATCCTTTGGGCATGCCTTGTTAAGGTCCACGAAGTCGATGCAAGTCCTCCACGTTTCATTTTGATTTGGTACCAACACCGGATTTGCTAGGCAAACAAGATACAAAGCCTCCCGAATGAAGTTGATCGAGGACAACTTCTCGACTTCTAACTTGAGGGCCTTTTCCATTTCCGCACCTAGAGGCCTTCGCTTCTACCAGACGGGAGTTGTGTTCTCGTCAATGTTCAGGGCATTACATATGACGTTGCGGTCGATCCCAGTCATATCTGAGTGAAACCAAGCCAAAACGTCCTGGTTCTCTTTCACCCGGGCAATTATGGTAGCCCTGACCTTCGACTTCAAGTCCTTCCTACCCGGATCACTTCGGTCAGGTTGGTGTCACTAATGCACATCTCCTCAACTTCCTCCATGGGTTCTAATACCCTATCTGCCTCTATCTGCGGATCCAATTCATCATCCTCCTGGACCACCCTCTGTGTTCGCTGTGGTGGTGGGATTGGATCAGCGTTTTCCTCTTTTTCGTGGACCATGAAGATTGGTCAGGCGAAGACATGATAGCATTTCTGGACGCTATTTTGATCTCTCCGACAATTGGGCGGATGGGGGTTATGGCGCCGAATTCAACTAAAGCTGGGCGCTTGAAGATCACACTGTACGTAGTGGGGCAATCCACCATCATGAAGGTGCACTGCTAGAACGAGCCCTGAACCTTGTTCCCCAGCGTCATGGGTTGAATCTTGCCCATCGGGAGCAAAGAATCCTCATTGAAGCTGTAAATCTACATAGGGCATGAGGCTAGGTCTGGCTGCCTTAGCCCGATCGCCGTGAAGGTTGACTTGAATAGGACATTGACAGAGCTCCTGTTGTCCACCAACACTCAAGACACTTGTTTGTTGGCGATTTGGGTGTCAATGACCAAAGGGTTGTGATGCAGGAAGTGAACATTCCAGGCGTCTTCCTCCATGAACGTTATGGGCAGGTTCATCAACTTTGGACGCTGGGCCAGATTCTGGACCAAGGCGCACACCTCATGGTCATGATCGAGCTTGCTGAGGTATCTTTTTTTATCGTTCTGGGATGGTCCTCCTAGGTGTGGGCCTCCTGATATGGTGGCCATGTGGCCTTCTATCTGAGGAGGCGCGGTTCCAGGAGCATATGACATTCTGGGCCTGGGAGCCATAGGACTTCGGGTGATTTCATTATTGGGGGCCCCTGAGGGGCTTGTGCACCCGATCCAGGAGCGTACCCTCCCTAAGGAGTTTGGTACGACACCTGTGCACTCGGGGCCAAAGGTTGTCAGGGAGCTGCGGGCAATCCTGGAACTAACATTGGCATCCTCACCCATTGGTGGAGATGTCCCAGTTTGATCAGATTCTTGATCTCGTCCTTCAACTGATGAAATTCCTTGGTCGTGTAGCCCACGTCCTTGTGATAGGCACACTTCTTGCTACTGTCCCTTGAATTCTTTCCCCCTTTAAACATGGGGCTTAGTTTTCAGTAATGGACTATATTGCACGTGGTAAGGTAAATGTTTTCCTGGGTGTCCACCAAGTTCGTATACTCTGTGTATTGGGGCTCGTACCCCCTTTTTCCCTTCTTCGAGGGTTCAGATCAATTCTGACTCTTGGCTGGTCTCTTTCCCCGGGCAGGGTTTATGCTCGCCTCGGTCGCTTCAGCTTGGGGTGGTTGGGCACCACCGGGAGTGGCACTGTACCCGGTTGGTGCCACTCCGTATTCGGAGATCGGGGCGGATGGAGCCAGAGCATATCCCGACGAAGTGGGCCCATAGACCGTTTGGGTCATAAATGGCATCCTAAGGGTCCTAGAAGACCCAAACGCTGCAAGAGGTACCGGATACTGCACTCCATATTCGGGGAAGGTTATTGCTGTCAATTGGGTTGTTGGTTGTCACCCAAAGGCTTGGATTCGAGCCTCGTCCCAGTTGATAAAACCTTGTGCCCTCCTTATAATTCTTCAAGGGTGGCCACCTTGCTGCGTTGCATGTCGTCCCAGAGAGGGGATTCGGCTCTGATTCTGGACTAGAGAGCTACTAGGCGCTGTCCATCATCCACCTTAGTCTTTGAGGCTTCTTCTATGAAGCGATGGATGTAAGCTCTAAGGGTCTCCATGAGATGTTGTTTAACGTTGGCCAGCACGCTAACTTCCATGTCCAGCTTTATGGTGGTCACGAATTGTTTACAGAAAGTTGATTGTAATCCAGACCAAGACTGGTTCATCCCATCTTGAGTCTTTTCCACCACTCTTTTGCGAGTCTAACTAGAGTGATTGAGAAACACAGACATTTGCCGCTATCATAGACGTGAGCTACAGTCATTAGGCGATTGTAGCGGGACAAATGATCTCTGGGGTCAGTGTTCTCGGTATAGGCGGGTATGTCTAGTATCTTGAACCCTTTAGGTAACACGACGTTCAGAATGTGATTGGCACAAGGCTTCTTTTCCTCATCCTTGGAATCAGAACCTCAGCTTTCTTGTTTTCGGACCAAACGGTCCGTGACCTTTTTAAGAGCAGCCAGCTGTTCCATGAACTGCCTGGCCATTCCATCGTCTAGGGGAACCTTTTCATTCCTCATGTCGTTGAGGTTATTCCTCAAGTCTCCTCCTCGAGGGCGGATCTTTTCTTTTCGGGCTCGCTCCTTCCAGGCATTGAGGTCGTCTCTCAAGTCCACTTGCGATGTGTTGTCTCCTGAACTGACCGCTTTCGACTCGTCTCCATGTTTGCATCCTCTGTGATATTTATTCATGGAAGCACTGGGATAGAAGCGTCTTCCCTGCTCATCTTGCCTGAGGTCATTCCGGGGCTTTGTACCCGCGGGCGCTTCCCCTGTAGATTGTTCGGATGATTCCGTCCTGGGACAAGATTCATCCGTTCTTTCCTTCGGAATTGCCCTGGGTCAGCCCTAGTTTTTGGAGCGGGAGGAGCTCTCTTTTGGAAGTTTGCTTTTCCGACGAGATTGGCTATCTTGGCTTTCCCCTTCTCTTGAGAAGGATTTGATGGACCGACTCTGGGATCTGGGGATTGTCTCAGAGGAGGAGTAGGGACAACATTTTTGGGCACGCAAGTCCTCATAGGTGGGATAGGCGGCTGTGCTCCTAGGGGAGGAATGACTGAAGGATTGGTTGCTAATCCTTGGGCAGCAATGAAAGCCTGAAGAGCCAGGAGGGACTCTTGCATCTGGCGGGTGGCCTCCTATTGTTCAGCCATCCTGGCTTCTTGATCCAGGACTTGTTGTCTCAAATGGACCACCTCTGAATCCTTCTGTTCAAGATCCATATCCTTCTCGTCATGATCAACGGGGTTCTCGGCTTCTTCCTCTCTCAATGAAAGCACCAAAATGTTTACTGAGTTTTTCAGAAACTATAATTATATTATAAAATAAGAGCTGGAAGGAAAGGATAAGAGATGAACAATCACAATTTTTACGTGGTTGGGACATTAATGAGCCTTAGTCCACGAGTCACTAGTATTAGGCTTTAAAGAGTTTTGACAATGGAGACTTTCTGCAAGTTCAGCAGCATTTTTCTTACAAGAGAAATTCTGGGATCCCTGCTTCAGTGCACAACTGACCCTATTTATAGGCAGTCATGTAGCTTGGGTCGGACTAATCCGAGCCCAATAGGGATGTAACTATAATTTGATCGCTAACGGAGCTATAATACAAAGAATGTAACATAATTAGATGTTGTTAATCAATATATTTAAACTTTATTACATGCATTAATTTCGAAATTACCTTTAAATTAATTATGATTACTTTTTTTTTAAATATGAAAATAATTAAATATTAATATTTTTGAAATGGTAATCAATATATTTATCATGAATATACTTCTCTTAAATACTCAACTCATTTCATTAGTTGAATATTTATTAATTTTTCATTAGTTATGATAAGAGATAATATCAAAAGATGTTTTATTAAATTAGTAACAATTTATTTTGAATTAAATATTCAATTTTAATCTCTAAAACCTATGGAATATGAAGAGTTGCATTTTTTAAAATATCATATTAATAAATATATTTATAAAATTAAATATTAATTCAATTGCCAATAAGGTGGTTATGAATATAAATTTAAAGTTCTCATTACATGCATTAATTTCGAAATTTCCTTTAAATTAGTTATGATTACTTTTTTTTTTTTAAATATGGAAATAATTATATATTAATATTTTTGAAATGGTAATAAATATATTTAAAATATATATACTTCTCTTAATTACTCAAATAATTTCATTGGTTGAATATTTATTAATTTTTCATTAGTTATGATAAGAGATGATATCAGAAGATGTCGTATTAAATTAGTTATAATTTATATTGAATTAAATATTCAATTTTAATGTGTAAAATATATGAAATATGAAGAGTTACATTTTTTTAAATATCATATTAAAAAATATATTTATAAAATTAAATGTTAATGAGGTGGTTATGAATATAAATTTAAATTTGTCATTACATACATTAATTTTGAAATTGCTTTTAAATTAGTTATGACTTTATTTTTTGGAAATATGGAACTAATTAAATATTAATATTTTTTAAATGATAATAAATATATTTATAATAAATATTCTTCTCTTAATTACTCAACTCATTCCGTAAGGAAGAAAGTCCCAAAATTTAAAAAGAAAAGAAGAATTAAATTTGATGGAAACGATTCTCTTCATCTTCTTCTTCTGCTGCGAAGAACAAGAGAGAAGGTAGTATAAAAAATGGCGATCATCGTTCTGAGAATTCGAGTACACCGCCGGCTAATGTTACGAATACTTGTCGGAACCATATGAAGAGGGCACCGAGATTTGCATTTTAGATCAATGGTGTTCATTGTTTCAAAACTATTCTCCCTTACTGAGCCATGTCATCACTCCATGCCACCGCCTAAGCTTGGACCAAATATAGGAACAACGCTACCCATGTCTTTTGATTTCATTTCCTCCTTTTTGTATATTGTTGCCAGAGATTGATTTCTGGTCTATTTGGGCTATTCCCTTTACAGTCTTGATTTTTTAACTTAGTTTTGACATTTTTTTTTAGCGTTTGTTCTTGCTTTGGTCTGAAGATTCTTTTTTAACACTTTATTTATTATTGAGATTTTATTTATTTATTTCTAAATGACCATAGTCGTTATTCAGTTTCCTTTTGTCTCTTTTAAAATCACTCACCTTAGATCATACTCTCTATTGGGGCCATATGACTTGTTTACGGAGTGTTTTTTATTGGTCTAGAATAAATCTAAGAAAAACCCTTTATCATATCTTGTCATGTGCCTTTGTTTGGCTTGTCTCCACATGAATACAATGTTATGTTAAACCTTAGTGAATAATAGTGAATACAAAGTTCAGAAGAAGATATACAGTATCATTGTGTCTTAATAGATAAAAGTGAAAAAAACATAAAGTAAGACCAAATAAAAGAAAAATAAATCTGATTAGGACAATCAAAACAAAGAATAAAAATCTGTAGTAGTTAATTGCAAAGGAAATAATTTGGTTTGTTTCATTGTAGGGCAAAGAACAAAATTAAGAGCTGTTGCTGCAGTGGATAACGACAGCAATGGTAGCGTCGACAAGAGCCCGAAATGGCGATGACGTGGTGCTGCCAGAGGTCTCGGCAGCAGCAGTGGGAATCCGAAAGTTGCAGAGTCAATGAAAAATATAAGTGTTTATTTGGGTTTTTTTTCCTGTTAATTATTCTTTAATTATTACTCTTGCATTTCCTTTGATCTAAGGGTCTAAAACTGATGTAGAAAATGATGTTCATGTGTCTCTTTTTTAAATATCACATTAATAAATATATTTATGAAATTAAATGTTAATTCAAATGGCAATGAGGGGATTATGAATATAAACTTAAACTTCCCATCACATATATTAATTTCGAAAGGGAAATTTCACAAATAATACTTAATAATGCCTAATGTTACTAAAAAATCCTAGCACTATTAATATTTTCAATTTGATGCTAAACATTCCTCTTATACCAAAAATACCTCTCTCATTATATCAAAAATCCTAAAACCTTCTCTTCCTCTCTATCCCACTCTCTCTTTCATTCTCACGAAATCCTCCCTAAAACCTACAAATTTGTATGAGTTTTTTGTCAAAATCGATGTTAGCCATCTCCATTGTCTCTGTGAAGTCGTCAATATCAAAGGCAACATCCATTTTGAGGGTTTTTGGAGGAGAAAAACCATGGGTAATAAGATTGTACATTTTATGTGTTGGGTATTATTTGTTTATATTTTTTTTGGCTATTTTTAACAGATCTGAGTCTATATTGGTGTGTTTTTTGGATTTTTTAGAGAGATTCCGCGATCTGCGTTTTTCTGGATTTTCTGCAACTTTTTTGCTCGATAGGAGCTCGATACCAGTTCGATAGCAGCTTAATGGCATGTAGAAGAAGGTTCTTTTATGAGCTCGATGCTGCTCGATATAGTTCGATGATAACTCGATAGTTTAGGCTTTGTTGCTCGGTTGAGCTCGATGGAAACTCGATAAGGGTTCGATTGGACCCTAGAATATTTAGTGTAGTTGTTTTCTCGATATGTGCTCGATAGGAGCTCAATAGGGTTCGATGAAGGTTTTGGTTAGGTTTTATGTTCGGTTTAAGAAATCATAGCTCGATACTAACTCGATAAGAGCTCGACTATGGGCTCGATGGTAACTCGATAGCGTTCGATTATAGCTCAATAAAGCTCGATAATGTTCTTTTTCATGAATTTCTAAAAAATTGACAGTTTTCTTGACAATCTCAATGTTTTTTTCCAACACAGGTTCCATTGTCTATGTTTTTGTATCCTACAATGGTGTTTGGGAATTATAAGGGAATAAATGGATTTTGAAGGACCCTCAATGCATGGTGATACCGATGGAGGATACTGTAACGTACTTGTAACTTTTGGACATATTGCACAAGGAACTTAAAGTCGATAAACAAATGTATGAGTTAAAACTGGAGGTTCCTTAGACATGCGGCGACCAACCGTTTGCACCCGTTCATGTTGAAAGTGATCTTGGTGTCTGTGCATTCTTAAGAGTAACATCTAAAGAAAGGTTAGCCTTGTGTATCACTCCTGTTAAAAAGATTGTCATTGCAGATCCATATTCCACTCCCGGACCTGAGGGAGCAGGCAGTACTTTAGGATGTCCTATTGGTGACCTGAGGGACAACCAGTATGAGTACAATCCCTATGTAAATGACGATCCCATAGTTGAACATAATGAGGACTTAGGATACAATTCAGAGGCATATTATAGTGCAGAAGTGCCGATTGTCATGTCTGATGATTTGCAACTAGAACAAGCACAAGAACAGCCAATACATCCTATTGCACGGGCGAACCCACCAAGTCAAGGACGTCGAACACCTAGCACCAGCTCTAGTCGTCCTAGTGGAACAGAATATAACTATACAGGGAACGTTCCAATATGTTCAACAGAAGATCACAGAAAATGGAGTGCTCCCATGTTTACAAAAGAAGATGTCATGGCTTGTAGTCATTCTGAATCAACCTCATCTGGTGTACCGTTGGGAGAACTACACCTTGGAAAGACTTTTGAGAACAAGATGGAATTGAAAACCAAAGCAACTCTCTTCGCAGTGAAGAATAATTTTGAGCTTATGGTTAAGAAGTCTGGTACTAATGTGTTGTAGATCACCTGCAAGGATCCTGATTGTGGTTGGAGAATAAGAGGGAAAAAAGTAGTGCGATCGGAGATGTTTAAAATCATTGTTTATAATAGTATACATACTTGCTCACTAGAATTGCGACAGAAAGACCACTGTCAAGCAGCATCTTGGGTCATTGGGCACCTTATCAAGAACAAATATGCTACTGATGGCACTAGCTACCCAGCAAACCGCATAAATGAGGATATGAAGAATAATTTTGGGATCGATATGAATTATAATAAGGCTTGGAGATGCAGAGAGAAGGCACTCGATTATGTCAGGGGGACACCTGAAGAATCGTACTCCAAGTTACCTTCTTACTTGTACATGCTGCAACAAAAGAATCCATGTACAATAACTGATTTTTTCACAGACGACGGTCACTTTCTTTACTGTTTCTTCTCACTTGGAGTTTGTAGAAGGGGATTTACATCATGTCGTTATGTTATATGTGTGGACGACACTTTCTTGAAGTTAAGGTACGATGGCCACATGTTGTGTTATAGCATTGGATGCGAATAACCACATTTATCCAATTGCGTTCGTGATTGTTGACAGTGAGAACCATGCTTCTTGGAAGTATTTCATGATGAAATTGAAGGAAGTCATTAGAGTTGTTAATAATCTGGCTTTTGTATCAGATAGGCATGCTAGCATTATTCATGCTCTTGAATTAGTCTTCCCTGATGCCTACCACGGTACATGCTACCATCACATAAGTATAAATGTAATCGCTAAGTTCAAGACTGATCACTGTCACAAGGAGATGTGGAATGTGGCATATGCATTTCGGAAGTAAAAAATTTAATAGGTTCTTCAACAATATAAAACAAATGGATCCTGGCATAGTTCAATATCTCGAGGGTATTGGATTCGATAAGTAGACTCGTGCTTACTTTCCTGGGAATCGATACAATGTAATGATAAGTAACTACGCCGAAAGTTTCAACAACAACACCAGAGATGCAAGAACCTTCCCAGTCACTACTTTTGTGGAATTCATTCGTTTCACAATTCAGTCATGGTTTGCTGCGCGTTGTGAGGAGGTAGAGAAGTGCATATCCAAATTAGCAACAATATATGAGAAATATGTCTCAGGCATTGCATATGATGCAAGGTACTTGAAAGTCCATCCTCTTGGACAGTTCGAATTTCATGTGGTACACCTAGAAGGTGATGGTGAGGTGAATTTGATGACCAAATCATGCTCCTGTGACTAGTTTCAAATAATGGGTTACCCTTGTGTTCATGGTGTGGCTGTGGCCATCCTGCGCGATGTGAACATTTACTCACTGTGTTCCCCATATTACACTACTGAAAAACAACTAGTTGGTCGATCGAAGAAGAAAAAGGTGGGAAGAAGGAAGAAAAACCGCACTTCATCGAATGGTGAAATCATTCGCAAAGAGCGCAAGTGTAGCATGTGTGGTGGTCTTGGCCACAGCAGGGCTACATGCAAAGCTAGGCTATAAACTCTTTTTTCCCATTTGGACTTGTTGTATTAATAACCTAGCTTGTTTTCCCTTCTTTTTTATTTGATTTTTCTTAAAAGTCATATTAAACTCGATGAGCTCGATTTTAACTCGACGTGAGCTCGATAATAGCTCGATGTAAACTCGATGAGCTCGATTTTAGCTCGACGTGAGCTCGATAATAGCTTGATATGAACTTGATAATATGTATGTTAGCTTCTAAACTGACTTCAAATCGTAGCTCGATAATGGTTCGATAGTAGCTCGATTTAACTCGATAGTAGTTTGATAAGGGTTCGATATTAGTTCGATAACAGCTATATAATGCATATGAAAATGATATTTCTCGATTGAAGCTCGATAATAGATCGATATAGCTTGATATTAGTTTGATAATGTTCAACATAGCTCGATAACAACCTATGAAAGTTATAAAAAAATGTGAACAAAAAATTGTACATGTAAAGACCCTATATATATATACAATCATCAAGGTAACAAATTTTGATACCACAAGTCTGTGGTCCACTTGTTCCTAAACACGCCTATATTTTCATCGCAGATGGTTTCCAATGGAAGGTCATCCATGAGATGCTCAATATGCTTGACAGCATACACACCACAATCCCCACTGTAAAAAAAATGTAAACATTAAGTGTATAATACTAAAATTTTAGTTAGAAACAAATATAGTATGAAGATGATGTTTGTTACCTTCTCTTTGACTGAGTGAGCTCGTGTTTCTGTTTGTGACGCCATGTGAACTGATGCGGCCTCTTTCCTGCTGCAGGGATCTTTAACATCAAGCTATCATTGAACAATTTGTTATATTATTTCATATAATATAATATTAGATTAAATAATGTGACTAAATGTGATTTGTCACACCTTGTAACATATTATTGAGAGTCACAAAATTGGACACATGTGTGTGCCTAAATGTGACATATTTTGGAGTTACAAAATCAGTTACAAATTTGTAACTCCCAAATATTACCCAATAATGTGTATATTATATGTTACACATTTGAGATTGGATTTCATAAAGCTATTATAAAATATGGCTGTTGGAGATATGATTTTAACCCCAATAATGTGTTTTGGGAGTTACAAAGTCATTTGGGAGGGTTTGGAACCGTTTGGAAAAATAGCACATTTTCAAGTGCTGAAAATGGGCTGTGGTTGCGGCCTAGGGGACAGAAAGCAGTGGCTACGGCCACTGATGTCCCTGGCCGCGGCCACAGGTGCATTTCGGGCAATATTTTTAGTTTTTTCCAAATGTGTTGAACGGTTCTAAAAACTCAAATAACTCCTAAATCTCAATTTTAATTCAATATTAATCCAATTAAACATTGGTAACAGCCATGGGGGTTGGTGGAATTTGAAATCCAAAGGGTATCTTAAACTCTATAAATAGGAGCCTAATGCTCACTTGTAAGACATACAATTTTTCATCCATAAAGCATTTGGCTGAAAAATACACCATGAGGCTTGATTATTTCAGAGAGCTATTTCCTTGAGAGATCCCTTAGTGCTTAGAGAATAGGGGGAAATAAGCTTTTGGACAAAGGTTTTGAACCTTGTTTAAGTTGGTGATCTCCACTACTCTACACTTTGGTTGAGTGTGAGTTTGTGTTTTTCATTGATCTTTTCATTCAGTTGTTCTTCTTGTATTATTATTATATTGAGTTTGTAATCCTCTTCTGCTATTTCTATTTACATATTTATTGGTATATTTTTTTTTAGAGTTTTAGTTCTAATAATTCTCTTCTTTCTCTCTTTTCTACATTTACTTGTATTGTTGGTCATTGAGTTGTAAATCTATTTATCTATCATCTTGTCCTTTGTATTTTTTGCATAGAGTTTTAATATTTCTTACCATTTCCATTGAAATAAAATATATTCTCCAACAATCAAAAGCTTATTACCTTTTTGCTTCAATGGAAGGGGAGACCATCAAGATCATGAACCAAGACCTAGTGAGGTTGGATAGGTTTGATGGATCCAATTTCACTAGGTGGCAAGACAAGGTGAAATTCCTTTTGACAACACTCAAGATAGCCTACATCCTTGAGTCATCCTTAGCACCTCTAGCCAAGCCATCCGACAAAGACACTCCCGAGGAGGTGGAGAAAAGAAGGAAGAGAAAAGAGGACAACCTTCTTTGTAGGGGTCATATCCTTAATGCCATATCCGATAGCCTATATGACCTCTATACCAATACCAAATCCGCGAAGGAGATTTGGGATTCCTTGGAGAGTAAGTACAAGGCTGAGGAAGAAGGTACAAGAAAGTTCTTAATTTCTCAATATTTTGAATTTTCTTTCATTGATGGGAAAACTTTTTTACCTCAAATTCATGAGTTACAAGTGATTGTGAACAAGTTGAAAGTTCTCAAGATTGAGCTTCCCGAGGCCTTCCAAGTTGGTGCAATAGTGGCAAAATTACCACCAACTTGGAGGAGCTATAGGAAAAGAATCTTCCATAAGAATGAGGATTACACTTGGAAGAGATCCAAAAACACATTAGAATTGAAGAAGAATTGAGAATAAGAGACAAGGGTATGAATGAGTCTAAAGATTAGACTTCCAAGGCCAATTCGATTTCACACAAGCATCCAAGGGCAACAACAACAACAAAAAGGGTAGTGGGAACCCTTTAGGTCCAAAGAAAGATCATGGACAATTCAAAGACGTGAGAGGTCATTGTTTTGTTTGTGGAAAACCCGAGCACTATGCTAGAGTGTGAAGGTACCGAAAGGACCCACATGAGAATGAGGTAAATGCTATAGAAAAGGAAGAAGAGATCCTAGCATGATTACCATGTTTATGTGCCTTGTTGGGAAAATTGTTATTTTGTAATAAATCTTGTACTCTTGAAAGCTATCAATAAAATTAAAGTATTATTCTATGATAATTCTTTATTTTGCTTGAGACATTTGTGTGAGACATTAACAAAGTTTCAAAATGAACTTGTTAAAATAATAGGTAAGTGTGTAGACCTATTATTTCATAATGTGATTATTTGTTTGAGAAATTCTCACATTACACTTGTGTTCACATTTTATTTTGTGAAATATATAAAAGAGAGCAACCAAGTGAAAGTTATTTTCAAATAAGTGTGCATTGCTTTAGCAAGTAAATAAATCAAGATAAACATCGAGGTTTTATCTTGAGAGTTTATAATGTGGCATAGAGGACTCATGATAAACTTTGAGAATCATAGGTCTAGATTTATCTTGGAGGATAAATGACTTAATAGAAATGAAGAGATTTCTATTTTAAAGTGATATTTTATTATCACTATGTGAGAAATATGGGGATGATGCTCCAAAGTTAATCAATTTATTTTGTTGTTAATCAATTGATTAATTTGGTCATCTTATCAAATAGATGATTTGTAATTCCATATTCTAAATCACATTGGCTATATGTGTATAGAACGGACAAATCTAGACATGTTTGGTGTCTAAAGTCAATGTTTGTAATATTTTGATTCAAGAAGGAATCAATTTAAAACATAAAGGAGAATTTTAGAAACAAAGAGGTTTCTAGAATTAATATTCAAGGAAAATGTTTATCTTGGATATTAAACTATAAAATAGTGGGGGTGTTGACTATAGTCCAAATTACTATTTTAAAGAGGTAACTATTTTAATCAAACTATGGCTAGCAACAAAGTTTGAATAAAATAAAGAGAGTGTTTAAAGTATGCATACATGAGAAAAGAAATGATTCAAATGGAATCATTTCTACATCTCAAGGGATGGGACTTAGACTCCCTAAAGAGATTCACGGTTGATGGTAACGTATCTTAATACTAGTCACCAAACTAGTATTAGGTTCAATAGGTAATAACAAGTTAATCAAGTAAATAGTAGTAGTACTCAAATTTTGTCCCATCTGAGATATGAGTACTAGTGTGTTACCAAAATGAGGGTTAAAACTGAAAGGTTTTTTAATAGAACTTAGTCTTGAGAAGACAAGTATATTAGGGTAACAAAATACTGTAAGAGTTCTACCTATATAGACCTACGGGTGGTGCCGCCCCTCATGAAAATTGGGAGTCATTCTCAAGAAAAGTCTATGAATGGAATGTGCACATGGCCATTAACGGTGCAAAAGCGAGACATTGAGGTCTCAAGTGAACATAACAAAGGTGTGTGTTATCACCGATTTGTTATCAAGGGATAGTGGTTCAATGCTTCGGCAACCAAAATTTCAACAAACTTTGTGATAATTACACTCAGGTAAAATTCAAGTCGAAAGACATTTTACTTTATGCACCAATGCAAAGGTTTCTATAGAGAGTGATTATTTAATCAAGTGGGGAAATATTATATTTTAATATAATGTTTGATTGAGTAGATAATTGTTACAAAAGTGATTATTTAATCTAGTGGGGGAATGTTATATTATTTCATATACTATAATATTATATTAAATAATGTGACAAAATGTGATTTGTCACACCTTGTAACATATTATTGAGAGTCACAAAATTGGACACATGTGTGTGCCTAAATGTGACATATTTTGGAGTTACAAAATCAGTTACAAATTTGTAACTCCCAAATATTACCCAATAATGTGTATATTATATGTTACACATTTGAGATTGGATTTGTTATACCCAGATTTCGAGCCATAGTAAATATGACCTCGAAAGCTGAGTTCGCAGCAAATGGTCTCGTGAGGATTAGAGTGATCTAGGATTGTAAGTCGAGCCTGTAAAGTATGATATATGATCTCAAATGCGGTGATCTCGAAATGATTTCGATCTCGAAAGGTAGCTCCGAGAACACCTTCATCTTCAGGAACTACGGAGCATGGGTCTTGAGCTCGATATCCCATCTCGAAAGCAACGTTAGCTCGGGAGATGTCAGTGGCTCGCACAATGACATGAAACCTGAAATGCTGGAGCCTTGAAGATACGTTATAACCACCTTGAATATCTACAAGTATTATAACTATGAGATGTAACCCTCATTAATTGATGTAAATCCCCAAGAATTGTGGGATATTATTTATTCAGTTATACGCCCCCTGATCTTTGGGGGACGTTTCCTTTTATATCTGATTATTGGCATTTAAAGCCATTTATTTTTATTCACAAAAGAGTAACTACCCAAAATATGTGGGATAGTATTCTGCATCCTTCTCTATAAATAGAGAAGCCATGGACCATTGTAAAGGACCGAAATTCTGATCCTTAAGAGAAAACTCTGGAGAATTCAGGCTAAAGAATTGTTCAGAGATAATCTTGAGGTTAATAACAGAGACTCGTGGACTAGGTAGATTTAACTGCTGAACCACGTAAAAAACCGTGTGTTTGATTCGTTTGTGTCTATTGGCCATTGTCTTCAATTGTTTACGTGCTCTCTTCTTTTATCTGTTGACGAAAAACGGCGTCAACAGTTTGGTGCTTTCATTGAGAGCCTCAAGCATCCATCCCTGAGAGATTCATGGCTGCAGACAATCAAAACACTCCTGAAGAAAATTATCCAAGGCGTCCTGGAAAACAGCCAATGGAGAACCCGGACGCTGATGAAAGGAGTGGGTCCTCTGATTCCCGGGGACCACCTCCACAACCAAGGGATGAGGACATGTACTATAATCCTGAACGTTATGTCCCTATTGTAGAATTGGAGAATCGGCAGCTGAAACAGTTGTTGGCAGAAGCCAACAAACGTAACGAGGAGTTGGTCAGGATAGCCGCAGAGGCGCAGGTGGCTCAGCCCCCGCCTCCGCGCGAAAACCAAGTCCCTCCTCCAAGGGACATGCACGTTCCTTCCCGGAGGCCCCGTGGACGTCCACGAAAAAATGTTGCCACAAGGAGGCCGGCACAACCTCCAGCACCAGCAGAGCCATCTGCTCCTTCTAGGCCTCAGAGGAGTACCCGAGCTCGGGTCCCGCCTAATCCACCTGTGGAAGTGCCTGCAGGAACTGAGAACAATCGAGCTCCTGCCGAGGCTCGGACTCAGGTTCCTGGTAGTGTACCGAATGAAACTGGCCCATCTCGGGCAAATTCTGGACCCTCAAGGCCGAGGCAAGGACGACAA
The DNA here is from genome assembly GCF_963169125.1 of Humulus lupulus. NCBI lineage: Eukaryota > Viridiplantae > Streptophyta > Magnoliopsida > Rosales > Cannabaceae > Humulus > Humulus lupulus. The sequence continues at coordinate 55,135,934 of NC_084802.1, forward strand.
CCACCGTCACCTATACGGTTCCCTCCGTCTCCCATAAGATATCCTTCACCTCCCCGCAGAAACGCTCAACCTGTTCGAGATCAAGATCAAGGGCGTATAGGGGAAAGACAAGGAAACAGGGAGACGTTCCAGGAGCGGAGAGGCGCGCCATCTGAGAGAAGTCAGACGTCCCGATCTCGCACTGCGGAGACAAGGCGACGTAGAAAGGATCCATCACGAAATGACCGATCAATGAGTTTCACCAGTGATGAGTCCGGAGAAACTAGGTCCGTCAGTAAACACGACCGGGGTCGTAAAAATACTGGAAATCACAAGAGTCATCCTGACCTGCGAAATCATCTGAATCAGAGCAGGGGGAAAGGAGATCAGACAAATCCGGACCTAAGGAATCATCTGAATGGGCGTAGAGATCCCTCACGGAGACGCGAGCCTGGGATCGCGATTAATGACTATCGATTCCAGGCACCACCTAAGGACCCAGTCCAAGAAAGGATTGATCAGCTCGAAAAAGCCTTTAGGCTTTTGAAGAATGAACGAGGGAGTGGTCGATACGAGGACTCTGATGAGGAGCTCGAGCCGTTTGCTCCCAATATTTCTAACACTCAGTTTCCTCAAGGATTCCAGATTCCTCACGTCCCAGCGTTTGAAGGAAAAACCGACCCATGTAGCCACCTAAGTACATTCAACACTATTATGAGAGCCAGTAACGTAGGTTACGAGCTCAGGTGCATGTTGTTTCCGACATCACTGGCCGGACCTGCCAAGAGTTGGTTCGAGAAGTACAAGAGACACTTGATAACTTCGTGGGATCAATTGTCTAGAGACTTCAAGAAGCAGTTCCGGGCTATGATGGGAGTCAGACCAGAGGCGTCAACTTTGACTAACGTCCGGCAACAGCCGGGTGAAACACTGAAAAGCTACCTGACAAGATTTAATCTAGAGGTCGCCCGAGCACGAGATGTGGACGACAGTGGGCATTTGATGGCTATCCGGGCTGGTGTGTTGCCTGGAAGTGCCCTTTGGGATGACATGCAAGGGAAACCGGTGAGGTCAATAACCGAGTTTAACAAGCGGGCGCAGAGATTTGTCAATGTAGAGGAGGCGAGGTCAACGCTAAAAGCAACCTCGCAAACCGAAACTACAACGATAAACATTAACTCTGCCTCAACCTCGGCTGATCCAGTAACTTCACAGCCTACCTCAGAGAATCCCTCTAAGAGGAAAAAGAGCGAGGGAAATAACCTCGAGGCTGAAGGGGGAAAGAAAAAGAAAGGAGAAAGGTATTACTCCGTATATAAAGTACACACCGAGCTCAACGAGTCTCGGGAAAATATCTACCTGGCTAATGAAAACCAGGTCCCCTTCAGGCGTCCGGACCCTATGAGGAATCAAAAGTCCAAGAGGGATTCCAGTAAGTATTGCCGGTTTCATAGGGACACCGGACACACAACTGATGAGTGCCGACAGCTGAAGGACGAGATCGAAGGGTTGATCTCGAGAGGTTATTTCCGGCAGTATGTCAAAAACCAGAATACTGGACAGACTACTGCCAGCCAGAGAGTAGCCGCGCTTCCAGCAACACAGAATAATAACTCCCGATCTCGGGAAGAAGACAGGCCTTCGCCGATAGATGGAGAGGACGTAATAACCATCTCGGGAGGTCCTCATCTCGCAGGAGGGGGTAGAAATGCTCAAAAGCGATATGTGAATGAGCTGAAGACAAGGGACGAGTCTCCTTATGAACCCGAACCAAGGGCACCAAAAAGCCAAAGGGTTGAAACTCAGCCTATAACCTTCACCGAGGAAGATGCCTCCCATGTCCAGTTCCCTCATCATGATCCACTTGTCATCACCCTGCAGCTCGCCAACAAAAGAGTGCGCCGAGTTCTCATAGACAATGGGAGCTCAGTTAACATTCTTTATAAAGCAACACTAGAGAAAATGGGACTCTCCCTTCGCGACCTGAAGGCCTGTGCAACCACTTTGTACGGCTTTTCTGGAGAAGGAACCGCCTGTATGGGGTCCATTGAACTCCCTGTGACCTTGGGAGACTATCCAGTCTCGGTGACCAAGATGATGGAGTTCGTAGTAGTAGAGTTACCATCTGCCTACAATGTATTGCTCGGGAGACCCGCCCTGGTCGGGCTGGGGGCAGTTTCATCTGTAAGGCATCTAGCCCTTAAGTTCCCAACTCTGAGCGGGGTCGGAACATTGAAAGGAGATCAATTGGCAGGAAGGGAGTGCTACAGCATTTCCTTGAGGGGAAAGAAACAAATGAGCGCTCAAGCACTCGTTGTCATACAAAATAAAGATGGGACAGTTTTAGAAATTGATGAGGAGATCGATCCGAGGATTGAGGAAAAGGTTGGCCTCCAACCTTTGGAAGAGCTCGAAGAGGTTCAGCTCGAGGAAGTTGATCCCTCAAAGAAGGTGAAGGTCGGGAAACACCTCCAAGACGAATCAAAATAGCAATTAATTTGCTTTCTGAAGAAAAACCAGGATGTCTTCGCGTGGTCACACTCTGACATGGTGGGAATAAGCCCTAATGTAGCGAGCCACGCATTGAATATAGACAAAAGCTTTCCCCCGAAGCAGCAAAAGCGAAGGCAGCTGGATGAAGACAGAAAGAAAGCACTAAAGGAGGAAGTGGACAGGCTGAAAGCAAATAATTTCATAAGGGACGCTTTTTACCCTGACTGGGTGGCCAATCCAGTGTTGGTCCCGAAGCCCAATGGGACGTGGAGAACGTGCATTGACTACTCGGACCTCAACAAGGCCTGCCCAAAAGACTGTTTTCCCCTGCCGAGAATTGACCATCTTGTAGACGCCACGACGGGACATGGTCTGATGTCGTTCATGGATGCCTATTCTGGATATAACCAGATTCCCATGCACGCCCCCGACCAAGAGCATACGAGCTTCATCACAGATAAAGGGCTCTACTACTACAATGTCATGCCATTCGGACTCAAGAATGCCGGAGCCACGTACCAGCGGCTCGTAAACATGATGTTCTCAGAGCAAATAGGGAACAACATGGAAGTTTATGTTGATGACATGCTTGTAAAGTCTCAACTTAACAAGAACCATGTTGATGACCTCGAAGAGTGCTTTGGCGTGCTCAGAAAGTACAACATGAAGTTGAATCCTCAGAAGTGCACTTTTGGGGTGTCTTCAGGAAAATTTCTGGGTTTCATTGTCAATTCTCGTGGGATCGAGGCTAATCCCGACAAAATAAAGGCCCTGATCGATATGCCTTCACCTCGGAAGTATAAAGATGTTCAAAGCTTGACTGGCAGGATGGCAGCTCTGAGCAGGTTCATCTCGAAGTCAACGGACCGCGGTCTCCCATTCTTCAACTTATTAAAAGGAAGTAAGAAGTTCGAATGGACAGATGAGTGCGAGCTAGCCTTTCAAGAGCTCAAAAAGCACTTAGCCGAACCGCCCATCCTATCGAAGCCTGAGACGGGAGAAGTACTGTTCCTATACCTCTCAACTACCGAACACGCGATAAGCGCGGTGCTCGTTCGAGAAGAAGAGAAAATACAGAAACCCGTCTACTATATCAGTAAAAGATTACTGGGGGCAGAGTCAAGATATCCACTGATGGAGAAGCTCGCCCTCAGTCTGATCCACTCATCTCGCAAGCTCCGCCCTTACTTTCAGGCACATCCTATCCATGTACTAACAGATCAACCATTAAGGCAAGTCTTGTCTAAACCAGAGGCGTCTGGTCGACTCCTAAAGTGGGCTGTTGAGCTCGGCAGTTCGAGATCACCTACCATCCGAGAACGACCATTAAGGCACAAGCGTTGGCGGATTTCATAGTGGAGTGCACCGGTATAGCCGACGACGAGGTAACAACCACGGCCCACGAGCTGTGGAAACTTTACGTCGACGGGTCGTCAAATGAAAATGGAGCGGGGGCAGGAGTTATTCTGATCACTCCTGCAGGGAGCAAATTTCACTCTGCGTTAAGGTTCGGCTTTAAAGCATCTAATAATGAAGCTGAGTACGAGGCTTTACTTGCGGGACTACGAATAGCAAAAGAGCTCAAGGCCAAAGCTATACATTGCTACAGCGACTCCCAGCTCGTGGTTAATCAAATCTTGGGAGAATACCAGGCTCGTGGCACAAAAATGGCAGCTTATCTGGAGAAGGCAAAGTCCGCATTAGAGTTTTTTGAGTTTTATGCAATCGAACAGGTTCCCCGAGAACAAAACTCAAATGCAGATGCCTTAGCTCGGCTTACCACCTCCGCCGAAAATGAGGAGCTGAATGTTGTACCCGTAGAACACCTGTCAGCACCCAGCATTACTGAGCCTGACGAGGAAGATGTGTGTATGATCGAGACAGAGCCGACCTGGATGAGCCCGATAGTTGAGTATCTCGAAAATGGAATTCTTCCAAAAGATCGAAATCAGGCTCGGAAACTAATGTATCAACTTCCTCGTTACACCGTCCTGGACGGGAGGCTATACAGAAGAGGGTATTCCATGCCATTGCTCAGATGTGTAACTCCTCCCGAGGCAAAGAAGATTATTGAAGAAATTCATGAAGGGTTCTGCGGAGACCATACCGGGGGGCATAGCCTATCCAAGAAGATTATACGCCAAGGATATTTCTGGCCAACCATTAAAACGGACTCTTTTGAGTACGTGAAAAAGTGCGACAAATGCCAGAGATTCGCCACGATACCCCGAGCTCCACCTTCCGAACTGACCATGTTGACATCCCCATGGCCTTTTGCGGTATGGGGCATCGACCTCATAGGCTCGCTCCCAACTGGCAAAGGAGGAGTAAAGTATGCTGTGGTCGCGGTTGATTACTTCACAAAATGGACGGAGGCTGAACCATTGGCGACCATAACTTCGAAGAAGATCCTAGATTTCGTGGTAAAGAACATCGTATGCCGATATGGAGTGCCAAGAAAGATTGTGTCTGACAACGGAACCCAGTTTGATTGCGACTTATTTACCAACTTTTGTAACAAGAATGGTATAATAAAGAGCTTTTCGTCAGTGGCTCACCCTCAGGCGAATGGTCAGGTCGAAGCCGTTAATAAAACTCTCAAAAGTTCTTTGAAGAAAAAGTTGGAAGAAGCAAAGGGACGATGGCCTAAGGAATTACCTCAAGTCCTTTGGGGATATAGAACTACAGCTCGGACATCAACTGGACATACCCCATTTTCTCTAGCATACGGCTGCGAGGCAATGTTGCCCATTGAGGTCGAAATTCCAACGATTCGAACTCAGATTTACGACCAAAGTTCCAATCATACTCAGCTCGAAGAAACCCTAGACTTGATCGAAGAAAAAAGGGAGGAGGCTCAGCTGAGAAATGCTGCTTACCAGCAACGAACCACAAGATATTTCAATAAAAGGGTTCGAAGTCGAAAGTTTGGAGTAGGAGATCTGGTATTGAGACGCGTATTCTTAGCAACCCGAGATCCAACAACAGGAGTACTCGGGCCAAACTGGGAAGGACCATACCAGATAGAATCAGTCATCCGCCCTGGCGTATACAAACTTGCGAGATTAGATGGGATCATACCACGAGCATGGAATGGCGAACACCTTAGACCTTATTATCAATAGTATAGGAAAAGTGTTGCCTGTAACCATGATTTTCTATCTATGTTAGTTTGTTTTTTAATTTCATCAAATAAAATGTCTACTTTGTTTCACATGTAATTTATTTTTATTTTTGCAATCTCTCTTAATTTAATAACCTATGGTCACACTCATAGGATATTAAGGGGGCATCATTGGTATACATAACCAGCTTAAAAAATAAAAAATATATAAAGTATTTGGATATAACCAAGTACGCGATCTTAGGTAGTTCGGATATAACCGAATTATCAAAAACAAAGTATTTGGACATGACCAAATACGCGAGCTTAGATAGTATGCGAGCTTAGATAGTTCGGATATAACCGAACCATAAAAAAACCTAAATATTTGGAGTTAACCAGATGTGCAAACACAACAGGTTTGGAACAAACCAGCCAAATTATCGATTGATGATAAATGGGAGCCTAAACCTATTGCGAGATAAGTCAAAGTCGAGGCTGGAATATCTTAAAAATATAGTTTCGAACTCTTAACCTCGGAGCCAAAATACTGAGGATGAGGAAAAGTAACTAAAAAAAAGATTAACCAAATCATTCATATTACATGCCATATAAGTACTTTTCAGTTCATGGTTAAAGTAATGTCCGACCTTGATAAATAACGAGGTTGGAAACAGATAATTCGGATAAACTATGCATGAATGCATCGAATTTCGAGCCTAAATCCAAACTATGTTTGTAAGAATTAAATAAACATAACCAGTTCATCAATATAGAATATGCAAAATATTTCGAGCCAAGAAATGTAAAGCATATAAAAGAATAGTTAAAGAAATTGTGTCAGCCCGGTGGGCACAAATTTAAATAACTACAGAAATAAGGGGATGCAGCCTCGATAACTGATTTCTCCGAGATCGGATTTAAGGAAGAAGAGTATCCTCGGCCTTCTCGGCATCAACATCACCAGACCCTTCAGGACGAATAGCATGACTATCCTGCTGGGCCGCCTCTCGAGCAGCTACACTTGCCAAAAGGCGGGCATTCCACCGCTCAACATATGTGGCTTCGAGAGGACCCAGGAAGCTGGTGTCAAGCTCGGCATTGTCGGTCCAAAGCTTGTACATGGCCTGGTCGACCGCTTTCTCCCTCTGCTCCTTAGACTCATTCAGGAGGCGGGTCTTCTCGCTCTCCATGAAATCGAGGGTGGCAGACTTCTCCTCTTCGAGCTTGGCATTGGCCTTCTCGAGCTCAGCGTTTGACTTTTCAAGCTCCTTGAGACGGGTCTTCAATTTTTCAAGTTCAGACTTCGAGTCTTTGAGCTCGTCAGCCATCTTCAGCTCGAGATCCTTCGACTTCTGAGCCAGAGATAAGCTCGTTTGCACCTCGTTGGTCAGCTTGTAGTTGAGTTGTGCTGAAACAACAAGGGCCTGAAACACAAAGAACGAATCAGAATTGTAAATTGAGACATAAATACTCTAAAATAGAGTTGAGAAGGCTACCACGGTGGAGAGTTCGATACTCTTCTCATAAAGAGTGTTGCAGTCCGAGGCCTTGCGCACGAGGTCCCAGTGGTCGGCGCCAAAGCCAGAAAAGCTCTGACCCACCCGAGAAAGGACGTCCGAGCTGAGTATAGCCCCTTCTGTCCCAGCGGCGCCATCAAGTACATACTCTTCAGTATGAGTTCGGGCCGTTGGCAGCTGAACCATTGAGGTAGAAGGTTTCTTCGGGGGCCGAACAACTGTTAATCGGGTTTCGGTGGGAGGCTGCGAGATGAATGCAGTAGGGCCTGACCCATCAACCTGGGTAGTCGGTTCCTTGGAGGTGTTCGCAGTGATCTGGGCCGTGGGAGTCGTCTTGTGGTGTTTAGGTACCTTGGACTGTCGGTCGGGCCTCTTTGGTATCCTCGGGCGTTTGCTCTTCTGGGCGCCAGCTCCCCCATCACTAAAGAGCACAGCGTCGAGGTCGGGATTCATGGCACCTGCATAATGACAGTGAGTTAAACAATGATAATAACTTTGGGAAAATATGTAAACCAGTTGAAGAAAAAACCTAACTGAGACTCTCCCCCGAGCTCGAGCTTGGGGACCATGAAATTCCCCCGTCTTCAGAAGAGGCGGGGGGAGTGCCTTCCCTATAAGTTGGTGATAACCTCGAAAGGTCCCTATAATCATTGGTCCCATACTGCACAGCTATCCCATTCCACACCTCGTCCGTGGTGTACATAGTGTCGTATTTCCCGAGCCCACTATCAAACCTATGGACGCAGTCATCTACCCAACTCCATATGTAGAAGTGGTATCTATCCTGTGGGCACGAGACTAGTCTATTGGGCCTGTGTTTTAATAAAGTGGGGGACCACATTCGCGAAGTAGGAAGGGTTTTACCTCCACCAGAGTCCGAACTCGAGGCTTCGTCATTGGCCTCATTTCCCGACCGCGGACTTCTCGAGCGAATTGGGAGAGATGCTTTCCTTTCTCTCCTCGGAGGAAGGATACCTGTGGGCAGTGGCACTTCCTCCCAGCGTTCATATTTTTTACTGGACCAGTCAGAGGTTGACTGGCCCTGTCCCAACAACCCACAAGCTCGTAGCTTGTCCTCATGTAATAGAAATGAGAGAGACCTCCTGCCGTAGGGGAGTCGGAGCAGGGCTTCTCTGTGCTCCTTCATTGTTTCGTCAGGGGTGGGACGCTGAAAGTTAGCTGAAAAACGAGGTACACTTCAACTAAATATAGATTTTAGGGCTAAAATTCCGAGCTTAAAAATAGAAAGTAACGAGAACACTTACGAATCCGCCTGAACGAACGGTGTCGAGATGGGGACAGACCGTCTGTCCAGAAAAAAGCCTTCTTGAAGTCAGGAGGGTGGTTCGGAAGATCTTCAAAGATCTTTGTCTCTTTGGGGTAGCTCGAAAGATAGTAAAAACCATCTCCTCCCCGAGCTCGGGAGGGATTACTCTTCAAACAAAAGAGATATAAAATCTCTTGGGGTGAAGGCCCTGTCCACCCCAGCTCGTGGAACAAGGACCTCAGAACAGACAGCACCCTGTATGAGTTGGTGTTGAGTTGGAATGGAGCCAACCCAACGAAATCAATGAAGTCTCTAAAAAAGGACTTCAGGGGCAGCAAAGCTCCTGCCCTTATATGCTCCTGGCTCCAGGCCGCGTATTTCACACTGGAATCGCGGCCCCCAGGAGCGAAACAGCTCCATTCATGCCTTGTCGGAGCTCGACACTTCAGTGTGTCCAACGAACTAAGGCCATGGAGGGCCAAGATATCAGTTATTTGGTCGGTGGTGGTAACCGAGCTCTGGTAGAATTCGGCTTCAAACATCTCCCTCCTAGGCTGCGAAGACGAAGGCTCCGCCATTAAGGAAAACTGGAGTTCCTCTGGGTGGTATGCAACCGTGACTTTTAACGCTGGGTCGAGGGGAATTGGCCTAGGTCCAGGGTTGGGCTCCGGATAGATGGCTTCCCGAAGAACTCTTCTCTTCTTTTCAATGACCTCGTCTATCTGACGACGATAGTGGGCTCGAATGTCCTCCTGCTCACGCGCAAGCTCGTATTCTTTTATCCGACGTTGGTTCCGGGCAAAGACCGATTCCGGGCTCGGAGATTTGGGCTCGTAAGGGATTGCTCGTAATGACCCCCACCGTCTTTCCGGATTCTGTGACATCTAACGAGAAAGAAAAAATGGTGAGGGCCATGCATGCAAGAATCACGAGCTCGATGGGATGAGCTCGGAGATCTAAGGACAAGAAACTAAGTATTAAGACCCTCACTAAAGAGTCAGAGCGCGTGTTCCACAGGAAAGAAAAAAGAGCGTGGATGATTTTTTGAAAATCCCGAAATTCAAGGGAAAGAAAGGTGGCGGTTAGCCAGGAAAGGGCATTTTTGAGTTTCACGCAATTGTCAAGAACGAGGGTTTCTTACCCAAAAACTTATTGTACAAGAAACATGGCCTAGAATTTTCAAAACCCTGAAAGTTGAAACTTCGTTCAAAGGACAAAAACTGGGTATAAACCAGAGGCGAACATCCAGAAAGAAAATCCAGAAAACATAAAAGCCTCTCGATTCAAAACCTCCTATCGTATCATTCTAATAACGCAAACTAGCATACGCAACAAGTACGACATGGATGAAAAAAAAAAAAAAAGAGCTAAAAACAAAATGGCATACTTACACAGTGATGGTGATTGCAGCGAAATCGTCGAGTGGAGAAGAGGTTGCAAGAAAGAACTCACTGACTCGAACAAACCAGGATTCCTTTGTTTCTTCGGCCTAGAAAACATGCACTGAGTGTAAACTGTGATAAGAAGTTTAGGGAGTGTTTTTCTTTTTTCTGGCTTGTGATGAACAAATGTGAAGAAGACGAAGAGGGGGTCTTGTATATATAGGTGGGAAAACTAAATTAATCAGGAGCGTTGATTAAAATCCTCAACAGATCGAATGGATGGGGATAGGTGACAAGATGGCACCGAAAAGTTGTCAGACGGACGATCGTGGGCGTGTTCCCAAGGTACTCAAGTACCTAAAGTGAGCAATACCCATCTGGCACGTGTCCATTTTCAAGAGTGTGATGGTATGGTTCCCAGAAAGAGTAGTTCAAAAGTTTCCTTCTCTTAGGATTCGAACAAATACTTTTGAGGGGGCAAGATGTTATACCCAGATTTCGAGCCATAGTAAATATGACCTCGAAAGCTGAGTTCGCAACAAATGGTCTCGTGAGGATTAGAGTGATCTAGGATTGTAAGTCGAGCCTGTAAAGTATGATATATGATCTCGAATGCGGTGATCTCGAAATGAATTCGATCTCGAAAGGTAGCTCTGAGAACACCTTCATCTTCAGGAACTACGGAGCATGGGTCTTGAGCTCGATATCCCATCTCGAAAGCAACGTTAGCTCGGGAGATGTCAGTGGCTCGCACAATGACATGAAACCTGAAATGCTGGAGCCTTGAAGATACGTTATAACCACCTTGAATATCTACAAGTATTATAACTATGAGATGTAACCCTCATTAATTGATGTAAATCCCCAAGAATTGTGGGATATTATTTATTCAGTTATACGCCCCCTGATCTTTGGGGGACGTTTCCTTTTATATCTGATTATTGGCATTTAAAGCCATTTATTTTTATTCACAAAAGAGTAACTACCCAAAATATGTGGGATAGTATTCTGCATCCTTCTCTATAAATAGAGAAGCCATGGACCATTGTAAAGGACCGAAATTCTGATCCTTAAGAGAAAACTCTGGAGAATTCAGGCTAAAGAATTGTTCAGAGATAATCTTGAGGTTAATAACCGAGACTCGTGGACTAGGCAGATTTAACTGCTGAACCACGTAAAAAATCGTGTGTTTGATTCGTTTGTGTCTATTGGCCATTGTCTTTAATTGTTTACGTGCTCTCTTCTTTTATCTGTTGACGAAAAACGGCGTCAACAGGATTTCATAAAGCCATTATAAAATATGGCTGTTGGAGATATGATTTTAACCCCAATAATGTATTTTTGGAGTTACAAAGTCATTTGGGAGGGTTTGGAGCCGTTTGGAAAAACAACACATTTTCAAGTGCTGAAAATGGGCTGTGGCCGCGGCCTGGGGGACAGAAAGCAGTGGCCGCAGCCACTGATGTCCCTGGTCGCGGCCACAGGTGCATTTCAGGCAAAATTTTCAGTTTTTTCCAAATATGTTGAATGGTTCTAAAAACCCAAATAACTCCCAAATCTCAAATTTAATTCCATATTAATCCAATTAAACATTGGTAACAGCCATGGGGGTTGGTGGAATTTGAAATCCAAAGGGTATCTCAAACTCTATAAATAGGAGCTAATTCTCACTTGTAAGACACACCATTTTTCATCCACAAAGCACTTGGCTGAAAAATACACCTTGAGGCTTGATTATTTCAGAGAGCTATTTCCTTGAGAGATCCCTTAGTGCTTAGAGAATAGGGGGAAATAAGCTTTTGGACAAAGCTTTTGAACATTGTTCAAGTTGGTGATCCCTACTACTCTACACTTTGGTTGAGTGTGAGTTTGTGTTTTTCATTGATCTTTTCATTCAGTTGTTCTTCTTGTATTATTATTGTATTGAGTTTGTAATCCTCTTCTTCTATTTCTATTTACATATTTATTGGTATCTGTTGTTTTAGAATTTTAGTTCTAATAATTCCATTCTTTCTCTCTTTTCTACATTTACTTGTATTGTTGGTCATTGAGTTGTAAATCTATTTATCTATCATCTTGTCCATTGTATTTTTTGCATAGAGTTGTAATATTTCTTACCATTTCCATTGAAATAGAATATATTCTCCAACACAATTTACTCTACATCAACAGAGAAGGAAGCAAAAAGCACCATGGATTCATAACTTCCTTCAGCTTTGCGTCACTAATCACCGAGTTGTCTGAATCATAAACAGTGAGAGTCCAACTTGAAATAGAAGCTTCAATGGCAAACCAATGTTGTTGTTCATAGTTCTGGCACCAATATACATCCTCAAATCCTCCCCAAGATGCCAGAAATTGCTACTCGATGCCGGTCAACATGGACAGAGCGTCAGAATCCCACATGAACTTTTTTTTTGTCGGCAATTTTCTTGTACTGATCATATCTGGCAGGTATCACTTGTGAGAAATAAAAATGTTCATCACAACTGCATTTTGTTGATATGTATTGGAAAAATACTTGCGACGCATACGAAGCATGTGTTCTGCCACATCAATATGCTACAAAGAGAGTACAATATCAGAAGTTAGCAAAGACCATGATAGATGGCTAAAAAATGATGCATAAATAAATTGAGTTCTCATCAAGCACTATCAAGCTTATATCAAACTAAACATCGATCTCATAGAGTCCATATTGAGCCCCATCGAGCTCATATCGAGCTATTCTCAGACGGTAAATAGCACCCCTATCGATCTATTATCGAGCTCCATCGAGCTCACATCGAGCTAATCTCAAACAGTAAGCAATAGTTCAACACTCTTATCGATCTACTATCAAGTTACATCGAGCTAGTCTCAAACAGTAAACAAACAAAACTTATGTAGCCTATCGAGCACCTATCGAGCTCATATCGAGAAAATTTAAAACAATAAACAACAACGCTAGTTCAACACCCTATCGATCTACTATCGAGCTCACATTGAGCTAATCTCAATCAGTAAACAACAAAATTTATGTAGCCAATCAAGCTTCTATCGAGCTCATATCGATCTAGGTAACCCCCCATCGAGCTCCTATCGACCTATCATCGAGCTCATATCGAGCCAATAAAACAGAACTTGTAAATTTGAAAACAAAACATAATTTCTACCACTATCGAGTCATTAGGTATAAATGGTTTACCCCATCATTGAGCCACGACCGGGGTGTCTTCCACGTCAAAAACCATGCTGGACCGTGATTCCCAGTCTTTACATCCTTCGGGGTCTTGTTGGGGATTTCTCCAAGCAGCCACTTGGACATTATCCTATACTGTTTGCGATCTGGCTTCTTGAGAGCGTCCAGCACCTGTGTAGCCTCCTATGTAGCCTCCTCTTCTGGTGCAGTTATATCAGTGCGAGGTCTTTTCCTCGTGGGATCGGTATAGTCCTCAAACCAATCTGACTTGTATCTTTGGCATCTAGTCCTACGAAACCAAACCCTAGCAACATCCTCAGGGTGGACAATCATGACTCCCGGAGTCGTAGCATCAGGTGTCACAATGATGGTCAGAGGCATGGTTGGATCATCAACATAGTCCAAAGGAATACCCAGTGACTCTGAGTCTGAATCTTCCTTGGAGTCCCTCGATTTCTCCTTAATTAACGTCAGGATCTGACTGACTGCGTCCAAGATCACTGACTGGTTCTTCAGTAGGGTCTCTTGTCGACCCTCGACTCTGTCCAACCACTCAATCAAGTTGTGCGAGCTCAGGGGCTGTGGCTGGGGCTGGGGTTGGGGTTGAGGCTGAGGTTGGGGCTAGTGCTGGGGCTGAGGCTAAGGCTGGGGCAACAGGAGGGGTAGGACCTGCAATCTCCTCCTCTAGGGAAGCATCATCAAATAACTTGGCTGCCTGAGAAACTATCTCCGTGATTTTCTCAAAAGTCGCATCCTCCTCCTCATCAGCCTCCGAGGGATCCTAGCCAAGCCCAGGATAAAGGGGAAGATCTCCCTCTGTCAACGACAAATAATAGTCTTTTTCTGCTGGTCGAGGCTTCAACATCGGAAGGACGATCAACTGTAAACAACATAAAGCATTTGGTTAACTCAAATAATCATAAAAAATAAGCATATATATAAAATAATTATTTAATGTCTATCAAATATAACTTACATTCTTCATCGATAACATCGGTGAGATGACGAACTTGGTGAAATCCTTGTTCCTCCGATGCGACCAACTAAGCATCCTCAGGACCATGTTTTCCAAGCTCACAACAAACTTAGTCGCAAGCTGCTGGATAGCCTCATATGCCCAATACTATAAGGCCGGGGCATAACCATACATACTATAATTGGACTCTTGCTGCACCTTGACATCCTTCTTGTTGTCATAGTTGGCCTTTTGCTTCACCATGTCCTTCTTACAAGACTGCAATAGCCTTCTATAAGAGTAATTCCCCCATGGATAGCTGAAGAAGTACTCTACGTCCTCAATAATTTTCAGAATATCTCGCCATATGTGCAACTTTCCCTCTATGGCATTCATAACTCTCTCAACCAACAAATATAGACCAAGCGTGTGCACATCTTCCACAACATTACAAGTCTTGAAAGCATGGTCCACCTGTGAGAGCTTTACTTTCTTAGCATCGTTGAAATACTCCTTTATAAACTGGTTGCTGAGATTATGCTCTTCCAACTCTTCTGGTGACGGGATGGTACTGAAATTCAACCTTGTCACCAGGGAAAACTCTCCCATGCCGAATATACTTCGACCCCAAGAAGAAATGCACCTCATCTTCGTTGTTGCTGGCGATTTTCCTCAACAGCAGTTGATGCACCAAGACTCCGGAGAAATTAAACTCCGAACCCAAGAAGAACTGCTTGAAAGGGGATTCCTTAGCCCTTTCAAGCAACCCGAGCTCCACAAACCTAGTCTTAATGTGATTTAAAGTGCTACTACCCCGATATGTCACTCGACCAGGAAAGTGATCACTGAACGGAACAAGCAACTTAGGCATCTACAACAACACATGAAAAAAAATTGGTAAGAAAACTGAATACAAAAAAATTTTAAAAAATCATAAAAAAACTGAAATAAGTTGTCATCGAGCTCTATCGAGCTATAAACGAGCTGCAACATACCCTATCGAGCAACTATTGAACCTATCGAGCAATATCAACAACCTAAATCTATAGAGACTATCGAGCCAGTGTCGAGCCTATCGAGCTAAGCAAAATCTGTCTACATAAATAACCATCGAGCTACAATCAAGTCTAATATCGAACCTATCGACCTATTTATCTAATACCACAGATCCATCGAGCTCCTATCAATCCACCATCGAACCGTTCAAACTACCCTATCGAGCCTACTATCGAAACATAATCGAGCCTATCGAGCTAGTTTCATATATTTCCATAGATCAATCGAGCTTCTATCGAACCTTCATCGAACCTATCGAGCTACTAGTTCAAACCCATAAAAAATGACAGACCTAAGAACTGCCATACCCATTCCACACCACCAGATTCAAAGGGATAAAAACAACAATAATGAGAATATGGGTTCAAGAATTTACCTTAATGAGAATATGGGTTCGACGGGTTTGATGGGTTCGAACTTGGTTCGACAGGTTTGACGAGCTCGGCGAGTTTGGGTGGCCGACTTCGGAGAAGAGAAAGAGAGAGGGTGAGATCGATTCTGGGTTTTGTTTTTTGAGGTTTACCTTCGGTTTGGGTTTGGGTTTCGGGGAGGAAGGGATTGAGAGCAACAAAGAGATAGAGAAAGTGTGAGAGAGTTTGTGGGGGGAAAATTTTGGGTGGGAAAAAATGAGAGGGGTATTTTTGGTACTTGGTGAAAGTTTAACATTAATTTGAAAAACTAATTAGTGCTGGTATTATTTAGTAATTATACACAATATTATGCATAAATAGTGAAATTTCCCTTTCGAAATTTCCTTTAAATTAATTATGATTACTTTTTATTTTTAGAAATATGGAAATAATTAAATATTAATATTTTTAAAAAGGTAATAAATATATTTATAATAAATATTACCTTAATTCACCACAACATTTTATACTTTATATTACATTGACAAATGACATTTTTTAAGAAGTGTTATTGATAAATATCTCATACGACATACTGGTTGTTTTTACATCATTAAACTAATAGGAAATTACATTTTATATGAGATTTTTAATAGAGTGTGCAAAAATATGGTTTTTTTTTTCAAAAAAAAGTTAATCTATGGCTTTTTTTAAGAATTTTCACTTTTATGGGTTTATTTTTCCATATTTTTGTATAAAAGTTGGTTTATGCCATAGTTTTACTCTTAGTCAAGTTTTATTAATTTGGAAGGTTATGTTTGTAATTTGATTATTGTTTTTTTTAGCTTATTTGTTTTTTTATATTGTTTTTATATTAATTTTTTTTGGTTGTTTTGCATTTTTTTTTTTGTAATATGAATTTTTTTTAAAATTATTTTTTATTTATTATAAACATGTTTTTTTTTTTCAAATCCTGGGCAAGGTAACCAGTTACTTGATTGATTTTTGACAGTTATGTAAAAAAAAAAAAATCCTAGAGCTAGGTTAAATAATATGCACCAGGAGGGGTAACTAGTTATCCTAAGATGAGTAATTTTCTACCATAAGAGGAGTAACCAGTTACCTAAGAGGGGTAGCGAGTTACTCATATTAAATATGAAAAGAAACATCACATTTGAAGAAAAAAGTAGAAGAACACTTCATTGAAAAAGGAAGAAGAAGTAACTATGATTTTAGTAACATAGGTAACCAGTTACCATAAAGAAATCATAAATATACACACACCAGAACGTGAAGGTAACAACTTACCCTCAGAAATATACACACAAAGAGTGTGAGGGTAATCAGTTACCCATTCACATTTTCATATTTTTATTAGTTTTCTTTCTAAATTTTGGTATTCCTATAAGTGTTACAGTAAAAAGAAAATGCTGAAAAAATTTGATTTGAATTTTTTATACATATAGTGGAAAAAACTATAAAAAAAAATTACAATAATAAATAAAAAATAGTAAAATAATTATGTAATGTTAAAATATATGTGTGAAAAAAATGAAAATGGAATGAGAAAAGAATAAGTACAAAAATGAAAAAAAAAATATGAAAAAAAACAAAAGAAATGATGAATGAAAAATATTAGATGAATAAATAAAAATGAAAAGAAGAAGAAGAAAAATAATGGAAAAATGAAAAGAAAAAAAATATGAATGAAAAAATTGGTAGAAAAAAATGAAAAAAAAAAGAAATGGAAGAAGAAAAAAAGCTCATATGTGTGTGTTATCCATAAAATTAGCATTGGTGACGTGGCAAGTGATCCCTGGACACGTGGCTGACACCTGGAAACGTTCTGCTAGAGTATCGACCAGAGGACACATTAGAAGCAGTGCAAGCCTGTCTTACCTGCGACCAGTCTGGTCGATAGTTCCGTGTACAAGGCGACATTAATGGGAAGATCTTTATGAATCCCGAATTTATCTCACACAATCTCCTGAGTATCCGATTATTCAGGAAAGAATATTTGTAACAATCTTTTGTAATCCCCCTTGAGCCTATAAATAGCAAGAGATAGCTCAAGGGAGAGGAGATTGATTTTTTCTTGGATTTTGAATCATTTGAGACTATAGTAATTCTCCTAGGAATATTGTATTGTTCTTCAGAGATCAGTGAAACTCATTGAACCCTAGTTCTTTGATCACTCATCTCATTTTTATATCAATATCAGTCTAAGTGGACGTAGGTCATTACCAAATTCTGGGGCCGAACCACTATAAAATACTGTGTCTTATTTACTTTTGTCGTTACGTTCTTCTCATCTCTTTCATTCATATCAAGCATATTCTGACTCCGTGTCAGTTGGCCAAATCTTGGGTCAACATTCTGGTGCTTTCATTGAGAGCTTGATTTATCGTTGTTGAGAAAACTAATGGTGAAAGCTGGAAAGAAAACTGGACAGGCGGCCGCCGCTGCACCGTCAAACCCGCCACCTCCTCCTCCTCCTGCAAGCATGGCAGAGGATGAGCCACAACTGGATTTTGAAGAGGAGGAAATGGATGATGCAACGTTGAAGAGTACCCTAGGCGCGTTGCAGAAAGAACTGGCTAGTCTGAGAGCCAGTCAGGAGACTGCCGCTGAAGTTATGGCGCGGTAGCAGCAGGAGATTAAACGGCAGCGTGCAGAATTGAGCGAAAGGCAGGCGGAGTTGGACCGCCGCCAAAACGAAGCCATGGCAGCCCTTGAGGCAGCCTTACTATTGGCTAGAAATCAGGTCGCACCTGTCTCGCAGCCTGACCCACCTGCGAATAGGCCACCCCAGAGGGGTCCTAACCCGAGCCCACCGATCCATCCTTCGAGTCCGCAAAGACCCGAACAGCCTCAGATGCCCCATGGCGATGTCCCACTAGAGCCTGAGGTACAGCCACTGTCCCAAGCTGCTCGGGATAATCCCCCGTAACAGAGGCAGAATAGGGCCGAGCATCAGCCTCGCAGCCCTAGACGTTGTAGGGATGATGGGCCGAATCTACCGAACAGAGGACAATACCCTCCTGGTAACAGGAGGGACTCATAGTTAGGCTCTGCGGTCCGAGACCCCCCACGGCACGATAATTCACAGGGACACCACGACCAGCGCAGGCCACCCTCTAACGCTCGGGACGGTTCAGCCAGGAACGGACATCGAGGGAATAGTCGATCTCACCATAGCCAGTCAAGGTTCAGAGATGGCCACAGATACAATGAGGCCGACTCAGGCAAAGGAAATGCCGGTGGGAGGAATGAAGAAAGAGGTAAAGGCAGGAGCCAGGTACCTCAAGATGACCAACCCAATAGACAGGATGTTGGGGGGCAGCCCAGACAAAATAATGTCTTCAACCGGCTCGGGGGAAGCGAGCAGCGGAGAAGAGAAGAGGACCTGAGAGATGTACTCAATGATCGCCGTGAGAGGCATGGCGAGAACGTCCCCCCGGCAACGGAGGCCACAGCGATTCCTGTCGCTGTACAGGCCCAGATAGACGCCCTCAACCAGGCAATACAACAGCTGGTCGGGGGAAGGACTTCTTACATCGATCACGATAGGAGGAAAGGCACTCCATTCGTACAAAGGATAGCTAACGCCGAAACTCCCAGCAAATTCAAGATGCCTACGCTTCCAAAATTTGACAGATATGGAGACCCAATCTCGCATGTCAATAAGTTTGAAATTCAAATGGACATTCAGAAAGTGTCCGAAGACGCTCGGTGCAGGATCTTCCTTGCAACACTTTCTGAAGCTGCGCAGGAGTGGTTCTTCAAATTCCCTCCCGCAAGCATTGTTTCTTGGGAAATGTTCGTACGAGAATTCTACGGACAATTATATGCTGGTCGTGTACACCCGAACGAAGCAAACCAGCTAGTCGAAATTCGTCAGCAGGATGGGGAGTCAGTGAAAGACTACATCCAACGTTTTATGCGAGCCGCAGCTGGAGCGAAGACGGTCGGGGACGAAGGGAAGATGATGGCCATAATCGAAGGAGTAAAACGTCGTTCTCCCCTCTAGAAAAGTCTCCGAAAGGAAGAGGTGAGAACTACCCAAGAATTTTTGGACCGGGATGATCGCTACATCAAGCTCGAAGAAGCCATTGCCGACGATGGAAAGCCCTCAGGCAAGGATAGGAAGGCTTCCGAACCCGCCAAAGCCGCCAATGAGCCCAAACCTAATGGCAATGGAAAAGGCAACGGGAACGGCAACGCTAATGGCAAGAATGGTGGAAAACGGCCGTATAACGAGCCTTCCACCTCCGACAATAAACGAGCCAAGGGTAATCGTTATGAACCTCGGTTCACTAACTATACTGCCCTCGTTGAGTCTCGGGGAGAGGTGTATCAGGCCACAAGTTCGAGTGTGCCTTACAAGAAACCTGGCCCCATTCGAAAAGATATTTCGAAAAGAGACACCACCAAGTTCTGTCGCTACCATAACGACTACGGACATGACACTAATGAATGCAACTAGTTAAAAGATGAAATCGAGTTCCTTATTAGACAAGGACACTTGAGAAGATACGTACGGGCCTCGGGAAATTCCCAACGAGAAGCTCCGGGTGGCAACGAGCAGGCGTCCACATGCCAACGCTCGCCACCATTACAGCCTGCCCCCGTGGCTGGAACACTCTTAACCATCTGCGGAGGCCCGCACCTCGCGGGAAATAGCGGAAAGGCCAGAGAACGATATGCTCGGACTCTGCGCCACGACCAGGACATCGAGATGATGACTGTGGAGGACCGTGCACCAAAAAAGGCTCGGTCTAAGGAAGGTGAGATAACCTTCTCTGATGGCGATGCCCAACGCGTCCGGTTCCCACATTCCGATCCGCTGGTCGTGGATATCCAGATGGCCAATATGATGGTGAAGAGGGTACTGGTCGATACAGGAAGTTCAGTGAACATCCTGTATAATTCAACACTGGAACGCATGAAATTGTCCGTAAAAGACTTGGAGCCCTGCAATCAAACGATATACAGCTTCTCTGGAGAAGGACTCGCCCTAGCCGGAATGATCAAACTCCCAGTAACGACGGGTATAGCGCCTGCAACAAGGACATTACTCGCCACTTTTGTAGTGGTTGATTGTCCTTCGGCGTACAACGCCGTTATTGGAAGGCCCATACTGGTTGATCTACGGGCCGTCATCTCTATGTGGCACCTAGCCATGAAGTTCCCAACAGACGCGGGGGTAGGACGCGTTTTGGGAAACCAAAGGGAAGCCAGGGAATGCTACAATGCCTCGATCACAAAGGCGAAAAGTGGAACGTCGAAGAGCACTACCCCTGATAGATTGCAGATGGTAGTTGATACGCAAGCCCATTCAGGTGATGAAGTCACCAAATAGGGTGTTGCCCAAAGTGGGGATGGAGATTTGGATCCTCGCTTTGGGGATTTTGAAGAAAATGTTGGACCCGTCGAGGACCTAGAAGAGGTCCAACTCGACAAAGAAGACCCAACCAGAGTCATAAAGGTTGGGAAAAACTTAGAGCCTACCACGAAGCACGCACTGGTGGAATTCTTGCGAAAAAACCAGGAGGTTTTCAGCAGACAAGTGCGTCCCATTCTTCAATCTACTTAGGGGGAATAAGAAGTTTGAATGGATGAAAGACTGCGAGCAAGCATTCCAAGCGCTGAAAGCTCATATGGCACAGCCTCCCATCTTATCAAAGCCGATCGAAGGAGAAACTTTGTTTATTTATCTGGCGATTACTAAATTTGCTGCCAGCGCGGTGCTAGTGCGGGAGGAAGAAGGCGTACAGAAAGCAGTCTACTATATCAGCAAGAGACTGATCGGGGCAGAATTGAGATATCCACCAATCGAAAGGTTAGCATATTGCCTAATTCTAGCCTCTAGAAAGTTACGTCCTTACTTCCAAGCCCATCCTATCACAGTTTTAACTGACCAGCCCCTTCGGCAAGTCCTCCAAAAACCCGAGGCGGCTGGGCGATTGTTAAAATGGGCAGTCGAGCTAGGACAGTTCGACATAACCTATTCACCGCGAGCAGCAGCAAAGGGACAAGTCTTAGTCGATCTTATTGCGGAGTTCACCGAACTCCCAGACAGTGAGCAATGCAAACAGCCTGAAGCACCTGTGCCTCAAGATAAAACTCCTTCGTGAAAGCTATTCACGGATGGTTCATCCAACGAATCCCATGCTGGAGCGGGAGTGATATTGATAACGCCGGAAGGGCATCGATTTCACTGCGCCATCAGGTTCGACTTCACTGCATTGAACAATGAAGCAGAATACGAAGCACTCCTCGCTGGATTGAGAATGGCAAAGGATAAGAGCATAAAGACGCTTGATATCTACAGTGATTCGCAGCTGGTGGTAAATCAGGTCCTAGGAGAATATCAAGCGCGAGGTTTGAAAATGGTAGCCTACTTAAAATAAAACAAAGGACCTGCTAGCCCAGTTCACGAAGTACACCCTCCAGCAGATCCCGCGAGATCAGAATTCAAACGCGGACGCCTTGGCCAAACTCGCGAGCGCGAAGGATGCTGACACTTTGAACATTGTGCCAGTTGAAAGACTGAGTAAGCCTAGCATACAAGCAACTGAGTCCAGTATGGAGATTCGAATGGAGGATACGTGGATGGCGCCTTACTTGGAGTATCTGACAAATGGTGCGCTGCCAATAGATAGGAACAAAGCCAGAACTCTACAAAGACGGGCTGCTAGGTACATACTGGTCGATGGTGTTATGTACCAAAGAGGATACTCGATGCCACTACTCAGGTGCGTTACACCAGAAAAGGCTAAGGAGCTCATGAATGAGGTGCATGAAGGTTTCTGCGGAGATCACGCTGGGGGGCAGAGTTTGGCAAAAAAGATTCTAAGGCAAGGCTACTTTTGGCCAACAATGAACGAGGATTCGATGGAGTATGTACGAAGATGTGATAAATGTCAAAGGTTCTCCAAGATTCCACGAGCAGCTCCAAACGAATTGAAGCAGATGCAGAGCCCGTGGCCTTTTGCAGTATGGGGGATAGATTTGATTGGATCCCTGCCTACAGGGAAAGGCGGAGTAAATACGCAGTTGTGGCAGTTGATTACTTCACCAAATGGGCCGAAGCTGAACCACTCGCAACCATCACGACCAAGAAAGTTCTTGATTTCGTCATCAAGAACATTGTATGCAGATATGGTTTTCCCAGGAAGATAGTTTCAGACAACGGGACCCAATTTGACAGCGACTTATTCACCAATTTTTGCGAGAGGCATGGAGTTATCAAAAGCTTTTCTTCAGTTGCACACCCCCAAGCAAATGGGCAGGTCGAAGCTGTTAACAAGACTCTTAAGGACACCCTGAAGAAAAGACTAGAAGAAGCTAAAGGAGCATGGCCAGAATAGCTGCCTGAAGTCCTCTGGTCGTATAGAACGTCTCACCGAACAACGACAGGACATACTCCATTTTCCTTAGCCTATGGGTATGAGGCTATGTTGCCTGTTGAGTTAGATCCCCCCTCACATCAGCGCTTAACTTACGACCAGATATCAGAATAGCCAGCTAATGATGGAGTCCCTAGACTCAATCGATGAGATACGAGAGAAATCTCAACTCCGAGTTGCTGCATACCAGCAAAAAGTCGCCTGGTACTTTAACTCCAAAGTTAAAGAAAGAAAATTCAACGTCGGAGATTTGGTGCTACGACGAGTTTTCTTAAATACCCGCGACCCTACCGCTGGAGTGCTCGGACCCAATTGGGAAAGACCTTACCAAGTTGAAGACGTCCTTCCTCTAGGTACCTACAAACTTGCACGCTTAAACGGAGATCTCGTTCCACGCTATTGGAATGGAGAACACCTGCGCAAGTATTATCAGTAAACAACCCTTTTTAAAGGACTGGCTTGTATTAATTTTTTTAATTTTTACAAGTTTTGCAAAGAGGGTTAGCCACGTTGTATGGCTAACTGCTCGTATATGTAAGGTTCTATTATAGAATCACTCGTAAATACATGTTTAGTCCATTTTTAATACGAGATTATAAGGGACTGTGCACAGCCAGTCATTCTTGCCAACCATTGTGAATTTACATTTACAAGTATTTGTTCATTACATGTGTTGTTTTGCTGTATTACAAAGTATCAATTTTCATACGAACAGGAATGTTCAAATAGGCAATGGTCAAGGCAAGTGACCAAGGACCTAAAGCTCCTCGATCACTTGGGGGGCATATAAGGCACATCGATAGCAAAGCATACTCGCAAGGTATGTAAACACATGAACAAAATGAATGAAAGCATGCTACAGTACTTAGAGTATTTTTCAAAATTTATGTTTTGTGAAATCATGCCAAAGTACTATGCTAAGTTCGGTCATATGGACAAATGTTATAATAAATAAAGATATTATAGCATCAAGATATAAGCTTTTATACCGCAAGCATCGCTGCTTGGATGTAACTGTTCATGTAAAAGAAAAAAGATTTGCTGCCCGTGCAGCAAAGTGTAAAAAGAAATGATTGTCTTTACATCACGACCCGTAGGTCGTGTGGCCAAAAAGAGAGAAAAAATAAATGGGAAAGTTCAAGAGGCATTTGGGGCCGAAGGGTCCTGGGCAGCATCCTGGTTGGTTGCGTCCTCGACAACTTCTTCTTCTTCTACACCAACGATGCTTGGAGAAGCAGGGATCCTCAGTCTTGCCTCCTCTTCGGCTAGTTGAGAGGAGCAGCGAGCCAACTCAGCAGTCCTGACTTCCTCCGAAAGATAGCTAAAGTCGGCACCCTGGTTGTGTTTCCAGAAGTTGTAGAAACATCGGAGTGTCGTCCTCTTGTACTTTTCAAGGTTTTTGGAGTTGTCAAGCTCCAGCTGCTTCACCTTGCCTTCAAGAGTGACAATGGCCTGGTCCTTGGACTTGAGTGTCTCTCCCAAATGCTTGATCTCGCTAAGATGGGTTTGATTGGACTCTCGATACTGCTGCCTCAACTTCACCGCGGCATCTTTTGCGGCTTCAGCCTCTGACAGTCTGGTCACCGCAGCATCCCTCTCTCAAGCCAGTGCCTCCAACTCCTTGGCGTGCCTGGCCTCTGCAGCCGAAAGCTCCTCAGCTGCCTTCACTTGATGCCTCTCAGTGGCCTTTGCCTTGGCCTGCTCGATGGAAGCCTGGATACGAGTGCGAGCAGTGATAGCAGACAGTAAGGCCTGTGAACAAAGGAAAAAGTTAGAGCCTGCTGTGAAGAGTAAAAGACTAAGGTTTAAAAAGTGAAGAAGTACTCACACTGGAGATTTCATTCAGGGCCCTGTTCAGAACCTGGTCAGCCCCCATGTTTTCAACCTCGACCATTGCATCTTTGACACGGTCACCTTTACCAATGCGGTCAAGGCGATCCCTGGCTGATCGAAGGGCCCGACTCATGAGTTTGGACCCGAGAGCTTCTTCACGAGTAATTTCCTCTCTAGGGGGCGCAGCCGGAGGATTTGGTAGAGCAGGAGGAGTCTGATTCTCAGTAGGAGCTGGTGGATGAGTCTGCCCAGTTGGCTCAGGAGTCTGCCCAGTTGGCGCGTCCTTGGGAAGGTCTTCTGTTCGACCCTTCTTGGCTGGAGGGTCTCGGCTGGATTCGCCAGTTCTCCTCTTGGATCTCCGCTGGAGTTGGGGAACCTCCTCTTCCTCCTCGGCCTGGTACATGTCAAAGATATTGGGAGTGGCCATATCTACGTGCAAGTAAACACAGGAAGCTGATAAGAATAAGAGGCAGATGAAAATATATTATATGCAACAGAAGAAAGGCAACAAAGTGAATACCCGAGCTACAACTATTGGTCGTTACACTATTGAATCTATTAGTCATATACTCATTATCTGGCATGAAGAAGTCTGGCCCTAAGTTTGGAGCATATGTAAAGTTACCCTCCCCGTCAAATAGATGACAGGGAATTGGCAAACCATTTAAAAGCGAAATGACTTTACCGTTATCATCAGAGGATTCTCCCAAGTCCACAATAGGCTCTTTGGCCTTTTGTTTCCCCTTGCCTTGGGGAGTAGAAGATCTTTCTGCAGAAGGATTGCCCATGGGCTCCCTGATTGTAACCCCCGTTGGCCTCCTCCTTCGAGGAGACACAGGAGGTTGCTGCTCGGGAACCCCCTCGGCAGTGGCTTCGTCCACCACGGACCCTCTAGTTTCATGGCGAGGAGCCAGGAGGCCAGACAGCCTCAAGTTTTCTTCAGTCACCAAGGTCTTGACGCTTTTTGCTGCGTCGGACATCCTGGCCAGAGTAATAGACCTCAACACCATGGCTGGTGTTGGGGTCGGGCGTAACCAAGGGCCTGAAAAGCAGATTACAGTTTGAGAAAAACGAAAGGAGACACCTTAAGTAAAAGTATCGACCAGTCAGAAGCGGCGCTTACCTCCTCGTGCGAAGGCCAAATTGTTGCTGATTACATCCGGAGTAAAGAAGTACTCCTTATGATAATGCCCCACGTTTGATATATGGGTGGTGTCACTCAGGAACGTTCGGTTGGTCTCTTGGTGGCAGAAATGAAAGAAACCCGTCCCGTTGTGTTGCGGGTTAGACTTAAGGTCAAAAAGATAGTTGACCTCGCGGGGCGAGGGTTCTGGCCATTTCTTAAGTTTATACAGGATATAGAGTGCGGCCAGCATCCTATATCCGTTTGGAGTTATTTGGAAGGGGGCAACACCAAAATAATTGGCCACCCCCACAAAAAAGGGATGAAGAGGGAGATAAGCTCCCGCCTCAATATGATACCGAGACCAGGCGCTGTTTGCACCTCCGGGGAGGTTAGCCCTCTGGTCTTCAATAGGACGTATAATGGAAACCCCTGTGAGAGGGAATTTCCTGAAGCAGTTAGCAACCATTCGAAGAGTTACTGAACTGGTTGGGGAAGTATACCACTCGACATCAGGCAAGTTCTGATGGCGAGGGCTGGCCCTAATTTGGATATTAGGGTCAGGAACAAGATTTTCCCGACCACTGGTCGAGGGAGCCCTTGCCTGCGAATCAAGCCGGGCAGGAGAATTTGGGTTGTTTTCAGACTCGGGTCTTTTCTTTCCTGAAGATTTGGAACGGGCCATTGAAGGAGAAGGATGGGGTCTGGAAGAAGATCGCGAGAAAGGGATCTCGTGGACACGGTCAGCTGGTTGTTCTTCTCCCTCGAGCAGTTGGGCGAGAAGGTCGTCGTCAATAGGCCTTTCACCTCCCCACAAATCTGGCATTAAAGTCTGCATACAGAAGAATGGGGAGGTGAGGATAGAAAACTTTTAAAAGCTTTTTAGAATAACGCTGGTCAAGTATAAAAATTAAGTTTTTATACAACAACATTCTAACAAAAGGCTAAACTTTTCTACACGAACAGTTTGAAAAAATGATCAAAGGGTGAAAGTAAAAAGTTTTTCTGGAAAAGCTTTTTCAACTCCCCTTGGGGCGGGAAAAATTTATTTTTCAACTAGCCTAAAGATCGAATTTTTACTTCGATTTTACGTCCTAAAAAGCATGATCCCGGATTTTAAACTAACTCGTAACCCTATTTCGCTTACAAAATATTCTGTCTACAAGCGTCTCAAACCAGAAGCAGATAAACTCAAACAGTACACAGTCAGAAGCATGCATCACAAAAAATTAGAAGCGTGGGAACTTGAAAACTTACCAAGAAAGGTGATCGTGAAGATGGAAGAAGGGTCTTCAGAAATCAAGAAGCTCTCGAATGGGGTCCTGAAAGTGCAAACAGAACGATCTTCAGGAACGTTAAGGGCTCTGGATTTTAGTTTTTCTTGTGGAGACGATGGCGTGCGTAAAAAGAAAATAAAGGCTTCGAAGGTCTTATATAAGTTTGTCTCTGGTAGTAAAAAATATAATCATTCGTTTCCCTTTTTCAAAGTATGGGGAAGCGGGATGGCCGTCGAAATCTTTTCTAGGGAACCGAAAGGACGTGATTGGACAGAGGTAGGTTGCTTTTTTCAAGAACACACGAAGGGTTCTGACACGTCAAGCGGGGTTACCGAAGAGTCGTTCGTTCAAAAGTTTATTTACTGCTCGTGATAAATAAACTTGGGGGCTTATCCATAAAATTAGCATTGGTGACGTGGCAAGTGATCCCTGGACACGTGGCTGACACCTGGAAACGTTCTGCTAGAGTATTGACCAGAGGACACATTAGAAGCAGTGCAAGCCTGTCTTACCTGCGACCAGTCTGGTCGATAGTTCCGTGTACAAGGCGACATTAATGGGAAGATCTTTATGAATCCCGAATTTATCTCACACAATCTCCTGAGTATCCGATTATTCAGGAAAGAATATTTGTAACAATCTTTTGTAATCCCCCTTGAGCCTATAAATAGCAAGAGATAGCTCAAGGGAGAGGAGATTGATTTTTTCTTGGATTTTGAATCATTTGAGACTATAGTAATTCTCCTAGGAATATTGTATTGTTCTTCAGAGATCAGTGAAACTCATTGAACCCTAGTTCTTTGATCACTCATCTCATTTTTATATCAATATCAGTCTAAGTGGACGTAGGTCATTACCAGATTCTGGGGCCGAACCACTATAAAATACTGTGTCTTATTTACTTTTGTCGTTACGTTCTTCTCATCTCTTTCATTCATATCAAGCATATTCTGACTCCGTGTCAGTTGGCCAAATCTTGGGTCAACAGTGTGAAAAAAAAATGGATGGAGAAAATAATAAATACAAAAATAAAGAAAAAATAGAATGAAAAAAATGAAAAAAAAAAAAAGAAAACTGAAAAAATATGAACAAAAAAAAAAACAATACAAATGAAAGAAAAAAAAATAGATAAACGAATAAAAATGAAAAAAAAGAAGAAGAAGAATAATGGAAGAATGGAAAGAAAAAAGAGATGAAGGAAAAAATTGGTAGAAAAAAAAAAAGAAAAACGGAAAAAATAAAAGAAAAAATAAATAAGGAAAAAAAAATTAAAAAAAAAACTAAAAAAATGAAGGAAAAAATTAAAAATTAAAAAAATAAAATAAAATCACTTTCAAAATAAAAAAAAACATACTTATGATAAAAAAAAATGTAGCATTTTCATATTTTAGTTAACTACTAATTATATTTTCCATAGTTTAATTTTTTTTAATAAATTTTTCCATACAAATTAAAAAATATATATATATATAATTTCTATATTTTGGTAGTATAGTATAAGTGATATTTTTAAAAAATTTCCTTAAACTAATACCGTACATTGGGCTTTCAATGGAATGTTGAGTATTAGGGCCCGAATAAAACATATACTGCACATATTGGACTCATTTTACATCATTTCTCTCTCTCTTCGCTCACTCTTTCGGTATCTCCTAAACCCTCGATCTCTTTCTTCCTTTGATTTCTCTTCATCTCCCCAGTGATTTGATTGAATCGTTCATCATTCTTTCTCAATGACTCTCATAAATTCTTGATGGGAAGCTTTGGCACAAGCAACCTAGCCCGGCGTTCTTTTTGCTCCAGTCAACTCTCTGGCGAAGTCTCTCCTATAGAAGTGAGTCCTGAATTTTTTTGACTTTTGATTTGGTTCCTCTTATGTCTTCTATTGATTGAATGTTATAGTTTTTAGATTTCTCCAAAATTTATATTTTAGTATTTTTAATTCAGGATTGAAAGTCTTTTGAACTTTCCAGTATTGGCAACAATCTTTGATTGTACACAAGCAGAACATATATATAGTTTGAGAATCATACGGATGGTAGATTTTGAGAATCATGTTTCTCTATAACTTATACATCTCTATCTCTGTTTGTTGTTTTTGTTTCCAAATGCATAGTGGTCTCTACATCTCTTTTGTTTGATATTGCT
The DNA here is from genome assembly GCF_963169125.1 of Humulus lupulus. Classification (NCBI taxonomy): domain Eukaryota; kingdom Viridiplantae; phylum Streptophyta; class Magnoliopsida; order Rosales; family Cannabaceae; genus Humulus; species Humulus lupulus. The sequence goes on from NC_084802.1 coordinate 55,165,013, forward strand.
GTGAGATCATTTATTCTGTAGTTCGTGGTAACCAACTATGTCTCTCTTGGTGAAGGTGAGTGTTCGTTAGATATTAATCTTATTCTTAATCTCCATTGGATTTATTTTACTTGAGATTAAATTTCTTACATAAAAATCCACACACAAATAAATTTTATTAATCTCAGATTTAGAAACTCTCTTAGAGTTTAATAAATTTAGTAGTTTATATCTTGCTTAGTTTTTCTAAACAATTGTGAGAAGATTCATTTGGTTTCACCTCACCTATTCTGCTCAATAATTTACATTTCTATTGCGCTCAGGGTGTTTGAAAAAATTACTTATTGAATGACACAAGGATAACATGTTTTGCTTTGTTTCGGTTGACCAAAAAATAGAGCACAGAGTCATCCACTGTTGTGCATAAGATGGAAAGTGGTGAGCAAGTCACTTAGAAAATGAATTCAATGGAAAAGAAGAGGAAAATCATAAACGAGTTCCCCAGTCCAAGGTATAATTTTTATGATATATTATTTTCTTTCTACATTTGGGTTCTCCACAATTTCTTAGTTGTATATCATTTAATTCATATTATAATATAATATGGGCTACGTATTGTTCTGTTATACGATCATCATGCAAGAGGAAAAAAGCATAAAAGTTGTGCTTACTCTGTATGTCACAAGCCTTGTAGATAGGGTAAGAACTATTGTTGTTGTATTAGCAGTAATAATTGTAAGTTTATCTCTCGTTGTCTTCACTTTTTCTTTTCTTTAGAAATAAAAAATAGTTGCCTGTATCTTCTTGGTAGGATTCTAATACATTTTAGTTTGTAACACTATTTGTTTAAGTACTGTGAGAATAAAGAAGCATTCTATGTTGTTGACTAATTATTATATTGGAATAAAATTGTAATAATCTGTCTACTACTAAAACACTACTATAGATTGGCATTGTTAAGTTATTGGATAATTATAATGGAGTGGTGTAATGGACTTTGACTAACCTTTTGTTTTGCAGTATGAAGAGGATGACTAAGTGTAATAAGTTTTAATACTCAATTCGTTAAAAGTACATTTTATATTTCTGTATATAATATATCATATTAGATCAAGTTGCATTGTGGAATTCATGATATATTTTATTTACTCTTATTAGACTCTAGTAGTTATCATTGGATTTTGATTTTTTATTATTTTTGCTGTAACTTGTTTAGATAATATTTGAGACCAATTGACTGCTTGGTCCCTTCAAAACTAGTTATCCCGTTGCTCTGAAACTTGAGTTGCTTGCTTCTTATCTTCAGATTTTATTGCATATTATATCTGGTGAATAAAATTAGAGTTACTCTCTGATATTGGTTTTATTTATGTTGGATTTTGGGCCCATGAGGTGCCTTTCATTTTCTTCGCACATTCTCTCTTGGCCCTAGAGTTGCTCTCTTCTCCTTGATGTCTGATTAGTGCCAAAAACTACACATTTATTGATTTTAATAGTCAAAATAAATTAAGTTTTAATTAATATTTTCATCGAATTAATATGATTAAATTTATAAATGAAAATATTTAATTTTAATTTAGTTTGATTTATTTTGTAAGATTTAATTGGTATTTTTGGCACTTGGCAACAAAGAAAAAAATAAATAAATAAAATTAAAGAAAGAAAAGGAATTGTGGTATTTTTGAAAGAGGGAAGCCCAAATAATATCTCAGGCCCAACCTCCTTTTCCCTCACTCCTCAGCAGCCCAGCACCTCACTCCCTCTTAGCACTTCAACCTCTCGGGTCCGTTGCTCCAGCCATTGACCCGGTCAACTCCGCAGCTTCCTCCAGCGACCTCATCGGGTGACCTTCGGCCCAAAGAGCCCAACATCATCAACTCTCCATTAGCCAATGCTTCATCCGAAGCCCAGCAGTCATGCCCAAAGCCAACTCAACTCTCCATTAGCCAATGCTTCATCCGAAGGCCCAGCTCGAGTCCAAGCCATCTCCTTTAGCATCCAGCGGCCCAACAAAGGCCGAACACCCCAGTGGCCTAACTCGCCTCAGCCTTTCTTCTCCTTTAGCCAGCGCCACATGGCGCACTCCCATTGGCTGCCCTTGGTCAAATTTCCAGCTGCAATAGTCATTCCAGCCCAACCTTTCTTGCACCTTGGGCCTTGCAAAATTGTCATTTTGAGCTTTAAAGCTCATCTTTTTTGGTGCTTTAGAAAAAAAATATATTGACCATACACCAAAATAAATAGGGTAATATTTATAATAAGATTTGATTTTTCAAAATCATATTTTATTATTAATATTTCAGATTTATTTTGTAAACCCTATTTTGTTGTTTAATTTCTTTTTAGTCATTTTCTCCCTTCATAAATAAGGACTCTTTCTTCATATTTTCTATGTAATTTTAGGAAGCAAAACTCTACCAAATTTTAGTCTCATTTCTCATATTTTATTTCTAGAATTTCATGAGAATGTCTAGCATAATAGGCTAACCTTCTTAGGAAGGTTAGGATGATCTTATATGCACTATGACTTTGTTTGGTATTTTTGATTCACCATGTGCTTAAAGTTTATATATTTTAGTGATGTATTTTCTTTCATCTCTACTTCTTTATCTTGTTATCTATACTTATGTTTACTAATAATATATAAATTTTATCATGCACTTTCTATGTATTATCAAATTAGTGAAAATAATATAGATAATATTTTTATCATTTTCTCCATCTCATTCGTATATATTTACTTTTGCTAAATCTATATAGAATTAGTCATGCTCTTTCTATGTATTTTATAAATAGTAAAAGTAATATTTGTGTTAGGTTTTATGTCCAATCTCTTATTGCATTATTGTCAATGGTATAATGTCATTTTTAGATTTCTCATAAGATTTATCTCATATTTCCATGGTAAATAATAATAATCACTTGAATACATTTTTGTAAAATATATGTGTGCTTCAATGTTAAATCTTTCAAATGAATAGTTGGGATGTGAACTTCTCATTTGTGTAATTTTTATGAATCAAAGATCCAAATAAATAAGTATGCATATTGGTGACTCTTGATCCTTCTTACTTGTTACCTATTGTTACAACACACTTTATTCTATTTTTATTTCTAATCTATAAATTTAAAAAACAACAAAAATATCACTTGTTCTATTTTCCTCACATTATTTATCTCTAAATTTTATTTATTAATTAACTTTATTTATTTGCCTCCTTGTGGAATCGACCGCCTGATTTATACTACGATTATCGCTAAATGGAAGTCACGTTTGGGCGTTAAACAAATTGTGGTGCCGTTACTGGGGAGGTAATAGTGAAAAAAAAAAGTTTTTTAATAAATTTTGTAAAAGAGGTAAGTAATTCTATAATATTCTTTTTGTGTATATTTCTCTAGGGTTTTTTTTAGATTTGTCTTAATTACCTTTTAAAAAAAGTAAAAAAAAAATCACTATCATTTTCTTTTATTGTTCCGTTTTAGTTAGTTTGTCATTTTTTTTTTTGTCATTGTTGTACAAAAAGAAAAAAATTGCTATCATTTATTTTTTAGGATTTGTTAGTTTTATTCTTAGTTTATTTTGTTATTATTTTTCTTTTGTTGGTTTTCTTTCTCTTTTTATTTATTTTTGTTGTAAAAAAAAAAAAAGCTTGTTGTGGTTTATTTAGTTTTTTTCTTGTTAATTTAATTTTGGTAACTTATTTTTTTATTTCTTTTTGGTGCTCTCTTTCCTTGTTAATTTAAGCTTCTTGTACAAAAAAAAAAATTTGTTGTGTGTTTATTTAGTCTTTGTTCTTGTAGCTTATTTTACTTTATTTTATTTAGTTTTTTTCTTGTAACTTATTTTGTTGTTATTTTTCTTTCTCTATTTTTTTTATTATTGTTGAAAACAAAAATTAACAAAAAAACTTGTGTGTGTATATAGTTTCTTTTTTTTTTTAAATTTATTTTTGGTATCTTATTTTATTCTATTTTTTTTATTGTAGTAAAAAAAAATAATAAAAAAAAAACTTGAAACAAAAAAAAAAATATATAAATTGGTTGCTTAACTATTTGTTAGTTTAGTTTTAATTTATTTCTTTTTTTATTTTAATTATTGGTTCCTTAGTTTATTGGTTGCTTATATTTGGTTAGTTTAGTTTTGTTGGTAAAATATTTCTTTTGTTTAAATATTTTTTTTGTGTTATTTTCTATTGTTAGATTTGTATCTTTATTTTATTATTTTTATTTATTTATTTTTGTTATTAGTTTTTTTTTTAATTTTTAGGTTTTAAATCTTGAAAAACAAAAAAAAAAACAAATCATAAAATATAATAATAAAAACAAAGCTTTTTTTTGTTAACATAAGCAATTTTTGCTTAAAGGCCAATTTGAGTAAAAGTTCCATCCATGCTTACTTAGTAACCTTGGGGAGTTCTAGTAAGTATTGGTTGTAAGATGATCGTTTTTATGAATTGTGACCCCTCTACAATTATCTAGCAACCTCGGGGAGTTCTAGATAAAGTGTGGGTTTTAAGTGGGACCGTTCTAAAAACCTCAAATCGACCTGGGAACAAGTACAAAAAAAAAAAAAAATCATAAAAACAAAATTTAAAAAAAAATGAATGATGAAGAGAAGAAATGTTTCGAGTTGTATTTTTCGATGTATTATCCTTCAGTTAGAAACAACTATAATTCTGGTGCTACTGAGGGTACTAGTCGTTTTAGGAGTGCATGCAAACTTAGTGTAAGAGAATACCGAGAACTTGATGTCTTAGAAACTAAGTTTGAAAGAGAAAATTACGAGGTTCCCGAGGTAGATTATGATGAACGTTATTGTAACTTTGCAAGAGTCGACCATAGGAATCATAATTCTAGGTGGACCAACCCAGTAGATTTTAGTTGGAAGCAGGGCCGGCAAAAAAGTGGGCCTAAGACGGTTTTAATAAATTTGAAAAAAATGGGCCCTTTTGTATATGTAATTTTAAATAAAATTAAACTAATATTTAGTAATTTTAAAAAATGGGCCTTGGGTAGGGGTGGGCCCTAGGCATGGGCCTAGCCCGCCTATGCCCAGGGCCGGCCATGGTTGGAAGCCTGAGTACAACTACCATGCACCGCCTCACATGAATTTTGAGCAAAATTTTCCTAACTTCCCACATGAACATCCAGATAATGTCTGCACTAATACGAATTCCTTAGAGGACACTTTACACATATTTATAGAGGAGCAAAGAGAATTCAATAGACAATTTGTGGAAGATTTTAGGGAAACTAGTACTCAACTTTCAGAATTGACCAACGCTATTATTTCACATAATTTCAGTCAATTCTCGCCCAACCTGAGGCTATAACAACATCCCCTCCTCTCAGTTCTACACCCGATGAGGATGATGTTATTCCTATTTGGAGTGAAACTCTTTCCCATACAGACATTCTTCCAACTACTCCAAAGAAAAATGGAAGCTATTATACTGATGTGATAGATTTAATCGTTGAGGAAATCCTAAACATATTTGCAATGAAACATTCACCCAATTTCCTCCACGATTTTGATACCAAACATTTTCTTTATCCTGAAAATGTTACTAACGCTTTGATTTTTGAGACGCAGGATAAAAGAAAATTCATTTTTGATACAGGATAGCACGCAAATATGCAGTTGGTAGACTTACCTGAGAGCGATGCTTTTGTCTACCAAAGACTGATCAAGTTTTATCTTTCTTTTTAGTGTGTTTTATTTTAATTTGTATCTTTATTTTATGTTGCGATTTTTACTTTTTGGGGTTTTGTTGTTGGTTATCATATTCACTTTTTCTCGCACAATGAGCTTAACGTTAGACATTGATGACAATGTCTCATTTAAAGTTGGGGGTAGTATGCATATTCATGCATTGAAATATATTTTAATTACCATTTTGAAATTTTGAGTTAAATTTTTGCAAAATTCAAAATCTTGGTGAGATAGTTTTTGTTATTTTTACTATTAGGAAGTAATTTTTTTTAGAGTAATTTCATGCACAATCAACATTGCAAAAAATTCACACATTCAATTGAGAAAAATCCTAAAGTTTAAAGCTTTTAATTTTTGTGAGATATGAGAATGAGAAAACAACTTTGAAAACTTCTATGGATCATTTGAGTTGGTAAAATTAATTTTTAGAATTTAAAAGATGACATTTATTAAATGGATAATTTTTGTTTTAAAGAGCCTTTGTTGTATTTTATTGTAATTTTATTCCTATGTTGTCTCTTGTTAAAAAAAATGATAAAAAAAAAGAAGAAGAAAAGAAAAAAAATTATAAAAAAAAGAAAAAAAAAATATAAAAACAAATAAAATGAAAAAAAAAAGAGAACAAGAGCAACATTTTTCATCTTCATCTTTTGTAGTTTTGTTGAAAAAAAAATAAAAAATAAAAAATCAACATTATTACATTTGTTTTCAATTTATGTCATCAAAAACAGAAAAGAAAAAGAAAAAAAAGTTTGTGTATTTTTTTACCTAATTTTGTATTGTTCTTTATTTTGGCTCTCAATATCATTTTGTAAAATTTCGAAGGTTCTTATGTCATTTAGATTCCAACTAATTGATTAACCTATCTTTTGATCAATATTCGTTAACATTGTTTGTCCTAAAACGATAACATCAATTTTTGAGTGTTAATTGATAAATTTCCAACTCCAAGAGTGTCAACCATCTCCCATAAAAATACTTTTAATACCTTTGTGAGAATTTGGAGTTGAGACTTTATTCTTTGGTGATTTTTCAATATTGTTTGTGTTGTAAATTTTGGAAAGAATGATATGATTTGGTGTACACACAAAACTCTTGAATTACAACTTTGATAGTTTTAAATTGCATTTTCTAAATTCTCACTAAACATTTTGTTAAATGATTTTGTATAATTTGGTTCACTAATTCATCTTGGTAATAATTTTTATCCGCTTGAATTGCTAGGGACTAGCAATAAGCTAGTTGGGGGTTGTGATTAGTGCCCACAAATACACATTTATTGATTTTAATAGTCAAAATAAATTTAAGTTTTAATTAATATTTTCATTGAATTAATATGATTAAATTTATAAATGAAAATATTTAATTTTAATTTAGTTTGTTTTATTTTGTAGGGTTTAATTGGTATTTTTGGCACTTGGAAACAAAGAAAAATAGAAATAAATAAAATTGAAGAAAGAAAACGAATTGTGGTATTTTTGAAAGAGGGAAGCCCAAATAATATCTCAGGCCTAGCCTCCTTTTCCCTCACTCCTCAGCAGCCCGGCACCTCACTCCCTCTCAGCACTTCAACCTCTCGGGTCCCTTGCTCCAGCCGTTGACCCGGTCAACTCCGCAGCTTCCTCCAGCGGCCTCATCTGGTGACCTTCGGCCCAAAGAGCCCAACAGCATCAACTCTCCATCAGCCAATGCTTCATCCGAAGCCCAGCAGTCACTCCCAAAGCCAACTAAACTCTCCATCATCCAATGCTTCATCCAAAGGCCCAGCTCGAGTCCAAGCCATCTCCTTCAGCATCCAGCGGCCCAACAAAGGCCGAACACCCCAGTGGCCCAACTCGCCTCAGCCTTTCTTCTCCTTTATCCAGTGCCACATGGCGCACTCCCATTGGCTACCCCTGGGTCAAATTTCCAGCTACAATAGTCATTCCAGCCGAACCTTTCATGCACCTTGGGCCTTGCAAAATTGCAATTTTAAGTTTTAAAGCTCATCTTTTTTGGTGCTTTAGAAAAAGAGTATATTGACCATACACCAAAATAACTAGGGTAATATTTATAATAAGATTTGATTTTTCAAAATCATATTTTATTATCAATATTTCAGATTTATTTTGTAAACCCCATTTTGTTGTTTAATTTCTTTTTAATCATTTTCTCCCTCTATAAACAATGACTCTTTCTTCATATTTTCTATGTAATTTTAGGAAGCAAAACTCTACCAAATTTTAGTCTCATTTCTCATATTTTATTTCTAGAATTTCATGAGAATGTCTAGCATAATAGGCTAACCTTCTTAGGAAGATTAGGATGATCTTATATGCACTATGACTTTGTTTGATATTTTTGATTCACCATGTGCTTAAAGTTTATATATTTTAGTAATGTATTTTCTTTCATCTCTACTTCTTTATCTTGTTATCTATATTTATGTTTACTAATTGTATATAGATTTTGTCATGCACTTTCTATGTATTATCAAATTAGTGAAAATAATATAGATAATATCTTTATCATTTTCTCCATCTCATTCATATATATATTTACTTTTGCTAAATCTATATAGAATTAGTCATGCTCTTTCTATGTATTTTATAAATAGTAAAAGTAATATTTGTGTTAGGTTTTATATCCAATCTCTTATTGCATTATTGCCAATGATATAATGTCATTTTTAGATTTCTCATAAGATTTATCTCATATTTCCATGGTAAATAATAATAATCACTTGAATACATTTTTGTAAAACATATGTGTGCTTCAATGTTAAATCTTCCAAATGAATAGTTGGGATGTGAACTTCTCATTTGTGTAATTTTTATAAATCAAATATCCAAATAAATAAGTATGCATATTGGTGACTCTTGATCCTTCTTACTTGTTACCTATTGTTACATCACACTTTATTCTATCTTTATTTCTAATCTTTAAATTTCAAAAACAACAAAAATATCACTTGTTCTATTTTCCTCACATTATTTATCTCTAAACTTTATTTATTGATTAACTTTATTTATTTGCCTCCTCGTGGAATCGACCGCCCGATTTATACTACGACTACCGCTAAATGGAAGTCACGTTTGGGTGTTAATCAATGTCTCTCTTTGCTAGGGCTCTTTGTAGTTCTAATGGCAGTTTTATTGACAGGAATGTCCAAAGCTTTCTCAAATATTCCACCGCTCTTCCAAACCTTTACGGTATTGCCTGTGTGAACTCTTTCTCTCTCTCTCTCCCGTTCTTTCGATTATGTTTGGGTAATTTGATTTGTATTGTTGATTTCACTGGTAGAGGGTTTTGATTCAATGGCTCTCACTTCACGACCATCACGGGTACCTGCAAAGCTATTCTCGGTGGATGCCGCATTAGAGTCTTAAGGTCTAAGGATTTTGTGGATGACCAAGTGTATCTGATTGACTCCTGAGGACGACCAATATAGCGACTCCAAAACTATAACGGACGATATCGATGTCGCCGAAGTCATAGGAGATGAAGAGCAAAGACGAACGTTATCCATGGCTATTGGTGATATTGGTTCGTTGTTCGCTTTTTAAGTGAAACATGGAAGTTTTTTTAAATTTTAGCAAAAGTTTTTAGCTATAATTTTATTTTGATGACTTTGATTCTCTAAACTCTACTTTTTTTTTTTTAAAGTAATTCGCTTCTTAAGTGAAACATGTATTTGGACTGTGTTATGATATTGACATTTTTGTAAATCTAATTCTTTTTTTATTATATTGTTATCAAGGTACCAAAAATAAATTTTATTAAAATATAATATAAATAAAAATATATATTTTAAAAAATAACAACTATAACAAAAAGTTATCACTAATATAATATAACATGTGCAAAATGTTATAAAAGAATCTATAATAACATCTTTTATAACACTTTAGTATCATGAAATAAGCATAATGTTTGACTTTTGAAAAAATATTTATAAGCTTGATAAATAGATATTGTATGTATTTTATAACAAAGAAAAATTGTTATGAAATAGTTAATTGTAACACTATTGATAATACTTAAAAATTATTATAAAAATGTCCACACTTTTAATAACATGAGCTATGTTAACATTTAGTAAAATGTTATAAACTATTTTTTATAGCACTTTTTCAGAGTTATCCATAATGTTTTTTTTTTTGTAGTGATTACCCAACTCATTTTGTTGGTTGAATATTTATTAATTTTTCATTAGTTATGTTAAGAGATAGTATCAAAAGATACCTTATTAAATTAGTTACAATTTATTTTAAATTAAATATTCAATTTTAATCTCTAAAAGCTATGGAATATGAAGAGTTTTATTTTTTAAATATCATATTAATAAATATATTTATAAAATTAAATGTTAATTCTAATGCCATACATTAATTTCGAAATTGCTTTTAAATTAGTTATGATTACCTTTTTTTTTGGAAATACTTGAATATTAATATTTTTAAAATGGTAATAAATATATTTATAATAAATATTATTCTCTTAATTAATGAACTCATTTCATTGGTTGAATATTTATTAATTATTCATTAGTTACCATAAGAGATAATATCAAAGGATGCCTTATTAAATTAGTTACAATTTATTTTGAATTAAATATTTAATTTTAATCTCTAAAAGCTATGGAATATGAAGAGTTGCATTTTTTAATTATTTTTTTAAATTTGTAAATATATTAAATTTTTTTAATAACTAAAAGTATATAAATTATTTGATCATGACCTCCATATATTCTTTGGAGAAAGTTTATGAAAAAAAAAACATCTATACATGTTTAAAGTTAGTATGACAAGAATACAATTGGACAATAACATTGATAAAGAATATAAATAAATGTAGATAAAGTAGAAGAAGAGAGAATCCAACTCAAGACAATGATCTACAAATAAACAAAATATAAATAATGATGAAGGAAGAAAATAAACCCTCACTCACACCACCAAAGTGAAGAGTAGTGTGAATATTTTCGATTTGAACAATGTTCGAAACTTTTGTCCAAAAACTTATTTTCCTTTATTCTCTTAATACTAAGAGACTCTCAAAGTTTAGGAAATAACTCTCTCAAATTATGAAATCTTGTTTTTTCTAGCCAATAAGTGCTAAAATGTATGGAAAAATTCTATTTACAAATGGCCAAATAGTCTTTATTTATAGAGTTTTGAGACACCATTTGAAAATCAAATTTCACCAACTTATTGGCAGTTATCAATGTTAAATTGGGTGTTAATGAAATTTAAGGGAAGATTTGGAAGTTACTTGAAGTGTTCTAAACATTCAAAGTGTTGAAAATGCAAAAATGAGATTTCGGCTGTTCTAGACCGCGACTTGGAGCACTTGTAACCTCCCAATTTTTGTACTTTGCCACAAAATCCTCCCAACTCTTTTCCTTTTGATTTTGTAACTTCCACATAACTAATCGCAGTTAAAATCAAATCTCCAACAACTATTCAACACAATAGCTCATGAAATTAAATTTGAAAATTACACATTAATAGTTATTGATTTATAAGATATGTAACTCCCAAAAGATTGTTAGAAATTTAGACGTATATATTTGTTACATTTATTTATAATTCTCAAATTATATTAAAAATACTGATAAACTAATTTTATTACATTTATTTAATCTAAAATTATATTATTATAAATAATATAACATTATATATCACTTTTAATAAGTAATTAACATGATTTGTGCATTATATACTCGCCACATTGAAAAATTATCATACTCGAAAAAACTACACATCTGTATTTACACATTGTAATATATTGATATACAAGTTACAATATTTGTGTTTTTTTGGTGCACTGTTATTTTTCTACTCTAGCTACTGTCTCGAACAATAAGAAAATACTTGTTACCTCAGTGGGTCCGCCCAGTCCCAGTCGTAGAAACAAAGTAAACAGATAACAATGCACCGAACGATTACCGAGACGCGAGTGACAAGGCGAAGACTCAAATAGTTACTTCCTCATTTACTGACGCGTCACAGAATGTTACCATGCAGATTGCAGTCGTGTCACTTGGCTCAGCTGCTTCATGCTACGTGTCAAGTTCCAACCTCTCTCGACATCGTCGGTACTGTTAAACGATTGTATTATATTTCACCTTCAGCTTGTCTTACCTAAGTGACAAAAACCGAGAACTAAGAAAACCAAGAAGGAAGGATATGATAAACTTGGTTGCCCTTTCCCTTGTTCTAACTTCACTTGCCACGGCCGGAGTTTGGTCTCCGGCCCCAACCGAAAATACCCCAAATGACCACATAACCAATGATGATCATCAAGTTATTGTCAAAGAAGGCCACCGAGTTGTGGTAGTAGAGTACGACGAAGAAAGGCATCCTAAAACCAAGGTCTCAATCTCACCAGAAGACGAAGCCACCCGCTACGACTTCGCAGAGCCGACCTCAAAGAGGACTTTTCTCGAAAATTCCAAGGATAAGTTTAAAGAAGCTTCTTCTAACGTTATCCCAAACCTAGGCCAACAAGGAGCCAACGTTGATCATCATCCGCGAACATCAAAAGAACTCGTTTGTGACGCTTACGGGAAATGCAAGCATAAAATCGCAGTCGCCATTGACAAGACCCTTGGGTTAGCCCACGATGACATCGATATGAAAATTCTAGCGGCTCAAAGACTTGAAAGGGCCGCGGTGAAAAGCAAGGAAGCCGTAGTAAATAAGGCTCATAAAGTCGAAGAGGCTGCCGAAGAAGCATACGACAAGACTAAAGCAAACGTACGACACGTGGCCCATGAAGTGGAAGAAAAGGGAAAAGAATCGGTCCAAACGACGAAGGCAGCTTTTAAGGGCACCAAGGAGTTGGCGAAAACGATCGGCATCGACGTGGCGAAGAACGTTACTGGATTTTTTGGATATGTGCGGAAGCACGTAGCGAAGAAAGCAGCTTTCTTTAGTGGCCTTGCCACTTCCAAGGCGTTGAGTCCGATTCCAGGAATGATGTATTTGATTGGATTCGCGATCGCGTACGGGACTTGCGTGTGGGTAACGTTCATATCAAGCCACGTGTTGGCTAGAACCTTGCCTATGCAGCAGTTTGGCGTGGTTCAGAGTAAGCTTTACCCGGTTTATTTCAGGACTATAGCATGTAGTATTGGGACAGCGTTGCTTGGTTTCGTGGTTAGCCGTAGAGGGCGGTCCTTCACCAGCGAGTTCGAGAAATTTCAATTCTATAATCTTTTGGGTTCCTTGTCTTTGACTTTGATTAATATGCTCTACTTGGAACCCAAGGCCACTAAGGTAACAACAATCTTTGCAGTCATTTCTTTTTTAAGTGAAAGGCATATAGTACATAATAAAATGTTATTATTGAAATTCATTTTATAGCTTAAATCTTATAAAAATGTTATTGCAAACTCTATGACTAGGATAAATAGATTTTTGAAGCAATTCTTCAGTTTAAATAAATCATATATATAAGCAAGCCATTGTCAATTCTATATTTGTTCACATAACCTTGTTTTTCGCTATATTTTATGACCCATTTGACCCCATTTTAAATATTTTTCCTTAATTTTTTTTTTGTGCGTGATGAACTTCAAAGGGAATAGTGTTTAGAGAGACTTGGATGTAGAAACCTATCAATATATATTTACATTTATATGCCAATTCTTAATAACAATTTTTACTGTACTCCATGGAAAGTATGAGTCTTGTCTGCCAGCTGGCCCAGGAGGGAGAGTTGGTAATAAGATATTTGTAATAAATAACCATTTCCTTTCGATGAAGTGATCAGTTTGAAAAGTCAATTCATTGATTATGGTTGCTTACAATATTGTTTGAAGGTAATGTTTGAGAGGATGAAGGTGGAGAAAGAAGAAGGAAGAGGAAGGGAAGAGCTAACGACCACTGACCACTCGCCAATGTCATCAGCGACTCGCCCTGCACTGGCGGCGGAGGCAACCGAAACGCGAGAGCAGGAGGCGGCTGTTCGGAATCAACTCACGACATTGAATACGATGCTAAAGACGCTAAACACGACTTCATCATTTCTTAACATCCTATGCCTAATGTCGCTTTCTTGGCATGTCTATTACCTTGCTCAACGACTTCACCTGACCTATTCATGAAAGATGGCTACAGTGATTTTGGTGTGAGGAAACTGATTATTTTGGTTGTATTTCTTGTTTCTTTTTTTGGGTGCTTCGACTTTTATTACTAGTAGTATGTTTGGGTTTATTAGTTTTAAGTAATAACACTTGGAATTTTTTTTAGTACAAAGTACATATATTTATATATAAAATGAGCATTTCTGTCGTTTTGGAGTGAACTACTCTCTTTGCGAAGTGTTGTGATATTTGTTGGTGTATCAGTTTTGTAGAATACTATCGAATGAAACGAAAATGTGGAGTACATTAATTCATTTTAATATTTTAGTTTATCCGACACCAATGCAATAATGACACATGCAAGAGCTCTCATAGCTAGGAGAAAATGGGTTCATGTAATTTGTAGAGGTCTTAATTTTTATAAAATAATTTCTTGATATATTTTTATTAATTAATTCAATTATATATATTATATATACAGTGGTTTGAATAATAAAGGGCTTGGTTGGCAAAATTTTAAAAGCAATTATTTATTTTTTTTTTTACTTTTTGAGTCTAAAAGTTCTTTTGAGGTTGGGAAGAATGAGAGAAGCTATTTATCAAATAAATTTAATATAAAATTTTACCTCTGGATTGAATATGACATGATAAAATTATGGGAATATCAATTTTAGTACCATGCTTCTTGTAGAAATAATTTAGTACTTTATTATTTAACTAATATAAATTTTAGTACTTCTTGCTTAATTTTTACATTTTTAGTATCATATATATTAATAGTACCTTGTTATTTATTTTAATACCACCTTATAGTATTTAATGTTTTGAATAAGATATCAATTTAAGATATTTTTACGAATTTTAGTAAAAATATAATTCAGATCATCTTAATATATATATATATTTTAAAATAACAATAATTAACTATAACACTACTACAAAAAACTTGAATTAAAGAAAAGTGGTATAACATTTCAAGACCTTTTTTATGGGTCGTGAAAAATATGCCTGGACCACATTTCATGTCTTTTTTAAAAGGACGTGAATTATACTATTTTCAAGACCCTTATAACATGTCATTAGAGTGTGTTGGGACCACATTTTTTGTCTCTTTAAAATAGACGTGAATTGTTTTTTTTTTTATATAGTACGTGAATCATATATATATTGGTATTTAAATTATCTAATATATATTTTAATTAATATAAATATATACAATTTCTAAAATTAATTTTTTTCATTAATATGAAACAGTATACAATCAATAATTTTGAACTAATATCCTGTGCGTGTTCTTGTTTTATCTCATTAAGTTGTTCTTTAATATATCTGCGTTTGTTGAGCTACAACAAATAAAATGAAAATACATTAGTGAAATTAATTATTAATTGTTACTAGTTTTATATTTTTAATATAATTATAATCTTTGAACATTTATTTACTCCTTCAAATAACTTTTACGGTCTGAAACTTGAATCAAATCCTTCATCATTCTCATTATGAAGAATCCACATTTCACATTGCCCTTTTGTTGTGGACACTAATAAAAAATGAAATGATTGAATTAAATAATTTCATAAAATTTTAAATTTTAAACCATTGAAATTGAATTTAAAGTTGCAAGTACATACTTTGGGTTGCCGAATAGTGGATTTAGGTGGGACTTGTAAGTTCTTAGATCTTAAGTAGTGATCATAAGTGCTAATAATTGTCTCTTGAATTTGTGGGCGATTCTCAAGGGGTGTATTAACCGGATCCATAATAAAACAAATGTAATACGCTTTAGGCACCAACAATACAAACATCCATTGCTCACTATATATACGAAAAACAAGATTAATTAGATCAAACACAATATCACAATGTCAATATCAAATTTTAATAAAATTAAGCTTACCTATGGTTCCAAGGAACAACCATATATTGATTTTCTAAAACTAAGTTATTCATTCGCTTGTACAAATATGCAACACGATCTTCTAACCTAGTTGTTGCAATGGCTACAACATTAGGATTGACAAATAGAAACAAATGTTGGCGACACTACTACAAAAAAATGCCATTTGAGTCAGTTCCCAACTACCACAATTGACTTTTTGCGTCAGTTTTAAAAGTGACGCGAACTCCTATGACTCAAACCAACCCGACATTAGCGTCAATGGAGCACTGATGCAAACCTAGCATTTGAATCAGTGGGGCACTGACGCAAATGTCAGGCATTTGAGTCAGTGTAGCACTGACACAAATGCTAGGTTTGCATCTCCACTGACGCTAATGTCAGACATTTGCATTAGTGCTACACTGACTCAAATGTCAGGTTTGCATCAGTGCCCCACTGATGCTAATGTCAGGCTTATTTGCATTAATGCTCCACTGACACAAAAGCTAAAATCGTGATTTTTTGTGTCAGTTAGGAACTTCCATATAATGTTTGAACCAGGAAGACTGCAAATGTTTATGCCAATTCCTCTGGCCTATTTGATAAAAGAAAAAAAAAAAACAGCCGCAGGAATAGAAAAACAACAGTGTAAACATTTGTATAGTTAACATTTGTGATTAAAATCTACAAAATTAATTCAGATTTCAAAGTTAATCATTGTATGTAGTTATTACTATTGCATTCTAAAATTCTAAGCATTAAACGCTCAAACTAAAGTTTCCTCACCAAACTTGCTAATTTGCTAACTGAGATACGCCAAAATTGATTCAGTCCACTCATCCCGTATCTCATTGATTTCGTCAGCCATATATGGTGATGTACTCTTAAACTATTTAAGAAATATTTAAAATAATAAGTTAGAATTAATTCATCCAAATAAAATCATAAGCAATAGTTTAAATAAAATTCAAAGAGTAAATAATACCTCATTTTTCAAGTAGGTATTCGGTCTAGGCTGTGAAATCAAATCTCTAGCAAAATTCATAATATAATAGCCACACTCAGTAGGCCCAGTTTGGTTTCGACACTATTACATCATAGATATACAAATGTAAGTATCATATTTGGCAAGTTATTATAATAAAAATATATCCAAAACTTTAATAAGATAAATAATAATTTACTTACTTTAGGAACATAAACTTTTAGTTTAATAGACTTTTTTTGTCTTCAGTGTGTATCATATTGATCTAATGCCCTGCACAAAATATTAATATTTATCCAGATGTGAGTCCGGATGAAATCGTAAATTGATTAAGTAATATATATAGCTTACATGATAATTATTTCCTTGATTTCCGGACGGAAATATGAATTTACAGGATCCAAAAATGCCACCGAATGAATGTGTGGCTGAATCAATACTACATCCAGTGAAAGCTACAACCAAAAATATTTTTTTGTAAGATATTTATCAATAAAAAAGTATATGGATATAAAATTAAGATGACTTACTTGTTATTCCATGGAAAAATTAAAAATTGAGTCTCTAGTTCCATCTGCAGAAATCGTTCGAAGAGATTTTTAGCTCGTGTTTCATTGGTTCCTCCATCAGTGGACACTAAAGCAGGATGCATGAAAATGTACATGTGGTTCAACCCCTTCGTTTGCACTAAATCATCGAGCATCCTGCATATAAAAAAGTCAATAAACTAATAAGTTTCAAGTTACACTAATTAAACTATAAATTTATAAATACCATTGTACCTCATATATAATGTCAGCTCAGTTTGTCCAATCATCTCATAGCTGCAAAATGGAGGATATCCTCTTTCAATAACTGATCATCATTTGAGAATCCAAATACCCTTTCTACAATCAGAATTTCTACCACGTGGTCACTTTTCCACCGATCAATAAACTTCAACAAACATTTCAACATTTTTGTCATAGACACTTCTATAGGCTCCTGTGTCAATGCCTCTATTCTTTGCCTTGATTGTCTTGGTTGTTGAGTAGAGGGCGCAAGTGACTCTTTAATTTGTTGATTAGTAAGGACCCAATGTTGTGGCCATCCAACATCGTACCCGACTGCTTGACCAACCAAGGTATAACATTCCATTGTAAGCGAATGCGGTAAACTAGTGTTCTCTTGTATGGCTACCTCAACTCTCACACGATAATTTTCTGGAGGCAGTTGAACGCTATGTATTTTTGTGCAACGAGTACTTAAAAGTTTCCCCTCTGCAACTATATTTTGTGTCGAACCAAGAAACAACTTGCAATTCATCTATGACATTACAAAATAATCAAAGTCAGCCTTTTAGAAAAACTAATTTATTTTTACCTTATCCAATATATATGCAGTAATGAGTTGATAAGAAAATATTACCTCATCATGAAATTTTGACTATGGTGGTGGCGGGGAATATGGTTCCTGTGAGGGTGGTCGATGAGCATATTGTGCCTGTGTCGGTGGTGGAGGGGTATATGGTGCATGTGGTGTGTTTGAGGCTCCTCTAACACCCGAACCAGATGCATTTGATGATCCAAATGCACTGTTCTGTTGAGATTGAATATACACCATCAATTGGTAACTTTTCCTCCTGTTGACGTGCCCTTTCTTCAGATTGACGCCATTTCTTAGCTTACCATCCTTTAATTTATCTTTGGTATGCCAAATTAAATTTTTAGCATGATCATCATTTCGGTACAACCGAAACCAAACGAGGTATTGGTGATAGATACTATAAAACCTTTGCAGGGACACATTTTCTAATTCATTTGCCATCTAGACTCGCCACATGTCGGACATGAAATTACATCAACAAATCTTTTTCGATATAAGATGCATTCGTTAGGACAAGCATGTATTTTTTCATATTGCATGCCTAACGAACGCAACGTCTTCTTTGCCTCATAAAATGAAGACGACATTTCATTACCTTATGGTAATAAATCTCCTAAAAATGATAACAAATCTGTCATTCCCTTATCACTCCACCCATGTTTGGCTTTTAAGTTATACAACCTAAGTAGTGTTGACAATTTTGTGAACCTTTTACAATTAGGCAAAATGAGTTTTTCAGCATCTTCTAAGATGGACTGAAATTTAACTGGATTCATATTGTGCATCATCAATCAATTATGCAATATCATCAACTTCATTATCCACATCAAAAATACTTATTATTCTTAAATGGTCCCTCATCAGTGACTTTCATTCTTTCTTCGTGCAAAAACCACACTTTATAACTTTGGTCTATTCCGTTCCTAAATAAGTGATCTTTTATTTTAACAATTGTCATCTTGACAATGTTACCACACTTAACACAAGGACAAGGAATGATATTAGGAGATTGAGTATTCCTTGCACAAAATTGCAAGAAAAAATCAACTCCATTCCTATATTTCACTGATAACCTATTCGCTGACTTCTAGTCTCTATTTATTTTCAAACTTCACACACAAAAAAAAAAAAAAAAAAAAATCAAATAAACAAAGCAACAAACCTTAACAATTAGGTTCATGAATTACCTAATTGACAAGTAAACAAAGGAAACAATATGTCCAAAAAAATTTGGGCAACATTTCCCTTATTTCTATCACATTTCCCAAATTTTAAAATATACATGTATACAACACATAATATACACAAAAGTATTCAACATATCAATCAAAAATACATAATTCTCGTATTACTAAATCTAAAAAAAAATTGGGCAGCCTTTCCCCTATTTCTATCACATTTCCCGAATTCAAATGAATCTATATTCATCACATAAACACAACAAACCAATTAATCAATCAAACATGCATAATTCCAGCCTTATATCATCGCATCACACAGTCCCAGAACCTATCTCCACTATTTTATAATTCCTACATTCCACTAAGTTCAATATCTTAATTATATATTAAGGTCAAAAATATTATTACCTCCAAAATAAAATCCTCCAAAGCTTGATCTCACCAAAAAATTCATCAACAAAAAACCTATTCAAATATACAAATAAACAAAAAATAAATGAAAAAGTTATCAATATATATATATACATATTCAAACTATTAAACCCAAATTTTTTAAAAAGAATTAAAATTTAACAAAATATAAAGAAAATTTTACTAAAAATATTAAAACTAAATAATTAATAAAGTAGAACTTATAGAAAATATATAAACTAATCTATATAACCATTTACATAATAAAATCCAAAATTAAATTTAATAAAAAAAATTGAAAAAGTTAACAAAAAATAAAAAAATTATTATAAAAAATTTCTAAAAAAATAAAATATTAAAATGCAAAGTTTAAACCTAAAACAATTACATAATCTCAATATAAAACTAACCAAAACTTTAAAAATTTGAAATATAGCTATTCAATAAAAAAAATAACAAAAATTAAATTTAATTCATAAAAATTAATAAAATTGCACTTACTTGTGGTAATTGAGTAATGTGGGTTCTTGAAGTAGCAAACCCCAACAAACTAAAGAAGTTTTTGAGTTTTTAAACAATAATCTTCAAAAATAAAAAATCTACACAAAAAATAAAAAAAAAAACTATGTAAAAGGTTCATAAACATATATAAATCATCATTTTAACCTTAAAATTGAAAAAAAAAAATGAAGAAAACTTACCAAAATGTTCGGAAGTTTTAATGGCCTAACTAATTCTAAGACATCAGACCATTAAAAACTACTATGACATAGCTACTAATTTGAATACATACATAAGAAATAACATAACTTTATTTAAAACCCAAAATATTGTGCCAAAAACAAAGTAAAGTATGAAATATAAAATATGGTATGGGTACCCATTGTTTAGTACATAAAAACATAAAAAACATCATAACTTTAATCAAATGTTTAAAAAACTAAGTAGGGAAAATACATAAGAACATAAAGCAAAAGACTTAAAATTGACGTCATCCTCGATCTTCCGGCAGTCCATTCATTCCATTCATCCTCAACACACATGCCAAGCTACCACGAATCTTTCCCGCCTCCCATATTCATTTTCCTGCATCAAGCTAAAAATAAAGAAATGAGCCTAATGCCCAGCAAGGAAAATCTATTAACAACAGATATCATAAATCATAAATCATAAACATAAGATTATATCATATACATATACTATAAAACATATGACTATAAACACGTATATCATATAGGACTACAATATTAATCGCCATTAACTAATTAACATGGTATGTGATAAAACCATCTAGGTCATCTGTCTACTAATCGAGGTAGGTTAGATCACAAGGTAGTATATGATAACCCATCTAGGTCCTCTGTCTACTAATCGAGGTAGGGTAAATCATAACTCTAAACCATGAAAATGATAAAAATTCTTGGGGCTTGCTATCTAAGCAAGTCATATGCCCAAGCGACTACAACATAAATTCTTGGGGCTTGCTATCTAAGCAAGTCATATGCCGAAGGACTACGAAACATATTTATACATATACATATTATAGCATAAAATATATCATAACATAAACATATAAACACATATAATCTATCCTATTTTCCTTACCAAAAACCGGGATATGGAGACAAGAATGGGATTTGGAACACTCCTAAAACCAACAGTAAGAATGGTGAGCTTAAAGAAAAGAGATGAAAAGAAAACTAAACCATTCGAGTAGAAAATTATCGAAAAGAACCTTAAGTTTCAAGAAACTTATACACCTAACCAAGAATCATAAACAAGAGTTAGGATCTGAAAGAAAATAAAAGAAAACTAAAGAACTATGAAAAACTGAACTTAAGGATAAGAATACCTTGATGAACTATGACTTGATCTATACCTCGATACCAAAATAACATTATATCTTTCTTCCCAAGTGCTTAAAAAAGCTTAGATTGGAAAAGCTTTTATCCCAAAACCCAAGTGTTTCTCTCTATAATAAACTTAGCAGCTTGGAGGCTCTGAACGATGCTTGAATGAATGAAGGAAATAGCTGAGTACTAGGTTCTATTTATAGAGTTCAAGGAGTGAAAATAACCCCTTTTAATTTGAATAAATAAATGAATATAAAATGAAAAAGAGTTGAATTGTCGTTCGACAGATGCCTAGAACTCGCTCAAAATCGTTCAAAAGCAGGTCCAAGTGGTTAAGGCCGTTTTTAAATTTAAAATCCTAAACTTTCAAAAAAATGCACCAAGGGCAATATATCGCCTAGACCATTTTCCCGAGCCCTGTTCATTCGTTCGTTCATGTGAAGTCGACGTGTTTTTCTTATCTTCCGTAGGCTATATATCGGTCCCTATAGCTGCGATATATTGGCATATGCTGATATATCAAACACGTATTTGCACTTTTCAGCATATTTTGAATTGATTAAACATCTTTGACTGAGTCAAAACGTGATCCTAACAGCTGCTGGAATGTTCTAGATCTTTCTTTTAATTAAACTATTCATCAAAAATACTTAAATCCTTAATAAACATGATTATGACAAGTGTCACATTCTTAATAATTCTATCTAAACCTTAGGTTATAATAAATAATATTTCTAAGACCATCAATATTAATCAAACCTTATGTTATAATTAATATTTCTAAACTATATGTGAAACTTATAAAATCCATAACTGTTGCTATGAGTTTTCAACTAAGTCCTGGCTTGAACCAAAATCCATGGAAACTAACATACTACAAACTATACTAACTATTACTACTATCTAGCTAAGTAAAAATTATGGGACACTACAATTCTCCCCTACTAACAAGAATTTCGTCTCTGAAATTTACTTACCATTCCGGATACCGTGCCAACATGTCTTCCTCCAACTCCCACGTTGCCTCCCGTTCATAACTATTACTCCATAGGACCTTGACTATTGGAATACTCTTAGACCGTAATTCCTTCATCCCTCTATCTAGGATCCTAATCGGTCATTCCTCGTAACTCAAGTCTTTCTGGAGTGCTATCGTATCGTACTTGAGGATGTGAGATGGGTCTGACACATATCTACGCAGCATCGAGATGTTAAACACATTGTGGCTATCTGCTAGAGCTGGCGGTAGGGCTAATCTATATGCAAAGATTCCCACCTTCTCCAATATCTCAAAAGGACCTATAAACTGGGGACTAAGTTTGCCTTTCTTCCCAAACCGCTTCACACTTTTCATAGGAGATATCTTTAAGAAGACTTGATCTCTGACTTTGAATTCCACATCACACTGCTTGGCATCTGCATAACTTTTTTGTCAGCTCTGAGCAGCGAGCATACACTTTCTAATCAACGCTACTGCATCCTGAGCATCTCTAATATCTTCAGGTCCAAGAAGTTGTCTTTCTTCTGCCTCGTCCCAATGTAACGGAGATTGAATCCTCCTTCCATAAAGTAAGTCATAGGGTGCCATCCAAATCGTTGACTGGTAGCTATTGTTGTAGGAGAATTCTATTAGTGGCAAATACTTACTCCATGATCCTCTGTAGTCAAGTACACAAGCGAGAAACATATCCTCTAAAATCTGTATGGTATGCTAGGACTGACCATCGGTCTTAGGATCAAATGCCGTACTAAGACTTAACTTGGTACCCATTGCTTGCTACAAGCTTCCCCAAAATCTTGATGTAAACACCGATCCTCTATTTGATACTATGGTCTTAGAGATTCCGTGTAGTCGTACTATTTCTCAGACATAAATGTCTGCGTACTGGTCGGCAGTGTACGTAGTCTTGACAGGTAGGAAGTGAACTGACTTGGTTAGTCTATCTACTACTACCCAAGCTGCATTGTGCTGCTTATGTTTGTGGTAGTCCTGTCACGAAGTCCATGGCTATGTCTTCCCACTTCCATTCTGGAATACTAAACGGTTGCAATAAGCCTGCAGGCCGCTGATGTTCTGCTTTCACTTGCTGGCATACTAAGCATTTAGACACATATTATGCTACGTCTTTCTTCATTCCTGGCCACCAATAAAGTGCCTTAAGGTCATGAGTCATCTTGGTCGACTCTGGGTGAACTGAGTATGGGGTATTGTGTGCCTCTTCTAAAATCTTCATCTTGATCCCATGGTCATTCGGCATGCATACCCGTCTCTTATATCTCAAGAATCCCTGTCTTGATATAGAGAAATATGTGGCCTTGCCTTCTTTGACTGCAACTATGTGAGATACTAATGTGTCATCATGCCCTTGTCCGATCCTTATCTTCTAACAGATTTGACTAGACGGACAAGTTAGCCAGTTTACCAATGACTACTTCTATTTCGGCATTGATCAGCTCTTGCTGAAGTGACTTTTCTATTCCGGATTGCTAGGTTCCTGTAATTCTTTCTGCTTAGCGCATCAGCAACTATGTTTGCTTTTCCTGGGTGGTATAGGATTTTGCAGTCATAATCCTTTACTAGTTCTAACAACCTGCGCTGCCTCATGTTGAGTTCTTTCTGTGTGAAGAAATACTTTAAGCTCTTGTGGTCCGTATAAATCTCACACCGTTCTCCATAAAGATAGTGGCGCCAGATTTTCAATGCGAAGACTACCGCTACCAACTCCATATCATGCGTTGGATAGCATTGCTCGTATTCCCTCAGCTGCCTTGAGGCGTAGGATATCATTTTGTCATTATCTTAGAAAAGCCCTCTACAAACCTTCGATAATAGCCTACTAGCCCCATAAAACTTCTAACCACTGACACATTCTTAGGTCTTGTCCAATCCTTCACAACCTCTACCTTAGCTGAGTCTACTGCAACTCCATCTTTGGATACTATATGGCTAAGGAATGCTACTTTGTGAAAGACAAAATTCGCACTTCTTAAACTTGGCGTAAAGTTGATGCTCCTTTAATCGCAGCATGGTCATTCTTAAATGTTCCTCGCGCTTGACTTCGTCCTTGGAGTACACCAAAATAGCATCGATGAATACTACGACGAATTTGTCCAAGTAATCCTTAAAGACCCGATTCATTAAATCCATAAATGCCGCTGGAGTGTTGGTAAGACCAAAAGACATAACTAGAAACTCATAATGTCCATATCGAGTTCTAAAAGCTGTCTTGGGAATATCCTCTTCCTGTACCTTGAGCTGGTGATAACCGGACCGTAAATCAATATTTGAAAACACGGTTTCTCCTCGGAGTTGATCAAACAAGTCGTCGATCCGGGGTAGCGGGTATTTATTCTTGATTGTCACTTTATTTAGCTCGCGGTAATCCATACACATTTGTAACGCCCCAACTAATTCTAAGACTTTGGACCATTAAAACTACTATACATAGACACTATTTTCAAGAAAACATACATAAGAAATATTCACAACTTTATTAAAAACTCTAAAGTAAAAGTTGAAATACATAAATGCGGGGTATGGGATCCCATTGTTTAAAAATAAAATAAAACATAACTTTAAACTTAAATGAAATTGTTTACAAAACTAAATGCGAAAAATACATAAAAACATAATAAAATGACTAAAAATAACGTCGTCCTCGAATCGTTCACGCAGTCCATCGAATCCCTTCATCCTTAATACACAAACCAAGCTGTCAAGAATCCTTCCGCCGCCATAACTATTTTCCTAGATACATAAAAATAAAGGAATGAGCCTAATGCCCAGCAAGGAAAATCTACTAGCACATAAAACATAAACATAAACATAAGACTATATCAAAATCATATACAATAAAACATATGACTATAAAACATCTATTACAGCTCTAACCCATGATCACGGTAAACATTTGAGGTTTGCTAGGTAACAACTATAAGCCTCAAAATACATTGAGGTTTGCTAGCTAAGAAACTATAAGCCCCTAAGCAACATAAAAACATTTGGGGTTTGCTAGCTAACAACTATAAGCCTCAAAATACATTGAGGTTTGCTAGCTAAGCAACAATGAGCCCCAAGGACTACAATACATAATCATATATCATAACACATAACATCTTATAACACAAGCATATCATAACATATAAGCATATAAACACTATCCTATTTTCCTTACCAAAACCGGGATATGAGAACAAGGACGAGATTTGGAACACTCCTAAAACCAACAATAAGAATGTGAGTAATTCTAAAGAAAGAGATGATAAAGAAATGAACTAAACCACCAAGATGAAACTTACCAACAAGAAACCTTAAGTTCAAAGAACTTAAATACCTAACCACGAAACCATAAACAGAAGTTAGGATTTGAAAGAGACTTAAGGAGAACTAAGGAATCATAAAGAATAGAACTTATGAATAATATTACCTTGGATGAACTAGAACCGATCTAAACTTCAATATCGAAAACACACTTTATCTCACTACCCAAGTGTTTATAAAGCTTAAGATGATAAAGCTTTTATTCCTCAAAACCCAAGTGTATCACTCTATAGAAATCCTAGCAGCTTGAAGGCTCTGAACACAACTTGAAGAATGAAGAAAATGGCTGAGCACTAGGTCCTATTTATAGAGTTTGAGGAGTGAAATTATCCTATTAAAAAATACTTAAATCCTTAAATAAACATGATTATGACAAGTGTCATGCTCTTAGTGGTTCTGGAAGGTTCTAGAGTTTCTAGTTCTTTCTTTTAATTAAAAAAAATACTTAATTTCATTCTAACTATAATCCAAATTTAAATTTAAATAAAATAGAATCCTAACTTCTAACTTCCTAAATCTTGTAACTCTAAACTCACCTGTAGTAAAATCAACATAACTAGAGCTGTAGGATTTCGATTTAGACCATTTTTATACCGTTAGAAAGATAATTCAATTATCTACAACTTTCTAGAAATACTATTTTTCGAAATTCATAACATAACTTGGTCAAAAATAGGTCGGAAGTTACAGTACCTTAAAGTTACAAAAAATCTATTTAATTATCTAAATAACAACCCAACCCACAAATAAACAAGATTGTGACAAATGTTATGCTCCTAATGGTCTTGGAAGATTCTAGAGCTTTATTGAACTTTCTTTTATTTAAACTATAATTAAATCCTTAAATAAACATGCACACGACAAGTGTCATGATCTTATTAATTCTATCTAAACCTTATAGTATAATAAATAACATCTTTATAATCAGCTATATTAATCAAACCTTATGTTATAATTAATATTCTTAAACTATAGGTTAAACTTATAAAATCTATAAGTGTTGCTATGAGTGTTCAACTAAGTCCCGGCTTGAACCAAAATCCATAGTAACTATCATACTACTACTACTACTAACTACTAACTACTACTACTACTACTGGGACTCTACAACATTTGCATGCTTCCATCCTTCTTTTTCACAAATAGAACTGGGGCTCCCCATGGCGAATTCCTTGGTCTAATGAAACCCAAGTCCAAGAGTTCTTGTAGCTGCGTCTTCAATTCCTTGAGTTCAGCAGGTGCCATCCGGTATGGTGCCTTTGAGATAGGCTCGGTTCCCGGTACTAGTTTGATTGTGAAGTCAATTTCTCAAGTCGGCGACAACCCTAGTAAGTCGTCAAGAAATACTTTTGGGAATTCTTTTGTAATGCGGATGTCTCCAACCTTTAGTGGTGTTTCCTTTACCACATCCGTGACGCTGGCTAAGAATGCGTGACATCCTTTTTCTATCATTCTTTGAGCTTTGAGAGATGAAATCAGTGATGTTCGTAGTCCTGAAACCTTGCCCATAAAACATAGTTTCTGACCGTCAGGAGTTTCGAACATCACTTGCTTGTTTCTACAGTCGATGGTTGCGCCATGCCTTGCTAGCCAATACATGCCCAATATTACGTCAAAGTCTTTGATTTATAGTTCTATTAGGTCTCCTTCTAGTTCTACGCCCTCAATTTTGATCGGTACGCCTCGTACTATCCGTGATGATAGGACTACTTTGCCCGAAGGCAATTCTATCACAAACCTAGTTCTAAATCTTTCATAAGGTTTGTCTAATTTCTCTATCATTCCTAACGAGATATACGAGTGAGTTTCTCCCGAATCAAATAATACTGAACATATATTATCTAGGATAGGAATCTAACCTGTGACCACTTTGTTACTAGCTTCAGCTTCTCCCTGGGTCAAGGCAAAGACTCTGGCTGGAACCATCTTATTGTCCCTTTTCTCTTCTTTATTGAGCTATGGACATTCCCTCTTCTGATGACCTTCCTGGCCACAATTGTAACATCATTTAGTGTTTGCACGACACTCCCTAGGATGTTTCTTTTGGCATTTGGAGCACTGCGGGTATTCTACATAACCCAACCTATTATTTCCATTGCTCGTTCGTGATTTTTTGTCATTGTTGGATTGCTTATTGTCAGGATGCCTTCTCTTCTGACTATTATTGTTGCCATGTTGATGGTTGTTGTTGTGGTTCCGACCATTCTGAGGTTGATTTTGCTGCTTAGGTTCAGGCTTGCTAGCCTTCTCCTTACTAACATTCGCCTGAAGCCTTTCCACATCTATAGCCATTTCTAGAGCATTAGCGTAAAAAGTGGTTCCAGGATTTGCTAGCTTGACTCCTAGCTCAATCTTTGGTCTGAGTCCTCTAACAAACTTGGTGACCCTAAAAAAGTTGGTTGGGACCAACTCTGGCGCAAACTTGGCTAGTCCTTTGAACTGACAAGCATACTCTACTACTGTCAAGTTGCCCTATTTCAGACTGGTGAACTCTTCTACCCTCGTAGCAATGACTGCCGAGTTGTAATATTTCTTGTGAAAGAGCTCCACAAATCTAGTCCATGTCACGGTGGCGACGTCGTGAGTCTGCTGTACTAAATCCCACCAGATTCTAGCATCCTTCTTTAGAAGAGAAGAAACATAGGATATGCGATCTTCGTTTCCAAGGTTCATGTGTGCTAGAATCAGCTCTATATTCCTGAGCCATTCTTCCGCCTCGAAGGGGTCGGTTGCCCCTTCAAAGTTTGGAGTGTGTTGCTTATGAAACCGCTCGTAGATTGGCTCCATGTACTGAGCTGGGTAGGGCGCATAGTTCGCCATTGGCCATCCCCCATTAGGACCTACTTTTTGGGGTGCTTGAGCCATTTGCTGAGGCTGCAATTACAGCTGAGGTTGAGTCTGAGGCTGTGGCTGAGCCTGTTGTCGTTGTTGCTGCAGCAATTCTTCCACTTGTTTCCGTAGTTGAACAATCTCAGCGGTGTTGTCAACTGGAGGCGGTGCACTTCTGTTAGCAGTAGCATTGGTAGCACGCGCTCCCCTTCTTTGGACTGGAGGGGCTTCATTAGTCTCATTGGCGGTGTTGGGGGCATTTCCGGCTATGCGTGCAGATCTTCTAAGCGACATCTTCAGCAAAGTTCTAACAGTCGAGAAAAACATGTTAGAACTTACCCTAATAGGCTCTAAGGCAAAGCTTAGTCTAAGCAAGCATAACTCAGACCTATTTGTTATGATTTCTTCTGAAAAATTATGTGAGCCTTCTTTATAATTAAGGTGTATTTCTATACTTAGAAAATTAGCCATCTTTATTATTTCTAAGTCTATTTCTAATCATCCTATATGACTTAATTCTCAGGCTCGAAACTCGTCGTTGTTCCAAAGTTAACCATATTGAGGGAGGGCTGGGATCAGTAAAATCGTTCCCACTACTATGGCCCCCTAAACTCTCAATATAGAACCTTGTTCATTGATTTGTATCCACCCTCACTGAACTTGGTCATTATTTATTTATTTAAATTTATTATGATTGTAAAAAAATAATCAAACTCATACATGTCATTCAAAAATAACAATAATATTCATTTGGAAAAATGTTTTTACTAAGTACAATCATAAATGCAAAAATAATAAATAAACTAACATAACTAGGGTAAATCTAAAAATCTAGATCTTCTACGTCTGACCCTTCATCTAACATGTCATCATCTATTTCTTCATACTCATCATTATCTTGAGCCTCAAAACTACCTCGGGAAAGATTCATAAAGATTCTATGCTTTTGCTCATTAGTGAATTGAAATTCCAACTTAGAGGTGAACCTAAGTATGAGAAAATAATTCTCATGGCTATTGGTAAATCATCATCATCATCTATAGTCTCCCATATTTCTCCTAATGTTGAAATTATTGAAGGAAAATCTTTAAAAAGCGTAATTACTAGGACATATTTCTCAGTAGCTCTCATCATAATTTTCTTAGTAGTCTGAAGGTGAACTATCTCCTTGTGCAATAAGATCAATCTCTGAGTGATTATTTCTAACACTCCTACTGTATTCCTTGGCTCTCAAATCCTTTTCAATGCCTTAATGGCTCAGATATCCTCATAGGTCAAGGCTGCATCCATTTTTAACTGAAAACATAAGGGCTAAAACGTTAGCTAATAACATAAACATAAGCATAATAAACTACATTGGCGATTAGATTCAGAGCTTGTGCGTGTGTATCAAGGAGAACTTCATGCATATGAACTATTGCTCTGATACCAACTGTAATGACCCGACTAATTCTAAGACATCGAACCATTAAAAGCTACTATGACATAGCTACTAATTTGAATACATACATAAGAAATAACATAACTTTATTTAAAACCCAAAATATTGTGCCAAATACAAAGTAAAGTATGAAATATAAAACGGTATGGGTACCCATTGTTTAGTACATAAAAACATAAAAACATCATAACTTTAATCAAATTTTTAAAAAACTAAGTGGGGAAAATACATAAGAACATAAATCAAAAGACTTAAAATTGACGTCATCCTCGATCTTCTAGTAGTCCATTCAATCCATTCATCCTCAACACACATGCTAGGCTACCACAAATCTTTCCCGCCTTCCATATTCATTTTCCTGCATCAAGCTAAAAATAAAGGAATGAGCCTAATGCCCAGCAAGGAAAATATACTAACAACATATATCATAAATCATAAACATAAGACTATATCATATACATATACTATAAAACATATGACTATAAAAACGTATATCATATAGGACTACAATAGTAATGGCCATTAACTCATTAACATGGTATGTGATAAAACCATCTAGGTCCTCTGTCTACTAATCGAGGTAGGTTAGATCACAAGGTAGTATATGATAACCCATCTAGGTCCTTTGTCTACTAATCGAGGTAGGTAAATCATAACTCTAAACCATGAAAATGATAAAAATTCTTGGGGCCTGCTATCTAAGCAAGTCATATGCCCAAGGACTACAAAACATA
Source organism: Humulus lupulus (assembly GCF_963169125.1). Taxonomy (NCBI): domain Eukaryota; kingdom Viridiplantae; phylum Streptophyta; class Magnoliopsida; order Rosales; family Cannabaceae; genus Humulus; species Humulus lupulus. The sequence goes on from NC_084802.1 coordinate 55,195,775, forward strand.
TTTATACATATACATACTATAGCATAAAAAATATCGTAACATAAACATATAAACACATATAATCTATCCTATTTTCCTTACCAAAAACCAGGATATGGAGACAATAACAGGATTCGGAACACTCCTAAAACCAATAGTAAGAATGGTGAGCTTCTAAAGAAAAGAGATGAAAAGAAAACTAAACCATCAGAGTAGAAACTTACTGAAAAGAACCTTAAGTTTCAAGAAACTTATACACCTAACCAAGAATCATAAATGAGAGTTAGGATCTGAAAGAAAATAAAAGAAAACTAAAGAACTATGAAAAACTGAACTTAAGGATAAGAATCCCTTGATGAACTATGACTTGATCTATACCTCGATACTGAAATAACACTATATCTTTCTTCCCAAGTGTTTAGAAAAGCTTAGATTGGAAAAGCTTTTATCCCAAAACCCAAGTGTTTCTCTCTATAATATACTTAGCAGCTTGGAGGCTTTGAACAATGCTTGAATGAATGAAGGAAATAGCTGAGTACTAGGTCCTATTTATAGAGTTCAAGGAGTGAAAATAACCCCTTTTAATTTCAATAAATAAATGAATATAAAATGAAAAAGATTTGAATTTTCATTCAACAGATGCCCAGAATTCGGTCAAAATCTTTCGAAGGCAGGTCAAAGTGGTTAAGGCCGTTTTTAAATTTAAAATCCCAAACTTTAAAAAAAATGCACCAAGGGTTATATATCGCCTACCCTTGGTGATATATCGCCTAGACTATTTTCCCGAGCCCCGTTCGTTCGTTCGTGCGAAGTCGACATGTTTTCTGTGTCTTCCGTAGGCGATATATCGACCCCTATAGTTGCGATATATCGGCATAGGTTGATATATCAAACATGTATTTGCAGTTTTTCAACATATTTTGAATTGATTAAACAGCTTTGACTGAGTCAAAACGTGATCCTAACAGCTGCTGGAAGGTTCCAGAGCTTCTAGATCTTTCTTTTAATTAAACTATTCATAAAAAATACTTAAATCCTTAATAAACATGATTATGACAAGTGTCACATTCTTAATAGTTATATCTAAACCTTAGGTTATAATAAATAATATTTCTAGGACCTACAATATTAATCAAACCTTATGTTATAATTAATATTTGTAAACTATAGGTTAAACTTATAAAATCCATATCTGTTGCTATGAGTTTCTAACTAAGTCCCGGCTTGAACCAAAATCCACAGAAACTAACATACTACAAACTATACTAGCTACTACTACTATCTAGCTAAATAAAAATTCTAGGACACTATAGAAGTGCCGCTGGTTTTAGAGAGAAAATGCAGTTTTCTTTTTTCCTGAAAGTGTAGGGTATATGAGCTCTCTGGAGGGGATGAAAGGGGTTTAAAATGCGCAGGGGCATTAGCGTTAGTGTCCCACTGACACTAACGGGATGTTTGCGTCAGTCGGGCCCTGACGCTAATGCCCAAGTAAAATGCGTGTTTTACTTGAGCGTTAACGTCAGTGGCCCACTGACTCAAACGTCCTGTTCGCATCACTGGAGAACTAACGCAAACGCCCAAGTTAAACGTGCATTTTACTTGGGCGTTAGCATCAGTGCCCCACTGACGCTAATAATACGTTTGAGTCAGTGGGGCACTGACGCTAACGTCCAAGTTAACAACGTCAGTGTTCTAACTAACACAAATGCCCTTTCATTTGTGATAGTGGCCAACTTGCACAAATGCTAATTCTCAATCAACGCCGCAATTGACTGACACAAAAGGGGTATTTTGGTGTAGTAATATGATGCTCTTGGAGCCCATTGTACATTAACCTAATATAAAAAATATATTAAGAGTGTTAACTCACTTTGTATGTCAAAGAAACAAACTTTACCCAAGTTAAAAAAAAGAATGTTGATAGCTTTGGTGGCACATGATAACAACTTGTCCAATATTTTCACCTCTAATAAACTGAAGTATGTCTTCCTTACATATAAAGCAATGTGACATATCATCAGCAAACACTTCATCTTGTATGGATGCATTTACACACTCGTCTTGAGGCCACTTCGATATTATATCATAAATATGTTCCAAATGACCTCCTTTCAATGTGCCTTTGGTCACTTCTTGAGTTAGAGATTCACTTTGAAAGTGTATGTGTTCCTGTGGCTGTTGGGTCAAAGGTGGTGATGGTCGATGTGATGTTGGTCGATATTAGAGATTCACTTTGAAAATGTACATGTTCCTGTGGCTGTTGGGTCAAAGGTGGTGATGGTCGATGTTCTTTGCTCCTACTTTTTGAGACAGTCTATACAATAGAGTTACCAATTAATTAATGAAATACACACAATAGAAAAATATTAATAAACACAACTACAATATCACATCACCTGTTCTTTCCACTCAGTAAATATAACAAAATGTTTAGGCCAAGCTACAAGTGTCCCAATAGCTTGAGCAACTGTGCATAGCTCCAAGTCAAGGACAGGGTTAGGGAGTGGAGCAACTCCCTGAAGAGAGTATTTTATGGTGACACGGTAATTGATGTCTCTTAATTGCAAGTTGTGGAGTTGTTTGTCTCTAGTGTCATTAACGTGTCACCATGCAACAACATTCTCAATCGACCTAATCGCCAAATGACATTTACGTTCCTGCACCACAATGTCTAAATTATACATATTTAATATCATATATTAAATTTGACAAACAATATTTAAAATGCAATACCTTATGCACATGTGGTTGTGGTGCATAAAATTTCATTGGATCTTCTGCTTGTGGTGGTTCTAGTACATAGTAAGATCCTGGAGGCTCCGGTACATAGTAAGATCCAGTTTGAGGATGTGGTACCTCATGCATATGGGGCTAAGGATGAGGATGTGGTACTCCAACGCTGGGTCCAAAATGGTCTGCACAAGTGTAACGCCCCAAATTCCCTAATGTGGCTTAGTGCCTGGATTAGGGGGTCGGGAGGCAATAATTGTATTAATTGTGTGCTTATGTGTTATGAGCAGGTTATTATGTGAATTATATTATGATATGATTATGATTGCATGTTTAGGGGTATCAAATATGCATGTGGGCCCGTTTCTTATTAGAATGGCTTTTTTGTAATTTTGACTCGCTAAGGGTATAATTGTAATTATATGTGATGTACGTATGCGACCACCGTATTATGTGGATATATTTGAGTTACTCGTCATGAGGCAATCCTAGGGAGCTAGTTAGCGGAAAAGTCACAACGGGGTGAAATACCCGGCTCGGGGTGAGCCCATGGGTATTTTGGTAATTTGGTAAATTATCGGAAATTATAGAGTAACAGGTATTAAGTGATGAATATTTTGGGTTGATAGACTTATTTGGGATTATATGGGGTAGTTTGAGATTAGAGGAAATCATGCCAAAGGACGATTATGCCCTTGGGGGTAACTTTTGAAGTAAAAAGGGTGAGGGGCACAATGGTCATTTGACCACTTAGGTTGGTCAACTAGCAGCTGCCTTTGGGAAGGGGTCTTACACGTTTATTGCCCCATCTTAGCCTCTTATTGCTGAAGCATTTTGGGAGCTCACTCAAGGGCATTTTTAAGCTTGACACAAGTGGAATCTTGGAGAGAATTAAGCTTGTTGAGGAGTTAGAACTACCAAACTAGAGGATTCCAGCCAGGATTCGGTTTGGGGCAGGAGAAATCAAGGTAAACCTTTGGTTCCCTCATATTTCAATGGTATTTTGGGTTTTTGATGATTTTGATTCTTAGCTTGGGGTTTCAAAGGGTGCTGTGATTTTTGAGGAAATAGGCTCGGGGATTGAAGGTTTGGTGTTTAGGATTGAGCTAGGGGCAACTTGGGACCATAATTCAGCCATTGGAGGTAAGAATTCATTTTGTTTTGAGTTGAGTTTTATGTGGTTGAAGCTTTTTTCTAGAATTTTAGGCTTTGATGGATTCTGAGTTTTGGTTTGAATTTAAGTTGGTTATTGGGTTGTTTGTGATGCATATTGTGTGTGTTAATATTTTTGGGACTTAATTAGGGCTTTGGGGAAGCCTTGGGATGGTTTTGGAAGGGTTGGATTCGGAGGAAAAATTTGGGTTTCAGGTAGAGCCACGACCCTGTTCTTGGGTGCCGCGGCTCAGGTTGGAGAAGGAGAAGCAGTTGGGCTGCTGGGCTATTTAAGCCGCGGTGCCAGTGAGGAACACCGCGACGCTAAGTTCAGTTAGAGAGGGTTTTAGGCTCCTGACTTGAGCGGGGCCGTGGCTCAAGAATTTTGGGCCGCTGCTCAAAATGGAAAATTGACCAAAACAGGGTTTTAATGACGGGAACTCAAACCTGAGGGCTTGGGGTCGATCCTACTACCCAGTTTTGTAGGATTCGACATCCCGGAGGCTAAGACTTGGTCTGGAGGCCTTTATTTATTCATTTTGATGGGATTCTCTATGTGTTGTGACTAGGTCATCTCTAGGGGCTCAGATTAGGGATCGTACTCAAGGGTTGTTCGCTAGTAGCTTGCATTAGGACCACAGGTAAGAAAACTGCACCCAGGATTTGATATACATGATTAGGGCTTGGCCTGAATGCTGAACATAGTCTTAATTTCGACATTGGCCGGAAAATGCGCATGATTATGATTATGCCTGTGAATATCTGTTTGCATGTATTGGAATGTATTGTATATGTATGAGTGATAAATGGATTATGTGATTGTGTGTTTTGACAAGGGGGATCGATTTATAAACCAAGAATTTGTTGTTGTATCTAGTTAAAGGTTGGCTTACTAGTCAAGGGCATACTTGATTTAAGGGGTCTCGACTTATAAGTCGAGAATCTCCAAGGATTGGCTTATAAGTCGAGAGTCTTAAAAGCTCGACTTATAAGTCGGGGGTCTGTGAGGCTCGACTCATAAGTTGAGGTTTTGCAAGACTCAGCCTATGAGCTGAGACCGACATTATGCACGTTGAGTGCATGCCGCTATGGCTAGGACACCTTGGGAGTGCACCAATCACTTGACTGGCTCGGATGCCATAAGAATAAAGGGGAGTGCAACATGCACTTGGGCAACCCTATGGCCGCTGATCCGAATAGTGTTTACGCATAGTTTCAGTTATTACTGCTAAGTTTGTTGTAATATTCCATGTGCTGTCTGATCATGTGTTTCTTGTTGAGTCTTTAGGCTCACGGGTGCTTTGTGGTGCAGGTAAGGGTAAGGAAAAGCTTGTCCAACCATGAGTTGGAGAGCGATGACGGTGACGTGTACATATGCAGTCCGCTCGTCCGCCACGACCAAGAGATTCAAGGATGTTAGGGTTGGACCTAGTTTCGCCTAGGTTGACTTATTTTATAACCTTGTTGTTGTAACTGACTTTTGAACTTGTAGTTCGGGATCCCATGTAAAGATCGAAGTTTTTATTTAATGAAAATGTTTATAACTTGACCAAAATTTTAAATACCTGAACCCTTAGTGGCTTAATCACATGTTTAGTCCAAATGACTCATTTAGCGAGTCCAACATTATTTTAAACACACGTGGTAACAAACCCTAATTAGCAGGGTGTTACAACAAGATCCATGCCAACTTTGTTGGGCTCTATTTGCTTCGATGAGGGATTTGAGGAGTTCTTCTTGTCTATGAAATCATTCTTCCTATTCACGATATCGCTCTTCTTGTTGATGAATTTGTTGATCGAAATTATAAGTCGAACTAGTTTGTTTCTCTTTCAATTTTGTTGAATGAGGTGTGTTAAAAAATATTGTTTGGGTCACACCTTGACCTATACCCCGAACCTTACCTCTAGCTTCAGGGGTTCCCAACACCATCGTGAGCACATCCTTAGTGCCTTCAGACTCCCATTTACCTTCTTCGAGTTGTCAATAGTAATCCTATAAAATAATATAAATATATATGTAAGTAATTAAGATATAACAATTTTAATAAATATTGTAATTTCATATATTTAACCACTTACAATGTTTTTTCCTTTCTCTATTGCCTTTCCAACAAACTCTCATTTTTTATTCTTCTAACCTAGTGCCCAAAAATAAACTCTATCCAAGTCAGACAATTGTTTTCCACCTTGTTCCAGAACATTCTCCTCAACATGCACATATCCTCCTCTTGAAAGGTTGTGATTATATTCATTCATTGCTCGTTTCTCTTGCATCTTTTCTCTCAAAGCTCGCCATTCAGGTGTCAACCTCGAACTCACAAATGCAAGCCAAATTTCTGGATCTATGATATGCTCATATCCATTTGGTCTTCTAGGAGGGAATTCATTTGGTTTTACTTTCAATCCCATATCCACCCATTCTTTGGTTAGATAAGTCTTCTAATTTCTAAATAGTCTAGTTGCGTGAGACATCAATTGTTTTCTATGTTTTGAGTCTAACACAAATGTTTGCTGCAAGTTTAAAATAAGAATCATATTATAAAATATTAAGCAACAAAAGAATTTCAAATTATGAACTTAAATGAAAGATAACCTCATTGTATCTCATATTTGTCTTTTATTATGCCCAGGGACTTCCTTCCAAGTATTATATTTGATTGACACAATCCTACGTACAAGAGTCCCTATTGCTGATGCAAAGTCTACCCTTCCAGTACTAGTTGCTTGACCATACATATTGTATTCAACCCCCATAAGTTTTCCTTCACTTCTCAATTTGATGATTCTAGGCAACCATGATGGTCCCCTCACTCCTTTGGAATCATCCCCAAAACCTTCTTCACCTTCATCCATATTATCTACTCTTCATCCTCGTCATCATCGCCCAAGGGATCATACGATATCTATGGTAAGAACAAAGAAATAATTACCAAAACCTTTACATGATGCAAATTGAAAAATATATTCATAACAAATGACATCATAAAAATAATAAAACAATTATGAATATCTACCTAAAATCTTATGAATCAATCCATAATCCTTCACTATTTTCACAAAAGCAAGTGTTATCATCATCGATTAGATCATCATTTTCTGGTTCAGTGAATGTGACATGTTCTTATGAAAGATGTATATCGTGCAAATCAACATCTTTGGTATTCCAATCTCTTGTTTGTGTGCTAAGCACGACTAACCATTCGTGATCTGCTGGATCATTCACATAAAAAACTTGTGTGGCTTGTGCGGCCATTATGAATCGATCTGTTTTGTGCCCTATTTGATTTAGATTCACTAACACGAAACCAAAGTCCTATTTCTTCATTCCATTGTCACTCCTCACCCAATCACAAAGGAAAACATGTATTCATGTAGTAATATAATCCAACTCCCAAATTTCATTAATTACTTCGTAAAAAGACATATCACATTCAACTGGATGCCTATATTTTGAACTAGCTGTTTGAACAGTTCTTGTGATAAGGATAGCACCACTTTTTAGTGTTGTTCTTTTACTATCAAGCTCTATAGTGTTAAACTGTGTACCATCGATCATATATGATGAAAACTTTGTGACATTAAAAGAAGAACCACGAGAAATCCACTTAGCGATGTCTAACACATTATTTGGTGTGTTTCTCATTTCATTCATGACCTATTGAAAGAAAACTAGTCAAATAGCATACAAAGAAAAATTCATATACATCATACTTAAAAATGTTTCCAAAGAATTACCCTTTGCTCGACCCAACTACTAAAGGAACAATAATGTTCATCTTGTAACCATTTTTTGTTCCTTGACTTAGCTGGAAACTTTGTCTTGATCCAATTTAAATGTTCTCTTCAAGGAGACATATTGTTAGAACAACAATTATGTATATTGTACCAAATATATGAAGATATAAAATTACTCAATATATGGTTGAATCTCATTAATATTATGCAATACAAGGCGGTGTGCTTCATCATGTTCGTCTCGACTAATAGTGCAAACAACACTACCTCGACGACTCTAATTCTCACCATTCATCACCTCAGCAATCCCAATGCTTCATACACTCGACATGTATTCAGCTAAAATTCTATTGCCTCTTCTACAACATAGCATTCAACGATACATCCTTCTGGTCGACTTCTATTTCTGACATATCCCATGAGAATCTTCATATATCTCTCAAATGGATACATCCATCTAAAGTAAAGTGGCCCACAATATCTCACTTCTCTAACCAAGTGAACTGTTAGATGAATCATTATATAAAAAAAGGCAGGTCAGAAGAATTGCTTAGACTTACAAAAAATATAAGCGATTTCATCTTGTAGCTTGCTTAACTTAGACATACCCACCACTTTAGAACATAGGGACTTAAAAATCAAACACAGCCTTGTGATTATCTCTCAAATTTTTTTTTGTAGGTAAGACAAATCGAATGGCCACTGGTAGTATGTGCTAGTTAAATTTTAAGTTTTCATGTCTACCAATGACCTTATATTTGAACAACACCCATATGGGACTTTGATATTGAACAAACAATTGCAAACTTCCATTGTTTCATCCTCAGTCAGTGTGTAACAAGGAGGAGGCAAATATGTCTGTTTGTTGCCTTTCTTTGGAGCTAAATTTGTACACAATTTCATTGCAGACAAGTCTTTTCTAGCCTTAATTCCATCTTTACTCTTACAACGAATATTCAACAAAGTTCCAATCAAACTGTCACAAACATTCTTCTCTACGTGCATAACATCTAAATTATGATGTACAAGAAAATGTTCCCAATATTCAAGCTAAAAAAATATTGACTTTTTTTGTAACAAATTTTGGGTTCCTCGTCATCCTTACCCTTTCCACGTCCCTTCCACTTCCTAGATGTATGGACTTTTGTCTTCCCTATCTCTAAAATAATCTTAGACATTTTCTCAAGAACTTTGCTTTTGTAAACAGCTTAAGGGGCCTCCCCAAACTATTATTTACCATTGAATGCCTTCATCCAAGTTCGAAGTATATGACCACTGGGAAGAAATTTTCTATGTCCCATATAACAAACTTTCTGGGAGTGTTTCAAGTATTGAGAACATGTCTTTTATTCACAAATGGGGCAAGCTTTATAGCCTTTTACACTGATTCCAGATAAATTTCCATAAGCAGGAAAGTCACTGATTGTCCACAATTATACTGCTCTCAAGTTAAACTCTTGCAGGTTGTATGTATCGTAAACCTTAACCCCTTCATTCCACAAAGTTTTCAAGTCATCAATAACTAGAGCTAGATAGACATCAATGTCATTACCAAGTTGTTTAGGCCATGATATCAACATGTTCAATAAAGTAAACTTCCTCTTCATGCACAACCATGGAGGTAGATTGTAGATAATAAGCATAACAGGCCAACAACTATATTTACTGCTAAGATTATTATGCAGATTTATCCCATCAATAGAAAAACCTAGATGAATATTCTGAGATTCAAGTCCAAAAGATGGCCACTTCATATCTACTATCGTCCAAGGTAAAGGGTCAGCTGGGTGTCTTGATTTACTGCCCTGCAACCTCTCGTTAGTATGCCATGTCAAAATTTTTGCATGTTCGGTATTTCTAAATAACCAAATAAAACGAGTAATAGGTGGAAGGTACCACAAAACCTTGGCGGGTACTCCTTCCTTGACATCCTCACCATTTCTTTTCTTTTTCCATCGTGAGTCACTACAAGTAGGACATGATTTTGCATCTAAAAAGTTTTTTTTCCGATATATATGGCATGCATGGATTTTCTCATATTGTATGCCTAATGAACATATTATTTTTTTTGGCCTCATAAAATGACATCGACATCTCATTACAGTCAGGCAATAAATCCTTCAAAAAACTTAGTAAATCTGTTACACTTCGATCACTCCAGTCGTGTATAGCTTTCAAGTTGTACATCATAAGGAGTACTGATAATTTTGTAAACTTTGTACAACCTGGGTAAATCGGTTTCTCAGCATCACTAAGAAGTGTCTCAAAATTAATTGGGTCTACTGATAATCTATAATGTGCATCATCAATCATTTCATCTAATGGATCCTAATTCATATCTTTTATGCCATTCCTCATTGTTTCATTAATCCTAGAAGGGGGCTCTACTCTGCTAGGGGGTCTCTCCCTATGACTATACCAAACCGTATAGCTTTTGTCGATACTGTTGATGGTGAGAACTCGTCAACTAAGTTAGGTTAGAAAAAGTGCAAAGTAAAGATTATCAAAAGAAAAGCTTTAGAAATCTAAGTATAAACTCCAAGAACAATTGCAGAAGAACAATGGTGAAATCAGTTCGTATTCATTATGGTGCACTTGCTACAGTAAATTTTCCAACCCCCTTCCATGTGGAATTGGGGTTCATTATATAGTGGGCTCTAATGGCCCTAGATACACTGTGGTCCAGGGGACCAGGTGGTACATAAGTACACTGTCAAGAGAGTGGTTTCAGTGGTAGTGGTGTTGCAACCAGTACATGGACAGATGCCTGGAGGATGTCTCCACTACTTTACCATACGAATGTCAGAGGGGTGGCTCCAGGCGTAGTGGCACTGGTGGTACTGATGCATGGTTAGAGACATGCAAGGAGTGCCTCCACCATCGGTACTAACTTGTACCATCTCGGCCTGTCTAGCACGGATGTTCAGAGTTACGCCCCTAAGCTCCTCACCCTCGCATACCCGGTTTCCGTATGCGTGTCTTGTATCTAAAGGTTGCTCTCATGTACCCATGAGCGAGATAAGCGTGTGGGTATCGTGCCCCGCTGGTGGCACCCTCCTTAGAAAATATAGAGGGGCTTCATCAGGGAGGGCACCTGCTTATACCGTAGTGGCGCGCCTTGCGAGATGGCGCGTGAGACCTAGGCATGGCCGAGACATGGCCTCGTAGATCATAAGGGCGCCTTATGAGACAGGGCCCTGTACCTGGTGGAGGTGTGGCCTCATGGAGCCTGATGGCACCAAGAGGAGGCCCGATGTAAGCCCCTGCGAGACGCCTCCAACGAGGCATGGTGGCTGGGCACAAGGCCTTCGTGAGACGCCCCCTGCGAGGTGAAACACCCACTCGGCATGCCCTTCGCGAGGCGCTCCCGGGGGCCATGGGCGAGGCGCTCCTGCGAGCCGTGGATGAGGCTGCGTGCGAGCCGCCTCCAGCGAGGCATGCGCTGGACACCACGCGAGGCGCTCCTGCGAGCTATGGGCTAGGCTGCGTGCGAGCCACCTCCAGCGAGGCGTACACTGGACACCACATGAGGCGCTCCTGCAGGGCCGTGGGCGAGGCGATCTTGCGAGCCGCCTCCAGCGAGGCGTGCGTTGGACACCACGCGAGGCGCTCTTGTGGGGCCATGGGCAAGGTGCTCCTGCGAGGCGTGCGCTGGACACCACGCGAGGTGCTCTTGCAGGGCCTTGGGCGAGGCGTTCCTGCGAGCTGCCTCCAGCGAGGAATACGCTGGACACCACGCGAGGCGCAAGGCCATGCCACGCGAGGCGCGAGGCGCTTAGGTGCGCTGAGGGCCACGCTAGGCGCGAGGCCATAGTGGTCCGAGGGCGTCGTGACTCAATCACTTAATTAGGCGCTTATGGGACCTTGGAACTTGTTTTGGGCCTTCTCCAGGCATGAATTTTTGAGCATCCACACTTGCCCCCCAGTCTAGGAGAGGACCTTTAGGTGCTCTTGTAGACTATTCTCCTTGATTCTTATAAATAGGCCTTCATGCGAGGCTTATTATTTTCACCTTACTTCCTTGGCCTAGTGGTTTTGAGAATCCTTCCTCTTTCAAGAGGTAAGGGGTTCAATCCCCCACCTCCTCATTTTTTCCATAGTTTCCTTCATTTTATTTTTTCATTTCATTTCATTTTTTTTTTTTTACATATGAGCTAATTTTTGGTATGTCTATTTGGAGGCTAACACATCATTTTTGTTTATTTCTGCAGACGCGTGCTTTCGACCACTTAGCTCTTTTTTTTTTTGACCCTGCCGGCGCGTTTGGCCCTCGACCTCCTATAGACCACGACTGCACTCTATTTTTTCTACTTGAGGTATATTTTCTTTTTCCCTCATATTCCTTGGGTCCAAACTAGCATTACTCGGGATGGGGTATTTTGGCCTGAGCTTGGCGTGAGTTAGCCCAATTGCATGCCCCCCTGTTTATACCCTGTAGTGGATCATTTAGGGCGCTTGCACCTAGAGGTTTTAAGCCCATTCCTTTGTGTTTTGTAGCAATTCTCTCATTTACACGTGAACCCCTTTTTGCTTTCGAGACGAGGCCTCATGCCTAGTGAAGGTCCGTTCGACATACCTCCGGGGGTTGAGTTTATTGACCTGTCCTCAGACTCAGAGTCCCCTGAGGAAAACCCTTACTAGGACAATGACTCCTTAAGGCAGGCCCGTATCCGCCATCTTGAGCACATGGTTGAACTTAGGCATAAAATATGGGTGATGGAGAGTGAAATCGACTCGGCGCTGAGAGGAGACAGGGCACCTTTCCCCCTGTCCTTAGTGACCATGCAGTGAGCCTTAAGGTGACCCTTTTAGAGTTGCAGAGGGAGTTGAAGTTTATGGAGGGACACCTTCCGCCTGAGCCCTCCAGCCCATCCTCACCTGATGACTGTCATGGAGCCGCTCCCATTTCTCCTCAGCCCTGAGTCTTGATTTTCCCTAGCTTAGTGCTTTCGCAGTCGGTCCACCGATGGAAGACTCTTGCTAGGAAGAGAAAATGAAGGGTCAAATGTTCCGTCTCTTTCTCACATTTTTCTTTTGGTTTTGCAGATATGCCGAGGGAACGATGACAGGTAGCTTCCAATGAACTGGATGATGCTCCATTACTGGCATCCGAACTAGTGTCGCATGTGTCAGAAAACAAACTGAGGGAAATTGTGAATCACTATCGCATCCCTCAGGGGACATCCCTCAGAGTATGCTTTATACATTCCTCAGGGGACATGCCGGGCTGACTGCCCTAGGACTGGCTTTGTGGCCCTCAGTGAGTACATCTTGAAAGCGGGTGGTACCATCCCGTTACATCCATTATTTGTTGCGGTCCTCAACTACTTTGACCTTGCCCCGCTTCAGCTTGCACCCAATGGCTGGTTGACTTTGAACTGCCTTTTCGTTGAGTTTATGAAACTGTTTAAACGCGCTCCTATGGTGACATAGGTGCATTTCCTCTACAACCTGATGCCTACTCCCAAGTCAAAGGGCTTTTACTATTTACAAAAATCCAACAGCGAGGCCTCTTTGATAGAGGGCTCGGTGTCCAACCCGGGGTCCTGGAAGAAGGACTTTTTCTTCGTGCAAGGCCCCCTCTCTGCCCGCGAGCATTTTTTAGCCACTCCCAGTAAGTACCCTAAGCATCACTTTCTCTCTTTTTCTTTTTTGCAACTTATTGCTTCGCGACTTACGTTCGTGTCGACCGTGACGTGTATTACGCAGAGCAATTCGCCGAACCCACAGTCGTCGGGTTGGAAGTGAAGGATATGAGGAAGTTCCTCAGCGCTGACCCCGCTATGAAAAAGGCGGTGCACCTATTCACCATGAGGAATCTGAACCTCCACAAGCTGTCCCCCGTCTCAGATCCCAAGTTGCTGTGGACCATCTCTGGGTCCAAGAAGATGAAGGGAGTATCGGCCGAGCCTTGCCCAGACGACGATGAGGCTAATGAAGAGCTGGAGGAAGCCCCCCTTGAACACGGGGGACCTCACCAGCTGCCTTCATCTCCTGGGGGATGCCCTCTGTGTGCCTCTTATGATCCGGACATAGCCTCTCATTCTCCAGACCAGCAGGCTATTCCGGGGTGTTTTGTCTGCCCCGACCCTGAGGGCTATGACGCTTTCACTCAAGCTCCCCTCGACCCTGGACCATCGGGGGCTTATTTTGCCGATCTTTCGGAGCCTCCCTTTGATCTACCGGGGCCTCACTTTTCCACTTTCACCACGCCCCCTCCCGTTTTGGCGAGCGAGTCATCTGTCCTCATCCAGCCAGGTGCCCCTGGTGTGGATGGGGAGCCCTGGGTGACTCGGATGGTGACGTCGTACGGGTAGCGATACGTCCAACTTGCCTCGGGCCTCCCCGTATCTGACTAGAATGGTCTTGGGAATGTTGCTTTGTCGGACCTTGGGGAAAACCTAAGGCGCACCATGGCTTGGGTGAGTTCCTGCACCTCGCGTCGACCTTATTATGTATAGATGTACATGCATATTTTTTTTTGTTACTTATTGTTGCTGTTGTTAACTTTCTTGTGCAGGCCTATACTGTGGCTCTGCGATTTGCCAACTCGGCTGGCAACCTCTCCGCGTCTAGTACTAAGAGGGACTGTCTCACGGCCCGTGTCCAGGAGCTTGAGAAAGATCTTGAGGAGACCCAGACTGAGCTAAAGAAGGTTCGGACCAAACTTGCTGCCTCGTCAGAAAGGAAGCTGAAGGTGGTTGCCAAAGCCACGAAGCTGTGGGGCCAAGTTACCAGACTGAAGAGTGAACTCCAGGAGACCAAGGCTATCGCGGCGGCGTCGCAGGAGAGAGTTAATTATTTAGAGGCCGAAATCGAGGCTACCAGGGTCGAACTCCAGGCTGCTAGGGCCAATGTTGCCTCGTTGCAGGAGAGAAATGCTTTCTTGGAGGCGGAGAAGACTGCCATTGAGTACAGGTCCATAGACCGCGCCCTTTACAGTGTGTGGAGGCAGGATCCCAATTTTGATTTTTCTTCTTTCGGTGAGCACGCCGTTTCTCAAGCGGCCGTGTGGAGCGCTCGTGGCAGGAAGCCCTGAAGTTGTTATTTCATAACTTTTGTCGGCTAGCCCGCTATGGGTGTATGCTCTTTTTTTGAGCCTTTGTAATATCATTATCATTATTATTTTTCTTTTGTAAATCTTGTCATGTCCTCAAGAATCCCTTTTTTAATGTATATATACATGTGTGGTTATTTATCTCTTATTCCACTGCATTTGAGGCCCTTTTAAGCCTATATGACGGGGTTTGGCGGGTTCCCCTCTTTTATTTACCAGGCTAGAGGTCCTTCAGAGCCCATGTGAAAGGGTTCAATGGGACCTCTTTTGGTGCCTCTTGATTACTTTTATAAGGATATTTTGACCCCTTGGGTCCTAGCTATCCTTTTATATATTCTTGCGTGCGCTTATTATTTTTTGCGAGAAGCGTCCTTCTCGTCGTTATTCATAGTACTATTTTTGCAAGGGTATCTTTTAGGACCCCTTTTGGCTAGACGGCTGGTGGCCGCTCTAGACTTATTATTGTTGTTACTATACTTTTTTTTTTTATAAGTCCCTTTGGCCTCCTTGATGTTCACAAGGGTAGCTAATCCTTGTGAACCCAAGGAATGCCTTGCAAGGTCCTCTCCCTGTTTTCTATATATAAGGACTTCACCTAAGGCCCCGATATAAGGGGTCCTTCTGGGACCCCCCGTTAAAGGGTCCTTTTTAGGGTCATGGTCCCTTTTGGGTCCTCCTGATGGAGGGTCCTTTTTAGGATCCTCCTGGTGCATAGGGTCCTTTTTAGGATCCTCATGACAGAGGGTCCTTTTTAGGATCCTGGTGCAAGGAGTCCTTCTTTGGATTCTCCTATTTGTTGTATGCTTTATCTTCACGGGCCACTATTGCCCCCCAAGTGTCTGGTGAAGTTTACTTCGGCAGGCACTTTGATTGATGCCCATATAAAGTAGAAGAAATAGCGTGCGAAAATGTGACCAGTTTCATTCATAGAATTCAGGTTACAACGATACATATAGGAACTTACACCTACTTGGGAGGTTATCTAAGTAACCTCTTTGATTTTTGCCTATCGAACTAAGATAAGATGCAACACTTTGAAAACATGTCCTTCTAGCATTGGGTGTGGGCACCTCACTGGTAGTATTTCCTAAGGTGCTCTGCATTCCATGCTCGAGGTATGATGGTGTCGTCCATGCGCGCTAGCTTATAAGTGTTTCGGGGTATGCATTGAGCGACTTGGTAGGGCCCCTCCCAGTTCGCCCCTAGTACTCCCGCCCTGGGTCTCGCGTGTTGGGGAGTACCTTTCTTAACACCAGGTCGCTAACTCTGAAAGTTCTCTCACGCACCCTCGAGTTCTAATACCTTGCCGCGCGCTGCTAGTATACCGCCATTCTCATCTTTGCCTTTTCCCTTTTCTCTTCTAGCATATCCAAGCTCTCAGCCAGAGCTACGCGGTTGGCCTCGTCCCCGTACGCCTGTATCTTGCAGGAATTAACCTGCATCTCAACTGGGAGGACGACCTCGCATCCATATGCTAAGGAGAATGGGGTCTCTCTAGTGGTCGTGCGCGGGGTGGTTCTGTAGGCCCACAACACATTAGGTAGCTCTTCCACCCAGGCTCCCTTCATCTTCTCTAGCTTGGTTTTCAAGTTCTTTTTAAGAGCTTTGTTAATGGCCTCCACCTGCCCATTGGCCTGTGGGTGCACTACTGCTGAGAAACTTCTTCTTATCCCTCTTCCCCTACAATATTCCTCGAAGGCCCCCCCTCAAACTGGGTGCCGTTGTCCGAGATAATTTTGTAGGGCACTCCGTACCTATAGAAAATGAATTTGTTGACGAATGAGGTGATATTCTTAGCCGTTATCTTCACAAGGGGTTCCGCTTCAACCCACTTGGTGAAGTAGTCCACAGCTACCACCGTGTACTTTTCTCCACCCCTACCCGCGGGAAGAGCGCCGATCAAGTCTATCCCCCAGATAACGAAGGGCCAGGGGCTGCTCATGCTAGTTATCTCATTTGGGGGCTTCCGAGTGTAGTTGGCGTGCCTCTGGCATTTGTCGCATTTCTTGGCGAAGTCGTTTGCGTCTCTCTCCATGGAGGGCTAGTAGTACCATTGTCTCATTGCCTTCCTTGCTGTGGAGGGTCCACTCTCATGGTTGCCACACTCACCCTCATGTATCTCATGCAATACTTTCAACGCCTCCTCCTCTTCCACACATCACAAGAGTGGCATCGAGAACCCTCTCTTGTATAGAACCCCTTCTACCAAGGTGTACTTAGTGGCCTTATACACCAACCTCCGGGATTCTTTTTTGTCCAAGGGCAAGGTTCCTTCCTCCAGGTATCTCTTAATTAGTTCAGTCCATGACTCCTTTGGGGTGCTGACCATGTGCACGTCCGTGCTGACGATGCTGGGCCTAGGTAAGTATTCCACAGGTATCGACTCCAGGATATCCCCATCTTTGGTGGAAGCCAGTTTTGCGAGGGCATCGACATGGGTGTTCCTCTCTCTTGGGATTTGCTCTATGATGTATTCCGCCAATCATCCCAGATAGCCCTTCACCCTTTCCAAGTACGTGGCCATCTTTGGGCCTCTTGCCTGATACTCACCTTTCACCTGGTACACCACCAGCTGTGAGTTGCTAAAAATACATAGGCATGTCACCTTTAGCTCCAGGGCTAACCGCAAGCCTGCCAAGAGTGCTTCGTACTCTGCCTCGTTGTTGGAGGCCTCAAACCCAAACTGGATTGCACAATACATCTTGTGTCCTTCAGGCCCCGTCATCATGATACCAGCTCCAGATCCTCCTTCATTGGACGCCCCGTCCACATGCAGGCTCCATTCCTCTAGATCCCCGTGCTCCTTTTCCATGACTGTCCGCCCCCCTTCTTCACTCCTTCCTTCATTCGGCTGATTGGTGAACTCCACTATGAAGTCTGCCAGCACTTGCCCATTGATGGAAACTCTCGGGGTATAAACAATATCGAATTGGCTCAACTCGATCGACCACTTCATCAGCCTTCCTGAGGTCTCAGGTTTATGCAGGACCTGTCTCAAAGAGCTATCAGTGAGAACTTCGATTGCATGAGCATGGAAGTAGGGTCTCAGCTTCCTCGAAGCCACAACCAATGCATATGCCAACTTTTCAATTTCAGGGTACCGATTCTCCGCATACCAACCGTTTACTGATATAATAGACGGGTTGTTGATCCTTCTTCTCCCCTCTTACCAAGGCAGTGCTTATGGCATGTTCCGACACTGCCAAGTATAAGTATAGCTTTTCCCCTTTTTCAGGTTTTGCCAAAACGGGTGGCTTCCCCAAGTGCTCCTTTAGCTTAATAAATGCCTCTTCACATTCCTCATCCCAAGCGAACTTTTTGCTCCCTTTTAGGATGTTAAAGAAGGGGAGGCACTTGTCAGTTGACCTTGAAATAAATCTATTAAGGGCTGCCACCCTTCCCGTTAGACATTGCACTTCCTTCTTGTTCTTTGGTGGGCTCATTTTTATCAGGGCTCTTATCTTATCAGGATTAGCCTCGATGCACCTAGAGTTGACCATGAAGCCAAGGAATTTCCCAGAGGATACACCGAAAGTGCACTTGATGGAATTCAACTTCGTTCTATACTTCCTGAGTGTGTCGAACATCTCATCTAGGTCCTTGGTGAGTTCTGCGGCATTCTTGGTCTTCACCAGCATATCATCAACATATACCTCCATGTTTCTCCCTATCTGGTTGGCGAACATCTTATTAACCAACCTTTGATAGGTGGCACCCGCGTTTTTCAACCCGAAGGGCATCACCTTATAGCAGTAGAGTCCTTTATCTGTTATAAATGACGTGTGCTCTTCATCAGCTGGGTTCATGGGAATCTGGTTGTACCCAGAATAGGCGTCCATGAAGCAAAGTAATTCATGCCCCGCCGTTGCATCCACCAACTGATCTATTCTCAGGAGCGGGAAGCTATCCTTAGGACAAGCTTTATTTAGATTCAAAAAATCGACGCAAGTCCTCCATTTTCCATTCGGCTTTGGGACTAGCACTGGATTCGACACCCATACGGGGTAAAATGACTCCCGGATAAACCCATTGGTCTTCAGCTTGTCAACCTCTTCCTTTAGGGCTGCGTACCTCTCTGGGTCCAGCGCCCACCTCTTCTGCCTAACAGGCCTCGCTTCGGGGGAGATATTCAAGTGGTGGCACATGACACTGGGATTTATTCCCACCATATCCTCATGACTCCATGCAAATACACCCAGATTACCTTTCAAAAACCTTATCAACTCCTCCTTCACGTCACCCTGCAAGCTTTTTCCTACCTTCAGCTTTATCAACGGTTCCTCCATTACTACAACCTCCTCTACTTCTTCCACAGGTTCTGCTCCTGACTCCTCTATGGTTCGAGGGTCTAGCTCCTGTGGGCTTCCCGTGGGCACCCGTGGCGCCTCATGTACCACCATGGTCATTGGTTCTTGCGGTTTCATGGACGTGCGGAGGGAGGTGTTGTAGCACTCCCTTGCCTCTCTCTGTTCTCCTTTCATACTAGCTACTCCTCCTGGAGTTGGGAACTTGATGACCAAGTGATATATAGAAGTTATGGCTTTCAATTGTCTTAGGGATGGTCTCCCCAATACCGCATTGAAAGCCGAGACACAATCTACTACGACGAAATTAGCCATGACTGTAGTCTGCCGGGGTTGCTCCCCCATGGTGAGTGCCAATTCAATCATCCCTAGGGGTCGCATCGAGTCTCCCGTGAAACCATATAGGGAGGATTGGCAAGCTTTCAGGTGACGAACACCAAGTCCCATCTTTTCCAAGGCAGGGCGATACAAGATATCCACTGAGCTTCCATTGTCCACCAGGACCCGATGCACACGCATATTGGCCAACTGAATTGTCAGCACCAGTGGGTCATTGTGGGGGAAATGCACACCCCGTGCATCCTCCTCTGTAAACGTGATCGAGTCATTTTCCCCCTTGAAGCTTTTCGGGGGTCGCTGCTCCAAGCTCATGACACAGGGTGGTGGACTTCGCCTGGCTTCCCTCGCATACCTGTCTCGTCCCTTCCGAGAATCTCCTCCAAACCCTGGACCTCCAAAAATGGTTCGGACTTCCCCCTGTATCTCTGGGGCTCGTCCCTGCTCCCGGGGTATCGCCGGCTCGTCCTTCGGCTTTGGCCCTTCTCTCCTAACATAACGGCCTAGATGCCCCCTGCGGATGAGCTCCTCAATCTCTTCCTTCAAATGGATACACTCTGCAGTGGTGTGACCGATATCCTTGTGGTACTGGCAGTATCTACTGGGATCCCTTTTGGACCGGTCCTTTCTCATCGGCGGGGGCTTCTTGAAGGGAACTCGATCTTCATTGGTAAGGTAAATATGCTCCCTGGTATCTATAAGGTTCGTATAGTAAGTGTAAGCCGCTTGCCTATGATCACTCCCCCGTTTGGTCTTTCTCTTTTGGTCATCCCTTGACCCGTCATACGTCCTCTTCTTCTTTGCTCCATTCGACCCGTCGTTAGTTGGGGGCTTCGCATTGGACTCCTCCTTTCCTGCCTTTAGGTTTGTGTGGCCATCCTCCATGTGAATGTACTTCTGTGCCCTCTCATAGAAGTCATCTAGGTCGGTGACTTCCCTCTTCAGCATGTTGTCCCACAATTTTCTTCCTGAGCGCACTCCGGCTGTAATGGCCATTTACAACTCTCGGCGGGTCAGGCTCCCCACTTTTGCGACCTCCATGTTGAATCTGTGAATGTAGCTCTTCAGGCTCTCCTTTTCTCCTTGCTTCACATTGGCCAGGCTGGTGCCTGGCATCATGTAGTCCCGCACGGCGTGGTGCTGCTGGAGGAATTCATCAGAAAACTGCTGCCAGGATCTGATGGACCCCGACCTTAGTCTTTTGAACCACTTGTATGCGGGTCCTTTCAATGTGACAGCAAAGCAGTGGCATCTGGCTCTGTTGCTAATTCCCCTCAGCTTCATCAAGTCGTTAAATGCGTCCAAGTGGTACTTTGGATCTGTGTTTCCTTTGTAGGGGGTCATATTGGGTTCCTTAAAGTTGGCAGGGAGATGGATAGCTTGGATCTCCCTCACGAAGGGTGACTCATGGTCGAACTCTTCCTCAAAAGCCTGACCGCCAGAGGCGGTGACAATCTTGCTTCGCAGGCTCCTCATTTCCGTGTCCAGGTCCTGCCTCCTCTTGCTTAGGGAATCCCTTAACGCGGACGGGTTAAGATCCCCCTTTCCATTGCCCTCTCGAGGCGCCATAGGGGGCGTGGTCCCTTTACCCGCCCTCTTTTTGTTGAGCTCCTCCCGAAAATCTGAGGGTGCTCTCTTAGAGGTGACCTCATCCTCGTTGCGATGGGCTGCGTTGGTCTTCGGCTCTAGTCTCTGGGCCTGCTTCGGTGGCTCACGATGTTCATGTTGCTTCGTTCGGGGGGTGTTACTGGTGGAGTGTCGAGTCCTCCCATCGTCCACTGGAACGGTGGTCTCTGCCCCCTCACGACCTTTTCTTGGGCAAGGTCACGCTTGACTTACCTTGCAATAGGCCATTCAGCACCTCTTACATATTCTCCAGGGCAGTCTTCAACCTTTGGTTCTTACGGTGCAGCTCACGTATTTCTTCTTCATAGAATCGAGATTTAGAACTCGAGCTCACAGAATGGACCCAGGGATGCTTATCATGTCTATGCGTTGAGGGGCCCGGGTCCTGCCGACCGGAGTTCGGTACTTGTGGCGGTTTAGGGAGCGGGAATTCGTTCGCATTCCCCGGTGGTGCCCTTGGATGACTCCCTCCGGGCGGGACGGCCGGTGACGAGGTCTCTTTATCACCCTCGTGAACCTCAGGGTCCCTTGGGGGCTCCACATCTCTGGGTGGAGGAGGATCCTTCATGGAGGCCTTCAGCTGGACTCCGTTAAGGTGGACCTCCACCTCTCGTGGTTCCCTGAGTCACTTTGAACATCTCGGCATTTCTTCTTGCCGGAAGTAATGGTAGAACAGTAGCTTGGTACTTACTTTCCCACAGACGATGCCAAACTGTTGACGGTGAGAGCTCGTCAACTAAGTTAGGTTAGAAAAAGTGCAAAGTAAAGATTATCAAAAGAAAAGCTTTAGAAATCTAAGTATAAACTCCAAGAACAATAGCAGAAGAACAATGGTGAAATTAGTTCGTATTCACTATGGTGCACTTGCTACAGTAAATTTTCCAACCCCCTTACATGTGGAATTAGGGTTCATTATATAGTGGGCTCTAATGGCCCTAGATACACTGTGGTCCAGGGGACCAGGTGGTACATAAGTACACTGTCAGGAGAGTGGTTTCAGAGGTAGTGGTGTTGCAACCAGTACATGGACGGATGCCTGGAGGATGTCTCCACTACTTTACCGTACGAATGTCAGAGGGGTGGCTCCAGGCGTAGTGGCGCTGGTGGTACTGATGCATGGTCAGAGACATGCAAGGAATGCCTCCACCATCGGTACTAACTTGTACCATCTTGGCCTGTCTAGCACGGATGTTCAGAGTTATGCCCCTAAGCTCCTCACCCTCGTATACCCGGTTTCCGTACGCATGTCTTGTATCTAAAGGTTGCTCTCGTGTAGCCATGAGCGAGATAAGTGTGTGGGTGTCGTGCCCCACTGGTGGCACCCTCCTTAGAAAATAGAGAGGGGCTTCTTCAGGGGGGGCACCTGCTTATACCATAGTGGCACGCCTTGCAAGACGGCACGTGAAACCTAGGCATGGCCGAGACATGGCCTCGCAGATCATAAGGGCGCCTTGTGAGACGGGGCCCTGTACCTGGACCTGGTGGAGGTGTGGCCTCGCGGGGCCTAATGGCACCAAGAGGAGGCCCGATGCAAGCCCCCGTGAGACGCCTCCAACGAGGCATGGTGACTGGGCACAAGGCCCTCATGAGACGCCCTCTGCGAGGCGAAACACCCACTCGGCATGCCCTTCGCGAGGCGCTCCCGCGGGCCATGGCCGAGGCGCTCCTGCGAGCCGTGGGTGAGGCTGCGTGCGAGCCGCCTCCAGCGAGGCGTGCGCTGGACACCACGCGAGGTGCTCCTGCAGGCCGTGGGCGAGGCGCTCCTGCGAGCCATGGGTGAGACTGCGTGCGAGCCGCCTCCAGCGAGGCGTGCGCAGGACACCACGTGAGGCGCTCCTGCGTGGCCGTGGGCAAGGCGTGCACTGGACACCACGTGAGGTGCTCCTGTGGGGCCATGGGAAAGGTGCTCCTGCGAGGCGTGCGCTGGACACCACGTGAGGTGCTCCTGCGGGGCCGTGGGCGAGGCGTTCCTGCGAGCTGCCTCCAGTGAGGCTTGCGCTGGACACCACGCGAGGTGCGAGGCGCTTAGGTGCGCTTGGGGCCACGCTAGGCGCGAGGCCATAGTGGTCCGAAGGCGTCGTGGCTCAATCACTGAATTAGGTGCTTATGGGACCTTGGCACTTGTTTTGGGCCTTCTCCAGGCATGAATTTTTGAGCATCCACATACCATTGAAAAATAAGTGCATAGTGATCTTGTTGAAATTATTCTTTTTTACATTTCCACAATTGAGACATGGACAAAAAGTATAATTTGGGTCTCCCCCATTTTCCAAACAAAATCTTAAGAATGAATCGACCCCATTCTTATACTTCATAGATAACCTATTCACCGACATCCATTTTTTGTCCATATCATCTCCTATGTCTATACGAAATTAAAAAAATAAAAGTAAATAACACTACAACCAAAATACGTGTACAATAAGATAATATATATAATTCTAGGAAAATTTGGGTAGCTTCTCCCCTATAATAGTAACATAACCATCTGTTAATAAAAAAAGCAAACAATACAAACAAATCAAACAACACACAATATGTAACGCCCTGGATAGCTAAGACTGCTACACTGTGTATTTATAAAGGTGCAAGACTTGCTAATCAAGCCAATCAATTAAAAATGTGATTACTAAAGCCATTAATGTACTAGGGTTAAAAAGGTTTTGGTCTCTAAAGATACTTTCCATATAACTAAACATTTACACATGGGATCCCAAAAGAAATAGCGTTTAAAAGTCTGTTTACAAAATTTCCAAAATACATATAACCACCAGCCTTTCTAAAGGCAAAACAGAAGTTTATGGTTTTCCTGTCCCTGTCTCTCCTCAACTGTGGCGGCTGAGCAGCTGATCATGTACATTCTGCTCTCAGAGCTCTCCTAATCAGGGTTGATCAAGCATGCCCTTGCCTTTTCCTGCACCACGAAGCACCCGTGAGCCAAGGCCTAGCAAGAAAACATATCATATTATATAACAAGCAACAATAACATTTGGATAACCCTTTAAGCATGTTCATACACCTAACATACCACAATAATCACAAAGCATGAAGATTCAACCAAAGAGTCAGCTAATCATCACCCAGCTATACAGCATAACAATCCACCAATCAATAATATCAAATAAATCACATAATAATCAAGGTCGACACCTTAGGTCGCACCCTCTGTTTACCCCACTGACTTCGCCCCGCTTAAACTGAGCTCAGTGCATAATAAGCTGTCCTCAGCTACCAGTGGCTGAGCCGCGCCCTATGTGCTAGTGTAAACTTCAGCACTCTTAGGCCGTTGGTTCACTGTTTACATGGCATAATACTATCCTTTACAAGGCATACAAGGTAGGGAACCCTTAGGCCTATTATAAATTCACAACCGAGTGCAGTTTTCTTACCTTTAATTTCCAAGTTCACTGGTTACGAGCAACGCCTCTCGAGCACGATTCGTTTCCCAAGCCCTAGCTTAATACCTAGGCACAACCAAAATAGGGAGTACCATTAATGATTGTGTTAATATTTCCGGATGGAGTTCTAGCTTTCGGGACATCGAATTCCACCAAACACGGTGGTGGAATCAATCCCGAGCACCCTGGGTTAGGTTCCCACGCTTAAAACCTCCAAAAGATCAAAAGATACCCTTAAGGGCTGCGACCCTTGAAACCTAGCTGCGGCCTGCCCCCGAAACAGAGGCTAAGCCTCTCTGAAGACAGACATGCGCCGCGGCCCTGCCCTGAGGCGTTGCGGCGCTCCCCCACTGCAGAGCCTCCTTGGCTCTTCTTTGCTTTACAGGGCCGCGACACTCTAGAACAGAGCCCTGGCCCAACCCTTCGTGCCTAGAAAAACCTCCATTTCTAGCATCCTAACCTTGCTAAAAGCCATCCCAAAACACCCTAATTCCAAAACCCATTGATCACGAGACTCCTAACATGATTCTAGCAACTCAATCCAACAAAAACCTAGCTTAAAAACTCATTAAAATCCCATTTTGATTTCTGAAACCCAGTAGCTCAAGAACTCCAAAACCAGTCATGCAAACTCAGAATTTAGGCTCTAAACTACGAATTGAAGCTTACCTTCTTTGATGAACCACTTCCTTAACAATTTCTAAGCTAGAACCCAAGCTTCTCAACTTCAATTCAGTCCTTAAACATCAAAACCATAAACACTTTTAATACTCAGCCAAAACTTAGAATTCTAGTGCTCAAGAATGAAATTCAGTTCTTACCTTGGTCCTGGTTGAGTTTCCCTTAGTTAGAACTAAGCTATTCCCTCACAAATTCAGCTCATAACACATTATTTCCAGTTGAGTTTCTTAGATTCTAGTGGTTCCCTTGAAAAAGAAGAAGAAAGAAGGAGAGAGAGATAGGAGAGTCGGTTCCTCTATTTCCACCAAATTTTGAGATTTTTTACTTAACCTAACCTTAGGTAATTAAGTTAATCCTGGGGCTTGGGGTACCGAAAACGTCATTGAGGGCAAAAAGGTAAAATTTCCCCAATATTCCCGCCTAGGCTTCCTAACCTCAAATATATCTCCATATATTTATTTCCATAACCCGATAACCCAATAATCATCTAATACCCAAATTACCCCTTGACTTGCCCCAAGTCAAACATTAAGCCCCGTTGTGACCTCCCGCTAACTAGCTCCCTAGGATCGCCTCGAGTCGCACACTGCAGACTTACCCACATAATAATGTGGTTCTCACAAATATAACATATACTCACATTTACATTCATATAACCATACACGCATGTTTATCATATAATCACACATTAACTTACTAAATACACACATAAGCCAATTGTGCCCTCCCGACACACTAATCAAGGCCCTTAAGCCATATTAGTGATTATGGGTCGTTACACAATAAGTTTCTTCCTTATATCTCCGCAATACACAAACAAAGAATTCCCAGAACTACTTCACTAAAGCATGCAAGTTATCAACTTTCCATTATCACCGCAACACACAACTTTTATCTCAGAACATACTTCACTACAAATGAATATTTAAGAAATTCAAACTCCTCTAACATTGATATATATCATACTAATTAGTAAAATAATTAAGAAAAAGATATGCGTGTACATTGATTTCACTTCGAATGCACACAAGCTAATTAATTTTAAAATGATCTTGATCCTTGCCAAGGCGATCCACAACTGAAATTGAGAATAAATTAAACATCTTCAACTTTTCTTATATATATTTATTAATTAATGTCTAAAAAACTAATTATTGTTTTCATGAAAATAATGTCTAAATAACTAATTATTCTATTTACTATAGCCAACAAAAATATATAAAAGTAAACACATTCAATTCATAGAACATAATTTATAATTTAAATAAACTTCATTTTTAAAATTCTTTTATTTTCACAATTGAATTAATTTTTGGAATAAAATAAGAATACTATCAATAAAAATACAAAATTAAGAAAAACAAAATCATATACATAGCAATCTAAGTGTTCAAGAACCCCTATAGAGTATCATTCTCATCAACAACTCAACCACATTATAAACTCTAATAATAAAAATTAATAACAAAATATATATAACTTTCTACTTAAACATAACCCAAGCAATTATAATAAAAGACATAAATTCAAATACTGGATTGGAGCTTGTTGTACCCCAAAATAGATACGAGCTAAATTACTCAGCACGGGGTACAGCTGGCAGACAAGCGCATGAGGAAAGCGTATAGATAGAACATCTAGCTAACTATGGAGTGAGCAGCTCGAGTCAAACTTGAATGCTTACGATAACTAGATAATCTCCAGATTGCGTTTTGCGCCAACAACTTAGTTTGAACCTGACCCGTGTCAAGTTAGGTCAGTTCTTCGACATCTAGCTTGAAGGAAGTGTTCAACTCGCGGAAGCTTGGTCATGACGAACAGTGAAGGATCCCAAAAGACTCGGAGATTCCTTATATGCTCATTAATGCTAAAATATTATTCTATATTTATTACCCAATTTTAGAGGCATAAAATCAATGGACATTAATGTATTTATGTAAATGGGATGTTACCCAAAAATGTAAGTAACCATATTTATGCATGGTTACCCAAAATTGTCCAGGAAAAATTCCTTATAAATACAGGGGAGAATGGACATAAAAGGAGAGAACATTTTGTATACTGAAACTCTAGTGAAATTGCGACAGACATTTTCACAGTGAGAAAAAAATAGATTAATAAGAGTGACTCATGGACTAGGTGGATTGTAACCATTGAACTGTATAAACGTGTGGGTGATCTTAATAATTTTTTTTTGTTATTTCAATTACGGTTTAACAAAATCCTAATTTCATCAGATTTCTTAATCCACTGTTGGCGAAAAACCGCATCAAAAGATTGGTGCTTTCGTTGAGAGCTTATTAGGCTTAATACCCCACACAAGTTCCACCTAACATTTACCATGGTCGTAACTTGGTCTATGCGTGACAAAGAGACAGAACATCCTGATGATTAGAAGGTACACTGTGTGGCCGTCCCCACTAGAGAAGGCTCAACTGCTCAACGTCGCCCTAGAAAGCAACATGTGGGCCAAGATGACATTGGGAGCTCAAAATCACTCCCACCAAATCCCCATCTGGGATACCTAACAGCCATCGAGATGGAAAATGCCTAGTTAAGGAGCCATCTTGCTCAGGCTAACAAACAGATTGAGGAGATCTTGGCTCGATTACCCCCTTCTGCAACCAATGTTAACATCGGAAGGAGGCAAAGTGGGTCCTATCGGTCCCACAAGAATAATCGATACAATCTTAATCTCTCTGTCAGAACTGCAACTCCGAGTTCCATACCTTCAGAGTTGATCCAACGAAATAATGAACCTACAAATACTCATAGGAGTCATAGATCTCATGTAAGTCGGTCTGTTCGGACTATGATCCCAAGCTCTGTACCTTATGAACATACCCCACGGAATGCTCAACCTACCAACCTTCGTAGGAATGATAATTCAACTCACACTCCCAGAAACCAGCCTACTAAACAAGCCGAGGTAGGACCAATTCGAGGAGGCGAAACACCCCAGCAAATCCATCCGTGCCACAGTCAGAGCCTCCGACACGGAGAAATGAACCAGTCCTGCCTCCAACCCGGGAAGTTGGAGTAGATCAGGGGAAAGCTAATCTAGTGCGCCCCAATGGAACAAGGATAGCTTCACCAATAAGACATTCGTCGTCACCAGTTCGACATCCAACGCCACCTCGCTCGAGGGGATGGAAGGAGAAATCCTCCTCCTTTAGAGGCCATCTATATCCCATGACCCTACGCTAATAATCCAGGTCATCGATCCCAGCCACGAGTTGTAAGCTTCGCTAGTGGAAGCAGGTGGAAAGAGAGCCAGCATGAAGGCAGGCATGAGAGTGACCTGAGGAATCACTTGAGCTTCGCACAAAGTTTTCATTCTGACCCACACCTCGACCTGCGTGATCATTTGATCTCACAAAGAGGATATCCAATTCGCCATGATGATTTGAGTTATACTCAGCCCAAGGGAGATCTGTCTATCGTATGTGATAATGGGAATGTCCCACCTTACCGAGCTCAAACTTGGAGGGAAAACAACCCATCTAACGCGTACAACAGGATGGGGGCTGATGATCAGCTCCCAAATAAAAAGAACAATTTTATTATATATTTGAATATTATAATTATTGTTTGAATTAATTATATGATAATATCAAGAAAATTCCTTATTCATTCATGAGAATATGATCTTGTATTAGTACGAGAGAATTAAGATCATATATAATGAATAAAATAGTCAGTAACATATTAAAGCAAGGAATCTTTAATGAATGGTTACTAGTGTGGTTTACTAAGCATACAAGATGCAAGTTGTGACAGTCAGAATCTCGTGATCCGCATGGGGGAAAGACCGAGTAAAAGCTGTGCAATCCCACACCGCCTGGGGAAGGTCAAGTGTGATAATTCTAAGACTGTGTAGGTATGGGACTACACTGTTGAAGAGGGTTTAAATGGATTGATGGGTACTACCTATATCAACAAGATGCATCTTTTTTTCGGTAGCCCATTACTTGAGAACTCCAAAGTTAAGCGTGCTTGACCTGGAGCAATCTCAAGATGGGTGACCTCTTGGGAAGTTTTCCCAGGAAGCGTGCGAGTGAGGAAAAAGCACGCTAGAAAGACTCGTCTTGGTTTGTAGGGCCAGTCGTCAATCCAGGAAGCAGCCATAGTAACGCAATGTGTTGTATATAATAGAGATTATATATGACTGGACCGATTAGAATTAATTATCTTTATAAACTTACCATTTGGCATAAAGATTTGACTCTTATCATAATATATTATCATTTGTAAATCAGTCTAAATCATGAGTATTCATGAACTCATGTTTGTGTTTATTGGATCTTTTGATTCACTCGTTAAGGTTTCTTAGTATAATGAGGCTAATGACTTTTGTTTTGGAGATTAAATATCATGAATGGCTGGAAACATGAATTACAATAATGGAATCCATACTTTCTTAACGGATCGAATATTGGTTCCCTTAAGGGTTAATTATGGAATTGAATAGTTATTGAGCTCAAATCTATAATTTGATTATAGATTAATTATTCACTAGTGAATTAATGGTACTTATGGATCAATAGGTAATTAGAAGGCTAAAACGGTAATCTTGACCAGCTTTAATTAACGAACCAATAAATAGAGGACAAAACTAAATTTATTGATTATATCAATGGACTACAAGAGAAAACTCTGTAAAATATAATTATATAAATACTTAGAGTGCAATTCCATATTTATAGTGGAGTAACCATGAAATTAATAAAAAAGATTATTGGATTAAAGAGTTTGATTAATAATTTGGTTTATTGGAGCTTCGTGTTATAGGTCTATGGTCCTCAGATTACCTCCGTCCTACACTGTCATGGGTAAGGATGTTAAAAGAAAGATTTGTAGAGAGAATGACTTAATTGCAAAAGAATTAATTTTCCAGGGCAATGAAATAATTATGTGATAGTTATGGGCAATTGATTTATTATGAATTAATTAATTATTTAACTATATAATTTTATTTTGAAAAACTATAGGCTAAAATTAATATTAATCTTAATTGGATTAATATATAAAGAGAGATTAATAACTATCTTATTTAGAATAAAATATTTATATATTTATTTAAAACTGATATTTTAAGATAAAGTTAATTTTTAATTAACTGATATTTATTTTGGGATAAATATATTGTCTTAAATATTAATTAAATAAAGAAATGAGAAAATTAGGGAAAACCCTAATGTGGCTCACGCCACTCACTGTACTGCACAGTGAGTGGCGCCACACATGGATATTTCCTATCCCTGAGATTTTAATTTTGAATTTCAAATAATTTGTTTATTTAATTATTCTTTTTTAAATATGATTTAAATTAAATAATTAAATAGGTTATAACTGATCAGTCTTATTTTAACAAAAATAAAGATTAATTAAATTAGTTAATAATCTTTTTAAGCCTAAAAAGAAATTATGTTAGGCACAAACTTTCTCTCAGAAACAAAAGCAATAGTTTTTCCTAAACCTGAAAAACTATTCAATTCATCTTTTCTCTATCAAATATCTCTAGATCTCATGTGTTCAGTACATCTAGAGAGTCATCAACCTTTTGAATCCTATGTGCCCACACACGTCCTTGTGTGTTTGAGGATTGGTCTGGAAGATCAAGGTGTGAGTCTTCAGAACTTGGATAGGAAGATCGTTGATTTTATACAAAAGATTCAATGACACTTGATAGGCTACAAGAGGTAATCTTTAATCTGATTGTATGTGATTTAATATATATATGTGTATGATCTTGGCTGGTATTAATAATTATTAAAAAGGGCCCATTCCCTGCTGTGTATCTCTGATTTGCTCTTTTAATACTGTTATCCCCAAAAATTGGAGATTAGTGACGTGGCAATAGAGGTGACAAGTGGCAGTGCAAGGTCAGTAAAAGACACATTAATAGTCAATAAATATATTGGCTCCTTAGAGTTGTGATAAAATTTTGACTGGCTTGAAAAGTGTCATGACTGACCAGGCATGACCTTGTCCGACCAGTAGTGACATTACTGCCTAGGAGTGACATTACTGCCCAGGAATGACATTGCTGCCCAGTAATGACTTTGCTGCCCAGAAATGGCATGCTAGACCAGAGTGCCATGTTAGACGAGAGATATGGAATGCTAGACCAGAGTGCCATGTTAGACGAGAGACATGGCATGCTAGACCAGAGTGCCATGTTAGATGAGAGACATGGCATGCTAGACCAGAGTGCCATGTTAGACCAGAGGAATTCGTGTCCTACCAGCCAAGTGCGTAACTGGTCAGTAGAGGTATGGCCGACCAGAAGGTGATATTCATCAACCAGGTAGAACAGACTACGTCAAGATTCCCAGAAACGGCTTCAACAAGAATTGGTCTTGGCATACGCGGGAATCTCTCGTTCTTCCCACGAATTAGGGGTTCTGTTACATTTTAAATATTTTTGTAATTTAAATATAAAACGAATAATAAAATATCCCGATCCTAGGGGATATCAATGTATGATCCTAAGCCTATAAATACATGGCTTATGGGATCAGAAAAGGACTTTTGGGAAATTTTGGGTTTGAGTTTTCTAGAGAGAGAAAGTGCTTGCATCTGAAAGAATTCTTGTATTCTTGTAATCTGTACTGAAGAAACTCAGTTGGCTCAGTTCATCTAATCTTGAGTACAGATCTATAATCACAACTCTAAGTGGATTAGGCTATTACCAACATATTGGGGCTGAACCACTATAAAAATTGCGTATGTTATTTACTTTATTTTCAAACCCGTCTGTGTCGTTTTATTTCTCTTGAAGGTTTCATCGTTTTTGACGTTCTCACGTCATTGGCCAAAAATGCAGTCAACAAATACCAACATAAAAGGCTTCTGGGAGCTGAATCCATATACCCATTAATATAAAAACTCGCATTCTGCTTAATCTTGGCCTAGAGAAAACTCAAGCCGTATTTCCACTCTTACACCATCCACGTCTGAACCGAACAACCTTTAAGGTAGGTCTTGCAAAAACTTGAAACATTGGGACGTTTCATTAAGTGGGCCATCGAACTCAGTCAATTCGAGATATTATATAAGCCACACACAACAATCAAGAGTCAAGTGCTTGCTGATTTTGTGGCAGAATGCACAAGTTTTCAGGATGAGCTAATGAGGGAATCGGTGCAAGAGTTGTGGAAACTCTTCATTGATGGATCATCTAACGAAAGTGGATCCAGAGTTAGGGTGATTCTAATCTCACCTAAGGGACCTCGATTCCATACAACCCTGAGGTTCGTATTCGAAGCATCCAACAATGAAGCAGAGTACGAAGCTCTATTGGCAAGAATACGAGTGGCAAAAGAACTTAAAGCAAAGGCGATCCAATGTTATAGTGATTCTTAACTCGTGGTTAATCAGATATTGGGGGAGTATCAAGATTGAGGTATCAAAATGGCAGCTTATATAGCTAAGGTTAAAGATGAGTTGTCCGAGTTTGAGTTCTGCTCCATTGAGCAGGAACCCTGCGAGCAGAATTTGAATGCTGGTGCTTTAGCCCGACTTGTCACCACCAAAGAGGCAGATACATTAAACTTGGTCCCATTGGATTTCTTATAACAACCAAGCACAGCGGAATAACCGATTGAGGTCAAAGTGATTGATACACAACTAGCCTGGATAACCCCTATAGTGGAATACCTCACAACTGGTAAACTACCAAATGACCGAAAGGACGCAAGAAATTTTTTATATGAAGTCCCAGTGTATGTTATGGTTGAGGGAATTCTATACCATTGAGGGCATTCGCTACCCCTCCTGCGGTGTGTTCTGCCTGAGGAAGCACAGACTGTCCTACACGAGATACATGAAGAATTCTGTGGAGACCACGTGGGGGGGGGGGGGGGGGAATCTAGCTTTAAATATATTGAGGCAGGGATATTTTTGGCCTACGCTCAAAAAGGAATCGACCTCATATGTAAACAAAATGTGATAAGTGGAAACACTTTTCTAGTATGGGGGATCGACCTGATTGGTTCACTACCAGCAAGAAAAAGAGGAGTTTGCTATGCAGTTGTCGCCATCGATTACTTTACAAAGTTGATCGAGACCGAGCCTCTGAAGACCATAACCTTGAAGAGAGTCCTGGATTTCTTCGTTAAGAACATCATATGTCGTTTTGGGCTCTCAAAGAAGATCGTGTCTCACAACAGAACTCAGTTCGATAGTGGTCTTTTTATGAGCTTTTGTGAGAAGTACGGCATAACCAATAGTTTTTCTTTAGTGGCGTATCCGCAAGCAAATGGGTAGGTCGAGGCTATAAATAAGACCCTAAAGGAAAGTTTAAAGAAACGAATAGATGAAGCCAAGGGACTATGGCCCGAGCAGCTCCCACAAGTACTTTGGGCTTATAGGACCTCACATCGCAACTCCACGGGTCACTAATGTGCTAGACTTCCCATTATACACTCTGTTGTATGCTCTATCAAATGTTGCTTAGCTATCATATTGCATCAATATAGTGGATACATTCTCTTTGATTAGGGGTATCTCCATCAAAGGATCCCTTAACCATTCGACCTCTTTGCCGGTAGCAGCTACAGCTATGAACTCCGCTTCCATAGTAGAGTGAAATATACATGTTTGTTTCTTGGAACCCCAAGAAATTACACTCCCACCAACTGTAAATACCCAACCAGTGGTGGACAAGTTGTCCCCTAGATTGGATATCCAACTTGCATCATCTGTATACCTTTCTAAGATTGAATGAAATTTGGAGTAGTGAAGGCCTAGTCATTCAATTTTCTTAAGATAACCTAGGACTCTTCCAATAGCCTTCTAGTGATCCACACTTGGATTATTTGTAAACCTACTAAGTTTACTTATCACAAAAGCTATACTAGGTATAGTACATTGAGCAACGCACATAAGACTCCCTATAACACTCGCATACTCCAATTGAGCAACCGATCTTCCTTCATTCTTCTCTAGTTTTACACTATGGTCGAATGGAGTATTGGCATCTTTAACCTTGAGATGGTTAAATTTGTTCAATAATTTCTCAATATAGTGGGCTTGCCCCAACGTAGAACCCCCACTATTTTTCTTCACTTTGTTACCAAGTATGGTATCAACTTCTCCAAGATCTTTCATCTTGTAGGTTGATGATAGAAACCTCTTCATTTCTACTATCCCTTTCATGATATCACTTAAGATAAGCATATCATCCACATATAGATAAACAATGATCACAAGTTTTGGAATACAAACACTTGTCTCCATTGTTATGTCTAAACCCATTCGACATGATGGCTTGATAGAATTTCTCATGCCAATACTTTGGAGCTTCTTTCAATCCTTATAAGGATTTTACAAGTCTACACACTTTATGTTCATACTTTGGTAGGACAAACCCTTCGGGTTGTTCCATATAGACCTCCTCATTGAGGCCACCATTAAGAAATGACATCTTGACATCCATTTGATGAACATATAAGTTGTGTATAGAAGCCAAAATGAACAAAATTCTTATAGAAGTTGTTCTTGCAACAGGCGGATAGGTATCAAAATAATCAATACCCTCCTTTTGACTAAACCCTTTAGCTACTAATCTAGATTTAAAGGTTTGGATGGTGCCGTTAGTGTGGTATTCTCTCCTAAATACCCATCGAGACCCAATTGGCTTAGACCCCGGTGGGAGGTCTACCGATTCCCAAGTGTTGTTGGAAAGAATGGAATCCATCTCATCATTGATGACTTCTTTCCAAAATGCACTATCTCTAGATTGCATGACTTCTCTATAAGTCTTATGATCATCCTCAACGAGAAGTACAATTGGAATTTTCCTAATTACTTCTTCTCTATCTCCTTCTACCATGTAGAATGAAATTCGTTGAGAATCTATCTCATCCAATCCTAAACTTTTCTCGTTTCTAACCCTTTGACTTCTTCTAAGTTCATTGGGTTGCTCTACATTCCTTTGAGAATTCTCCTCTTGTGAATTATTTTTGGAAGAAGATGTTTGAGAATTGTTCTCATATAACAATTTCTCCTTCAGAGAGTTTGAAGCTTGAGAATTGTTGTCACATAACATGTTCTTAAAGAATTCAACTTCCTTAGATTCTATCACAACATTAGACTCTAGGCCTAATAGCCTATAAGCTTTACTATTGTTGGCATAACCAACAAAAGCATACTTTATGGCTCTTTAACCTAACTTTGTTATATTAAATTTGTTTTTCTTGCAATATGCAAGACACCCCCACACTTTGAAGATATCTCATTTTTGTTATATTGGGTTTTCTCCCATTCCATAACTCATATGGAGATATCTCATTTTTCTTCATCAGTATTCGATTAAGAATGTGACAAGCCGTGTAACAATGCTTCACCCCATAAGTTGAAGTTTAACTTAGAAAACACCAACATAGAATTTATCATCTCTTGATAAGTCCTATTTTTCCTTTCGGAAACACCATTGTGTTGTGGTGTATAAGGTGCGGTGCACTCATGAATTATGCAATTTTCTTCACAAAATGCATTGAATTCATTTGAGAAGTACTCACCTTCTCTATCACTTCTTGGCACCTTAATCTTTTTATTTAGTTGATTTTCAACTTCTAATTTATAAACTTTAAAAGCATCAAAAGTCTCATCTCTATGCTTTAAAAGAAACACATATGTATATCTACTAAAATCATCTATAAAAGCAAGAAAATACCTTTTACCACCTCTAGTTAAAACACCATTTAATTCACAAAGATCACTATGGATTAAATCAAGTAAATTAGATGATCTTTTTACACTAGGAAGTTGTTTCTTTATCATTTTTGGTTTTACACATGTTTCACATTTTCTATAGTTTTTAATGTTGCATGCAATCATACAACATTTTACTACTCTTTTCATTGTTGAAAAACCTATATGAGATAGTCTAAGATGCCATAAATATAAAGAATCATACTCAACAATATAAGAAGAATTAACATTTTTATTGATAACATTGAAAGTTACATCATTGGTGCACAATTTAACCATACCCTCACAAGAGTACCCCTTTCCCAAAAATACATTGGACTTGGTAAGAATAAGTTTACCGGACTAAAAAACAGCCTTAATGCCGGGCTTGCCAAGCAAATCTCCATTTACCAAATATCTACTCATTTCGGGAACATAAAGCACATTCACTAATGTGACTTTCTTTTTGGAGGTGAAAAATACTTCAATGATACCTTTGCCAAGTACCTTGGATTTGCCCCCATTTCCCATTTAAATCTCATGGTTGCCCTTTGACTCTTCAAAGGTCTTGAACAATGACTTGTCATAGGTGACATAGACGGTGGCACATGTGTCATACCACCACCCTTTCATCTTACCTTGGACTGCATTCACCTCACAATGGGTAGCAACTATATTCTCCTCTGGAGTTGCATTCACCTTAGGTCCTTGTTGGTTTTTTCTATGTCTACACTCTCTAGCACATTGACCATTTTCCCCACACACAAAGCAATGAACTTTCTCGCCCTTAAATATGTTTGAGTTGGTTTTTGGATCCAAATATCTCTCATTACCCTTCTTGCCTTTCCCTTTATTTTTGGGATGTTTTGGTTGTGCACCGCATTTTCTTTGGAAGTCTCTATATTAGACCCCTCCATAAGTTTATCTCTACAAATCGATTTTTGCTTGATTCGAATATGTTTTTGGATTTCCTCCAAAGAATAATCCTCATTTTTATGAAGGATTCTTTTCCTATAGCTCATCCAAGTTGGTGATAATTTTTCCACTATTGCACCAACTTGAAAGGCATTGGGAAGCTCAACCTTCAATACTTTCAATTTGTTAAAAATTATTTGAAGCTCATAAATTTCAGGAAGAACAGGTTTATCACCAAAAAATTTGAAATCAATGTATTGAGAAATCAAAAACTTTTTGGTACCTTCCTCCTTCGCCTTGAATTTTGTCTTAAGTCCATCCCAAATCTCCTTTTCCAAATTTGTCTTGGTATAGAGGTCATAGAGCCTATCGGATAGGGCGTTGAGGATTAACTCCTATAAAAAAGATTGTCCTCCTCTCTCTTCCTTCTTTTCTCCACCACTTCGGGAGTGTCTTTGTCGGATGGCACCGAGAGAGGTTCAAGGGTGGACTCTAGGATTTAGGCGAACTTGAGAGTGGTCAAGAGGAATCTCACCTTGTCTTGCCTCCTAGTGAAATTGGATTCATCAAACCTATCCAACCTCACTAGGTCTTGGTTCATGATTTTGATAGTCTCACCTTCCATTGAAACAAACATGGGGTAAAATTTTGAATGTTAGAGATATATAATATGCCTCAATGGAAAATGTAAGACTATTACAAATCTAAGCAAAATAGTACAATAGACAAAGTGATTGATTAAATAAGTTATAACTCTATTGCAAAAGATACATGTAAATATAGAAAAAAAGTAGAAGATCATAGTAATAGAAAATACAACTCTATAACAAAATGATACAAATAAACTAGAAGTAGTAGAAGAAAGATGTAGAAAATATTACAACTTTAAAACAAATGATACAAAAAAAGGTGTATATAGAAAATAAGAGAAGGAGATGGAAAAGCAATAGTAGAAAAGGAAGAACAAGAACAATAAACAAAACTCTCACTCACATAATCAAAGTGAAGAGCATTGGGGATCACCAACTTGAACAAGATTTACAACCTTTGTCCAAAAGCTTATTTCCCCTATCTCAAGCACTAAGGGAACTCTCACAAATGGAAATAGCTCTATGGAATAATCAAGCCTCTAGGTGATTTTCTAGCCAAGTGCTCTAGTAGATAGAAAATGGTATGTCTTGCAAGTGACCAATAGGCTCCTATTTATATAATTTTGAGACACCCTTTGAATTTTAAATTCTACCAACCCCTATGGCTGTTACCAATGTTTACTTGGATGTTTATGGAATTAAAAAAGAGTTTTGGGAGTTACATGAGTTGTTAGAACCGTTCAAAGTGGAAATGGAAAAATGACTTTGGCATGTAACGTCCCAAAATTACGTAATAAGGCTTAGGGCCTTGATTAGGGGGCCAGGTAGCAATATATGGAATTATGTGCTTAATTTTTGTATTTAATTGTAATTATGTGGATTATATGATTATATAGTTAGTTGAGCATGTTTAGAAATATTAAATATGCATGTGGGCCTACTTCTTATTAGAAGGGCAATTCTTATAATTTGGCCCGTTGCAGGCATAATTATATATCTATGTGCATATATGTGATATATGTGAGAGACCACATTATTATGTGGGTTAATTTGGGTTACTCAGCACGAGACAATCCTAGGGAGCAAGTTAGCGAGAAAGTCACAACGGGATCCAATACCTAACTCGGGGTGAGTCAAGGGGTATTTTGGCTATTAGACATTTAATTGGGTTATCAGGTTATGGAAATGAGTAATTGGAGATAAATTTGAAGTTAGTGAGTTTAGGAGGGAATATTGGGGAATTTGACCATTTTGCCCTCGGGGACGTTTTTGTACCCCGAGCCTCGGGATTGACTTAAGTCACTTAAGCTTAGGAAACTAAATACAGAAACACAAAACACTTCTCCCAAACCGATCTTTCTTTCTCACCTCACTCTCTTCTTCTCTAAGCATCCTCTAGTTAACCATTGAAGAACTAAGGAGGAATTTGGGCTAGAAACACAAGAATTGAAGCCTAAACTTGGGGAGTTAGCTCTGTTGCAGCTTGTGGAATTAATCTTCAATTGAGGTAAACTCTAGACTATGATTTCGACATTAAGATTCTGTGTTGTACTTGGCTATTTTGAAGTGTTCATGAACCTTTGAGTTTGAGAATTGGCCTAGTGTTTTGGATGAGTTTTAAGGCTGGATTTTGTTGGGTTTTGTTGCTGGGAAGATGTTAGAACTATTGTGGTAATTGAATTATGGTTTAGGGGTGAATTTGGGTTAGTTTGGATTGAATTTGGCTACTGAAAGTGGAAGAAAATCTGGGTTCTAGGGGCAAAGTCGCAACCTTGTTCTTGTGGGGCCGCTACTCAGCTTGAACCCAGGGCCTTTGGATGGCCTATGTCTGGGGGCACGCTGCGACTCTCTAGGGCAAGTCGCGGCCTGGCCCCTTGACAGAGGGAAGGAGTCTCTCTGTGTAACGCCCTGGATAGTCAAGACCGTTACACTGTGTGTTTATAAAGTGCTAGACTTGCTAATCAAGACGTTTAATTAAAAAACGTGTTATTGAAACTATAAAGGAACTAGGGTTAAAATGTTTTGGTCTCAAAAGTCACATTTTCATAAAGAAACGTTTCCTGTTTACACGAGATCCCAAAAATATTAAGATTAAAGACCATTTACAAAAGACATAAGGTTTAAATACAATATCAAGCCATATTAAGGCAAAATAGACAGTTAGGCAATCCTTGTCCTGATCCACTCCTCGACCATGGCGATCGAGCAACTGGCTATGTACATTCAACCCCGCAGCTCTCCATCTCAGGAGTGGTCCAGCTTGCCTTTTCCTTTACCTGCACCACGTAGCACCCGTGAGCCAAGGCCCATCAAGAAAACACAACAACAGAGCATAAGCAAACAACAGACAAATCAATATCTCTTATTGCATCACATATTCTCAACCATATAAGCATTCAGTATAATCAAGTATTCCACATACTAAACATATCAACTCATATCATATATCAGTTCACAAATGATAACTAGGGCTAGCGCCCTCAGGCCGTCCCTCTGTTACCCCACTGACTCTGGCCCACTTAAACCGAGCTCAGTGAATATAAAGCTGTCCTCGGCTACCAGTGGCCAAACTGCGCCCTGTGAGCAAATATTGGTTACGGCACCCTTAGGCCGCTATCACATGTCCCATGGCATGATACCATCATTGACATAATACAAATATCGGGAGCACTTAGTCCCATCACAAACATATAACCGGGTGCAGTTTTGTTACCTTTTAATTCGCAAGCCTTGATCACTTTACGCCTTGAGCACGATCCCTCTCGAGCCCTAGCGCTCACCTAAACACAATCATAGGTCAAAGTCATCACCAAACCTCAAGTCCAAAACCTAGCCTTGGGACCAATCCCAAGCCCCCGGGAAGTCCTAGTTCCACCAAACAAGGTGGTGGAACCAAACCCCAAACCCTTGGTAAAAAACCCTTGCAAATAACCCTAAAATCCCTTTTTGAAGATAGGGTAGCGCTACAGCGCTCTTGGGAGGGCGCTACAGCGCTACAAACAGAAGCAAAATCCCCCAGGAAGCTTGGCCTAGCGCAACAATGCCCAAAGGCTAGCGCTGTAGTGCTAGTCACAGATAGGCAACTTCCAGATTTTCCCTCCTGCGATTTCCTCGAACCAAACTCAACCAAAACTTCTCCAAACCTTCACCAAACTCAAAAAAAACCTCATCAACACACTCCACTCATCCCAAGCACCCCAAATACCCAGAACTCAAGCACATGCATCCCTTATCTCAAAATTCACCATAGCCACTTCTAGACATCAAAACCCAGCAGAAACTAGTTAAACATCAAAGTTAAAAGCTTAGAATTTCATACCTTTAATGGGCATTCAATTTCAAGACAACCTCTACACCTCCTTAGCTTTCTCTTCCTCACCCTTTGGCCTGAATTCCCTAAAGTTCCCATCAAACTCAGCTCATACACATAGTTCAAAAACCAAAACCAGCAACTGAAGAAACTTCAAAGCCTTACCTCAAGTGTTAGGGTGTTCTTACTAAACCTCTGCCAATTCTCCAAGCCTAGCTTAGGATCCTTGATGCTCAGCCTAACCCAGCTCTCCTATGAGCTTTGCTCCAAGAAAACCCAAGAAAAGTGGTGAGAGAACCACAAACCGACCCTAGAGAAAACCAGCTCTGTTTTCCTCCCCTTTCTCTTTTCTTTCTTTTCCTTCTTTTCTTTCTTTCCTCAGACTTCTATATTTTTCTACAACTTCCACTAACATAAAGCCTTAGTAATACCCATCTTAAAAAATCCAAATGACCTTAATTCCCTCCCTTTTATTTCTAACCCTTTAATCCACTTAAGGGCATTCTAGTCATTTTACCCAATTCCCGCTAATTCCTCGAGTGTCTCTAATATTTCCCTGCTTGCTTCCCAATACCTAATTAATCACCAATAATATTCCTCGATGTCAAAATAGACTCCAATATACTCACTAAATTCCCATTTATACCCCCAGGCTCACCCTGAGCCGGGTATAAATCCCCGCCATGACTTTTTCGCTACTTTGCTCACTAGGATCGTCTCAAGTTACAAATCACAGATATATCCACATAATAATGTGGTCTCAACAATTATCACATATATCACTACAGTTATGCCCATAATGGCCAAAATTACGATTACGCTCTTCTAACCTAATCAGGGCCTACATGCATACTAATACACATAGTCATGCATCTCGAATATTCAAATAGTCATATAACATGCTTTAAATCATAATCATGCATTTACTCATTAAAGTCACACATAATTCCCATTATGCCCTCCAGGCACACTAATCAAGGCCCTTAAGCCTTATTAGCGAATTTGGGTCGTTACACTCTGTTAGGAGGGGCGCGCTGGGACCCTCAGGGCCAGGTCGCAGCCCACCTAGGCTTTTTGGCCTTGGGAAGTTTTTTTAGAATGGGAACTTTTTCCTTAGGGCCTGGGATCGAATCCACTACCCCGTTTAGTGGAACTCGAGGCTCTTGAGACTAGGACTCAGTCAGGAAGCCTTTATTTGCTCATTATTGATGGAATCCTATATTATGGTTGTTACTAGGATATCGCTAGGGGCTCAGAATAAGGATCGTGCTCGAGGGTCGTTCTTATTTACGCTTACTCAGACCTGAGGTAAGAAAACTGCACCCAAACGTGCTATATGATATTAGGGCTTGGCCCGACTGTTATCAATTATCTTGACTAGGGATTGGGCCCCGAGGACATTTATATTTAAGCTTTTGCTTCACATGTTGGTTGATATCTGCTTAAGTTCTTTATGACTATTGTGTGAATTCCGTGGTTAGGGCATGATGCCTTGTTAAATAGGTATGATTAGAATTGTGAGAATGATTATTCAATGGTGTTATGTGATTAACATGCATATGTGCATATTCTGTTGGGATATGCCTATCCATATCTGTTTCTGTAATGAGGCTTGTAATCTTGGATTAGGGCTTGACTTATTAGTCAAGGACGACAATAGCGCGCTGCGCGCTAGTCGAAAGGCTTAGGCCTAAACCAGCAATGTACTATTATGTTGGTCGACTCTAAGGTCGATGGTAAACCAAGGTGTTGGGCTAGATCTATGGCTAGTAATGCAGAGCTAAGGGCGAGGGCCCCAGGTGACTCTATGGTCTCGTAGATTGGGCATAGGCTCCGAAGTTGGCTCTAAAGCCAACTGTTTAGGGCAGCGACCCCAAGTTGGTCCAATGACCACTTGTTTGTAACTAAATGATGGTAACTATAGGTTGATATTGCTGGCCATGTTAGATGGGTATCTGGAGGTTTATATTATCTATTTATGTACATGTTGAGTTTACTTGCAGGGCCTTGGATCACGTGTGCTTTGTGGTGCAGGTAAGGGGAAAGGAAAGCTTGACCAGCCATGAGTTGGAGATCTTCAATGGCGGCGTGTACATATGCGGCTGCTTGACCACCATGACCGAGAGTGTCTCAGAGGAAGTAGGGTTGTAGTCCTGTTTTTGCCGCTTAGGTCGGCTGAATGTAACTTTTGATGTATTTATACCTTTTTAAAAGTTTTCTTATAATATTTTGGGATCCCGTGTCTGTACGAAACTTTTTAAATAAAAGTCAACGGTTCTTTTGACCCACATTTTTAACCCTAACCCTTGACATTGGCCTTAGTTACACATATTAAACCAAATGATTTGGCTAGAAAGTCTGACACAATTTAAATTACACAATGTAATGGTCCTGGATTAGGAGGACATTACATTGTCAGCCTCACTGGCTGCGGCTAGAGCTATTCCTGGCCGCGGCCGTGAGCCTCTATTCCCCAGGCCGCGGCTAGGAACACTTGTGGTCGCGACTAGAACTCAGTTTCAGCACTTTATTTTGTGCAAGTTTCCAAACGGTTCTATACTCTTCCCACATGACTTTGTAACCTCCAAACACATTATGGGGGTTCAAATCATGTCTCCAATAGCCATATCACTTATGACTTTGACAAATTCAAATCAAAATGTGTAACATCAAATCTACACATTATTGTATAATATTTGAGAGTTAGAAATTTGTAACTGTTTTTGTAACCCCAAATATGTTACACATTTGGAAATTACACTATCCAATAAATGTAACTCTCATATATATTATGTTACAATATGTGACACACTTTATCACAATATTTAATCTAAAAATTATATTATAAATAATATAACAGTCTTTGTTTTAAAATATGGATTTTAAGACATAGTTTGCTTTCTTTCTTAATTTATTTACAAATTGTCATAATTTATAAAATAAAATAAGCAAGCCATAAACATTCAATATATACCCATCATTCATTTTTAACATTTTTTTTAACCAATCAATTTAACATGTTTCTATACTTGAACAAACTCAAGAACACACTTTAAACATGTAAGACTAACACAATTCATGACAAGCCTAAATCACAATGCATGTTCATGGTCAAATTCTATACAACCTAATAACATGAAATATCTCAATTAACATCATGCTCATAACTCAAAGTTTAAGAATAAAATCAAGAAACCAAAGACACAACTCACAACCTTTTTAGAATACCCTAGGCCGAACAATATGTGCATGTTTCTAACATTAAATTTTGCATTTTTATTACCACTGGCATGCAATTAAACAACTAAATCATT
The DNA here is from genome assembly GCF_963169125.1 of Humulus lupulus. Lineage (NCBI taxonomy): Eukaryota > Viridiplantae > Streptophyta > Magnoliopsida > Rosales > Cannabaceae > Humulus > Humulus lupulus. The sequence goes on from NC_084802.1 coordinate 55,239,602, forward strand.
TTAGGAACGTAAACTCCAAGTATTACACCTCGATTGAGACACATAATAGCATGTTTTTAATTTGAAATTTGCATTTTAATTAACAAGGCATCAAGATTCATTGAAACAACAACAACCCAATATTATTCTTTCAAAACAATACAAATCAAAACTCTTAGACATTTTCATGAAACCCTAACATGCTCCTATTATAACAATATTTCCACAAATCTTTCATGCTCACAATATAATAAAGAAACCCTAAGACTAAATCATGCCATAGCCGAATATACATAGAATCAAATAACAAGGTTTAACATTCAAACTCATCATGCTTTAATATAAAAAAATATAACCATTCACGCAAACCATAGACATGATTATTCAGATTCAACATAAATATCACAAATCTTAAAGAATGTATTCAACATAGTCACTTTATATAAAAAAAAATCCTAGAACTCCTACACTTTCCTTGGCCAAAACCACCATCAACACAAGCTCATCAAAATCATATATCTCCACATCTTAATATCATGTATTAACAACAAAACCCAAAACATAAACAAAGAAAGATATAACCATTCAACCAATAAAACACTAAACCAAGATGATATCCAAATAGCTTATGGTAACAATAAAGACAATAATAAGAATAGAGGTTTCATTACCTCCTTGCTAGAATCAAAGATTCAAAACTATAGCCACCTTCTTTGAAAAAACCCTTAGGGATTTTGAAACCCATGTCTTTCTCTTCTTCTTTCTTCTTTTTCTTTCTCTAGCCTCACCCCCTCTTTCTATCTCTCTCTCTCTCTCTTTCTCTCTCTTCCTCTATATGCAGTCGGCTAGCACTCCAAATGAGCAAGATAGTTTCTCTCTTTTCTTTTATCTCTCAAAGCCTAGCCCTATGAGGAAATCTCTAATTCATGCCCCCTATCATCTCCCTTGATTCTTTGTCCCAAATTCAAGCAATAGAAACACAAAAGAGGAAACCCCTCTCCCCTAATTGACCAACCCCCTTAGCTCCTCTCTCTCTCTTCAATACTCGGCCACCAAGGCCAACTCACACCCTCACAACTCAATCTTCACCTTCTTAAAATAACTCAAGGCACTAAGTGCTACCTCTCCCATCCTTATCTCAATATTTACTTCCCTCTAATTTCCATCAAGGAAATTATAAATAAATAACTTAGAAAAAATTTCCCACTCTAACCCTCTCTATAGCTCATGCCACTCTCCCCCTCTTCCCTCTTGGCTTCCATTTTTTTTCACTTGTGTGAACACAAGTATTCTAGAGTCTTCCCTTATTATAGTTTCCTTTCCTTTAAATAAGAAAAAAATAGGGAAAAATAATATGCATGGAAAACTAATGCATGTTCACCTTGCACATGCCCACACACAAGTGCTCAAGTCTACCTCTACTAAGCATGCACCTTCTTGACCACAAACAAGACTCACAAGTAAATTTTACAAAATAAAACAATTAAGAATTCAATTCACATTATTACTACGAACCAATTCAAATAATTAAAATAAAATTATAATACTTAACAAACAACAATTAAAATAATACAAATAAATAAAAAGAAAAATTGGTGCGCTACAATATACCCTCCTAAAAAGGAAATTTGTCTCGAAATTCTTTCTTACCAAATAACTCGAGGTATCTTTTTCTCATGTCTTCCTCCAGCTCCCATGTTGCCTCTCTCTCCATACTATTCCTCCACATGACCTTAACTAATGAAATCTTATTGAGCCTTAGTTCCTTGATTCTCTCTTCAATGATACGCTTAGGCTGCACATCGCAACTCAGGTCTTGCTTCAGCTGTAACGGCTCATAACTCAAGACATGGGAGGGATTTGATACGTATTTACGCAACATCGAGATGTGAAAGAGGTTATGTGTTTCCGTGGGTGCTGGGGGCAGTGCTAAACAGTATGCAGCCTTTCCAACTCTGTCCAAAATCTCAAATGGACATATATATCTCAGGCTCAATTTCCCTTTCTTTCCAAAATGCATAACTCCTTTCATTGGAGAGAGACTCAAAAACACAAACTCACCTACTTAAAACTCGATGTCCCTCTTGGAAAATTTTCTCAATCACCTCATTGGCTTCCCTAACAGCCTCGGGGCCTAATATCCACTTCTTCCTAATTTCATCCCAGTGCAAGGGATACCTATACTTGTGCCCATAAAACATCTCATAGGGAGCCATCCCAATAGTGGATTGTTAACTATTGTTATAGGAGAACTCTGTTGACGCATTATTTGTCAACTTAGAAAAGAAGAGCAATTAAACAAAATATACCAGAGGAAATAAATACTATGGACACAATTTTTTACGTGGTTCAACAGTTAAATTTTTCCTAATCCACAAGTCTGTGCTATTAAATTCTAGGAGTTCTCTGATAGCTTTCTTGAAGTACTTGTACAGAGTTTTCCCAATATCAATTTCTCTCCCTCCCATTAAAAATGAATTGGCCCACTGTTTATAGAGTGGTTTACTGAATTTCTTCCCACAGATTTCGGGAAGTTATTCCACAAATCAATAAAAATAATGCCATTAAATGCATACAGTTATCACGTATGCGGTAGTATCCCATGATATTTGGGATTTAATAACAAATTACATACAATCCCTTAAACATTGGGATTTTTCAACAATAAACACGTTCAAACACATCTGACGAGCTTGGATGCTAGATTCACACACCTTCGAGACCATTTGCCTATTACGAGCTCATCACCTTGGTTCGCCTATGCTCCCAACAAGTAATGTTGACGAAACCGTCTTGTTCGAGCGTAAACCGTCTTGTTCGAGGGCAGGAAATAAATCAAGAAGTTTATACAAGTGTTGAACCATTGCCATTATGAGTTGCGAGCCTAACTTATGACCTCGGACCACCTCCGAGACTATGTAGTTCCCGAGCTTACCAATCCCACGTTGTCACTTACTGCTTAGCGAGACTATCTCTGATTTACTGATCAAATGACGATTGTGCTTATCTCGAGCTTACACCTTACGAGCCTGAGTTTCGAGATCAAAAATTCCCATTCTCGAAATCTAGGTGTAACATTTTGCCCCCTCAAAAGTATCTGTTCGAATCCTATGAGAAGGAAACTTTTGAACTGCTTCTATCGAAAACTGAGCCACTTAATATACTCGAGTGTGGGCACGCGTCAACCATGGGTTGCTCAATCAGAGTACTCAAGTACCTTTTCACCACACCCATGTCTATTCGCCTGCCAACTTTTGGCCGCCATCGCCACATTTGCACCTAACCATTCGATTATATATGAATTCGACCAATGGTCCAGATCAGTTCGACCCTTAACATTCGCTGGGGCCTATAAATACGCCCATATCGTCTTCCACATTTTACTTTCACGTTTTTAATTTTCGGAGAGAAAAAACCAGAACTTAAAAGATTTCTTTCAACTTTGCATGTTTTCCAAGCCATGAAAACAATCTACCTTCAATATATTCGATTCGGTGAGGTACTCCCTGTTACCAACACTCCAGTCGACGATTTCTTTGTACACGCAGAAATTTGTTTGTAAGTTCCCATTCTTCACCTTGCTCTGTTATTTACGTACTTTTACGTATTTTTCTGCTATGTTAATGTATATACTAGGAATGTGTTTACTGGTTTCTAGCTTTTGCAAAGTTGTGTATCTAATATTACACAAATTTTTGAAATCCCGGTTCTCAAACCCAAATTTAGTGCAAAAAATGCAAATGTAGGTTTTTTTTAGACTACAGGTAATGTATCGTGTAGACCAAGAAATGGGGTTCTGAATTAGGGTTTTAAATTGCACAAATCCCAAAATTATCACCTTTTTGGGTAACCATGAACTTTTCCCCTGAAAATCCAGGATTCTTAAAATGAACCCACACTTTCCCACTCTCGCGTCAGATACACGCTCGAAGCTCGAACTATAGAATAGTTTAGGGTTATTCCTTGAATTCGTCCTGTCCTTTCGAGACCCCGGTCTCGATCGAGCTTACTCCGTGATCTCGAGCCTTCTAGCTCGAATCACCAAAAATCATACTCTGATTTCTTGTAAGCCTGTCCCTCACCCTTTTCTTTCTTGCTAGATGTCGCAGAATTCTGAGAATCGGTGGGGGTCAGTGCTCGCAATCCCTTATTCTCAATCAACTCCCAGTCCAGAATCTCCTTTCACTCGGAACTAGCGACTGATACGCAAGCACAAAGTGAGGTGCGAACAAGAAGATATCTGAGCCCATTTTCGACGTCAGATCGACGAGGTCGAAGAAAGAAAAAGGAGGAAACTTCAGGTCACGATTTTCCCAGATCCTGACCTCGAACTCAGACCTATCCTTCTCGATCCCAAACTCAAAGTCACTGTTGGCTTCAAGCCTGGTGTACTTTCCTTTTCTCTGATGGAAGACTCTTCAAACCGCCCTTCTACCTCGTAAGTTGCTTCCATTCCTACCTCGAAGGAGGAATTCTTCGAGGCCGAGCATTATTGGAGCTCAGTTACTTCAACGGGTCAAATTTCTGACATCCTAGCTCGCCACAGCTTAAGACTATCTGGCACACTGATGTGTTGAGCTGCAACTTCGAATGAGCAGAGCTACTACGCCCCGGGTGACGGCCGACCCGATAATAAGATTAAGCTCGCAGCCTGGAATCGCGAGCATATGAAGGTAGTGGCTCTTCCTCCCCTGAAATCCTTTTCTAAGGATTTTCTGGACTTTGTCGGGCTCATGCCCTTCCTACTTCAGACCAACTCCTACAGGGTTTTATCCGCCCTCAGGTCGGTATAAAATGAGCTAAAGTGGGAAGGACCTTCACCAAGAGATATTCTCTATCTCTTTTGCTTGAAAAGCAACGCCTCCCGAGCTCGGGGAGGAGATGGCTTCTACTATCTATCGAGCTACCCAAAGGAGAAGAATATCTTCAAGGACATTCCGAATCATCCTCCCAACTTCAAGCTAGCCTTCTTCTGGATGGATGACCTTGCTCCCTCAAAGTTCTATTTGTTTCGATGAATTCGTAAGTACACATACTTATTTATTTTTTCGCTCGATTAATGATTAGGCTCGAACTAATGACATGTATCCAATTCTTTAGCCAATTATCATCGTCCCACACCCTCAGACTCAATGGTGGAGCACAAAAAAGCTTTGCTCCAGTTGCCATATGGTAGGCGCTTCCTGTCTTATCTTCTTCACGAAGATAAACTTCGAGCCTGCGGCTTCTTGGAGCAGGACCAGTCGACAGACGATGGGCTTACCGTAAATACCTTGAGTAGGAGCATGCGCCTCTTCCCACTGAGAAGCTACCTCCAAGACAGAGGTCAATGTGCTCATGGGACCGCTCCGCAGTGGCTCATCGTCTTGAACGCCCGTGCTCGGGAAATGAAACAAACGACGAGGCCTTAAGCTCGAGTGGTGGAGGTAAAATCATTCTCAGCTCGGCTATGTGGTCCCCTTCTCTGCTAAAGCATAAGCCTGATACCCTGATCCTATTCCCGGATTCCAGGGATAACTTCCATGTATGTTCTTGGGTAGATGAGAGGGTTCATAGGTTCGATAGTTGGTTAGGAAAATTCTAGACTATGTATAGTTCAAATGAACTCTGGGATGCGGTCGTCGTTCAATACGGTACCAATGACTATAGAGACCTGTCGAGGCTATCACCCACGTATAGGGAGGTTATCAACCACGTATAGGGAAGGGACTCCCCCAGCCTCCTCTGAAGATAGGGGATTACATGGTCAACGAGCATAAGCTCGGGGGAGTGTTCCAGTTAAGTTTCTTTTTACTTTAATGTCCTGGATAGCCAAGACCGTTACACTGTGTGTTTATAAAGGTGCTAGACTTGCGAATCAAGTCATTTAATTAAAAACGTGTTACTGAAACTATAGTGGAGCTAGGGTTAAAAGATTTTAATCTCAAAAGCTGCATTTCTTATAAATAACAATTTCTGTTTACAAGGGATCCCAAAAATAATAAGATTAGAACCATTTACAAAGATTCAAGATTTTAATACAGTAATAAGCCATTCTAAGGCAAAATAAATTGTTAGGTATTCCCTGTCCTGATCCACTCCTCGGCCATGGCGGCCGAACAGCTGGCTATGTACATTCAGCCCCGCAGCTCTCCATCTCAGGATTGGTACAACTTTCCTTTGCCTTTACCTACACCACGTAGCACCCGTGAGCCAAGGGCCAACAAGAAAACACAACAACAGAGCATAATCAATCAACAGACAGTCAAATATCTCATATTGCTTAAACATGTACTTTGTCAGTTTAAGCATTCATGACAATCAAGTATTCATCATACCAAGTATATCAATTCATATCAATAATTAATCCACATATGATAACTAGGGTTAACGCCCTTAGGCCGCACCCTCTGTTTATCCCACTGACTCCGGCCCTCTTAAACCGAGCTCAGTGAATATTAAGTTGTCCTCGGCTACCAGTGACCAAGCCGTGCCCTGTGCGCAAATATTGTATACGACACCCTTAGGCCTTTTATAACATGGCCCATGGCATAATACCATCTATGACATTTTACAGATATCAGGAGCACTTAGTCCCATCACAAACACATAACCGGGTGTAGTTTTCTTACCGTTAAATTCGCTAGCTTCGTTCACTTTGATCCTTGAGCACGATCCCTCTTGAGCCCTAGCACACACCTAGTCACAACCATAGATCAGAATCACCACCAAAACTTAAGTCCAAAACCTAACCTCAGGACCAATCCCGAGCCCTCGGAAAGCCCCAATTCCACCAAACGGGGTGGTGGAATCGAACCCCGAACCTCTGGGCAAAAACCCATGAAAATAACTCAAAAACACCTTTCTGGAAACAGGGTAGCGCTACAACGCTCTAAGGAGGGTGCTACAGCGCTACAAATAGAGCCCAGAATCATCCCAGGGTATATGGCCTAGCGATACAGCGCCCAAAGGCTAGCACTGTAGCGCTAGTCACAAAACAACAAATGCTGTTTTTCCCTCCTTCGTTTTTCCCCGAGCCAAACCTTACCAAAACTTCTCCAAACTTCAATCAAGCTTACTAACATGTATAACTCATCCCAAGTATCCCAACCATACAAAACTTAAGCACATGCACCCTTAATCTAAGATTTCACCATAGCTGAACCTAGAGTTCAAAAACTCAGCAAAACAGCCACTGAAACCACAAAGTTCAAACTAGAATCCCTTACCTTTGCTGGATGAGTTTAGCCTAGGTTGTCCTCCTCACAAGCTTGAACTTCTCCTCCTCAAATCCTCAGCCTCAACTCCCTAGGATTCCCACAGAACTTTGCTTAGAAAACCAACTCAAAACCAATACCAAAAAATGAGTGTTAACCTCAAAATCTTACCTCAAGTGGATGGTTTGTTCTTGCTAAATCCCTGCCAATTCTTCCAGCCAGATCAAAGACCTTAACATCAAGCTTCTGCTCTGATTCTCCCTAAGTTTCTGCCCAAAGGTCCTCAAGAGATGGTGAAGAAAACTTGAACCGAGAGAGAGAAAAGAGTAGGCTTCCAATTCCATTTCTTTCCTTCTTTTTCTTTCTTTTTCTTTTCTTCAGAATTCCAGCCCCTTCTACAAATTCCACTAAGTATAAAGCCTAATAATACTTATCCCTTATAAACCAAATGACCCATTTTCCCTCCCCTTTATTTCTAAATCTTTTAATCCACCTAGGGGCATTTTGGTCATTTTACCCAATTTCCCGCTAATTCCTCGAGTGCCTCTAATATTTACTGCTTACTTCCCGACGCCTAACCAAACACCAACTATATTCTCCAATATCAAAATAGACCCCAATATACTCTCCAAATTCCAAGAAATACCCCAAGCTCGCCCCGAGCCGGGTATAAATCCCCGCTGTGACTTTTTCGCTAAACCGCTCACTAGGATCGTCTCGAATAAGAGATCACAAATATGTCCACATAATAATGTGGTCTCAAAAATTTACCTCATATATACACAATTATGCCCTCAACGGGCCAAAATTACGATTATGCCCTTCTAACCTAATCAGGGCCTACAAGCATACTAATATACATAGTCACGCATCTCAGATATTCAAATAATCATATAACATACTTTTAATCATTAAATCACATATATTCCAATTATGCCCTCCCGACACACTAATCAAGGCCCTTAAGCCTTATTAGTAAATTTGGGTCGTTACAACTATCCCCTCCTAGTGAGAATTTCGTCCTCGAAATTTACCTGAATAACTCAGGATATTGATCCCGCATCACCATCTCAAGCTCCCAAGTCGCCTCCTCGACCCTACTATTCCTCCACAATACTATAACAAGAGGAATCGTCTTATTCCGTAATACTTTATCTTTTCGATCCAAGATCTGAACCGGTTGCTCTTCATAAGGAAAATCTGTTTGTAACTCTATGTCTTCATACCTCAACACATGAGTCACATCTGAGACATACTTCCGGAGCATAGAAACATGGAATACGTCATGGACTCCAGACAATGATGGTGGCAAGGCTAACCTGTAAGCCACCTGACTGATCCTTTCCATGATCTCAAAAGGTCCAATGAACCTAGGGCTTAGCTTGCCCTTCTTTCCAAATCTCCTCACCCCTCGCAATGGTGAAACTCGAAGAAACACGTGGTCCCCAATCTGGAACTCCACGTCCCTACGCTTAGGATTAGCGTAGTTTTTCTGTCTGCTCTGCGAGGCGAGCATCCTAGCTCGAATCTTCTCTATAGCTTCACTTGTCCTCTGAACCATATCTGGCCCCAAATACTTCCTCTCACCCGTCTCATCCCAGTGAATGGGTGATCTACACTTCCTCCCATATAACATCTCGTAGGGAGCCACTCCAATCGTATATTGGTAACTATTGTTATACGAAAATTCAATCAACTGAAGATACTTACTCCATGACCCTTCAAATTCGATCACACACGCTCTGAGCATATTTTCCAATACCTGAATCATCCTATCAGACTGTCCGTCAGTTTGAGGATGAAAGGCTGTGCTGAACTTCAACTGAGTCCCCATAGCCTTCTGCAAACCACTCCAAAACTTGGAAGTAAAGATAGGATCCCAGTCTGACACTATAGACTTAGGAACCCCATGGAGACGTACAATCTCCCTCACATACAACTCAACATACTGATCGACAGTATATGCTGACTTCACTGGAAGAAAATGGGCTGACTTGGTGTATCTGTCCACTATCACCCACACTGAGTCATGAAGTCCCACCGTCCTGGGCAAACTGCCCACGAAGTCCATCGTAATATCCTCCCACTTCCACTCGGGAATACCCAAAGGTTGAAGCAACCCTGCTGGTTGCTGATGCTCAGCTTTCACCTGCTGACAGGTTAAGCATCGGGCTACGTACTCCACTACATCCTTCTTCATCTCGGGCCACCAATATAACATCCGTAGATCCTGGTACATCTTCGTGGTACCCAGATGAAGTGAGTACGGTGTCGTATGAGACTCGTCTAATATCTCCCGTCTAATCCCCTCATCAGTTGGAACACAAATCTGCCCCTAATACTGAAGTAAGCCAACCTCAGAAATAGAATAGTCCTTAGCTACTCCCGCTAAGACATTATCTCTAATCCCCTGTAACTGAGCGTTTTCCAACTGTCCTACTCTGATCCGCTTTAGCAGGGTCGACTGCAGAGTAATATTGGCCAACCGGCCTACTACCAATTCTATCCCTGCTCTGACCATCTCATCAGCTAACTTTCTTGAGATCTGGGTGGAACTTTACAACTGACCTGGGCCTCTCCGGCTTAATGCATTTGCCACTACATTGGCTTTCCCGGGATGGTAAAGAATATCACAATCATAGTCCTTCACCAACTCCAGCCAACACCTTTGTCTCATGTTCAGGTCCTTTTGTGTAAAGAAATACTTCACTCTTATGGTCAGTGTACACCTCGTACTTCTCCCCATACAAGTAGTGTCGCCAAATCTTCAGTGCGAATACCACTGCTGCTAGCTCCAAATCATGGGTAGGATACCGCTGTTCATACTCCTTCAGCTGTCGTGATGCATAAGCTATAACCTTCTCATTTTGCATAAATACACAGCCTAAACCACTTCTCGATGCATCACAATAGACCACAAACTTCCCTTCCCCCGAAGGAAGACTCAACACAAGCGCAGAAATAAGTCGTCGCTTCAGCTCTTGAAAACTGTCTTCACACTTGTCCGACCAGATAAACTTCAAATTCTTCTATGTCAGTTTTTTCATCGGTGCCGCTATCTTCGAGAAGCCCTCTACAAACCGTCTGTAATACCCCGCCAAACCAAGAAAATTCTGCACCTCCGAGGCGTTCCTTGGCCTCGGCCAATCCCTAACTGCCTCTACCTTAGATGGATCCACCTTAATCCCATCTGCCCCCACAATATGTCCAAGGAATGTCACTTCTGGTAACCAAAATTTACATTTCTTAAACTTGGCGTACAAATGGTGCTCCCTCAACCTCTGAAGAACATGTCGAAGATGAAGCTCGTGCTCTGCCTCTGAACTGGAATACACCAAGATGTCGTCGATGAAGACAATGACGAACTGATTCAGAAAGTCTTTGAACACCCTGTTCATTAGATCCATAAAGGTTACTGCGGCATTGGTCAAACCAAACGACATGACCAGAAACTCATAGTGCCCGTACCGCATTCGGAAGGTCGTCTTCGGTATATCCTCATCCTTGATCCTCAGTTGGTGATAACCAGATCGAAGATCAATCTTCGAGAACACTGTCTTACCCTGTAGCTGATCGAACAAGTCATCAATCCTTGGTAGGGGATACTTATTCTTGATAGTCAACTTGTTCAGTTCTCTGTAGTCTATGCACCTTCTCAAAGTCCCATCTTTCTTCTTCACAAATAAAACTGGAGCACCCCACTGCGAGTAACTAGGCCTGATGAATCCCAAATCCAGAAGCTTCTGCAATTATATCTTCAATTCTTTCAGTTCTATCGGTGCCATCCTATATGGTGCCCTTGACACTGGCTCTGTCCCCGGTGCCAACTCAATGACAAACTGAATCTCTCTACATGGCGGAAATCCAAGAAAATCCTCAAGAAACACATCCAAGAACTTGCAAACTAATCTGGTCTCCTCCGGTCCTACTGGTGAAACTCTGGTGGTATCCACCATACTAGGCAGAAAGCCTATGCACCCACCCTATAACAAGTCTCTGGCTCTCAACGCTGATATCCTGGGTACGCGGGGTCCATGCACCACAAAAACAAAGGGATCCTCGCCCTCTGGCTCAAAAGTCATCATCTTCTTCCTGCAGTCAATGGTAGTTCCATATCTAACCAGCCAATCCATACCTAGAATCATATCAAAGTCTTCCATACTCAACTCAATCAAGTCTACTGATAACTCCCTATCATCAACTATCACCAGCAGTGCTCTAATCCACCTCCTAGACACTACCAGTTCCCTTGTAGGAAAAATAGTCCCAAACCCTGAAACACAATACTCACTAGGTCTAGACAGTCTATCAATCACCTTACTAGAAACAAATGAATGTGTGGCACCAGAGTCAATTAATACAATAAAAGGGGAGCTAGCACTAGAAAGCTGACCTATCACTACCGAGGGACTAGCCTCAGCCTCCGCCTGCATCAGGGTGAACACTCGATCTGGAGTCAAGCTATCCACCTTCTCCGCATCTCCCTTATTCACAGTCGGGCAATCTTTCTTGAGGTGTCACACCACCCCACCCCACACACATAACAGGCCTTAGCCTGACAATCGCCCAGATGGCGTCTTCTGCACCTTGTGCACTCAAGATAAGTCCTCCATGTATCACCGCCTCCCTAACGGACACCCTGAGTACCCCGACCTCTCCTATCAGGACTAGGAGCAATTGAAACATCAGGAGTCTTCCTCTTCAAATCATTGGGGCCTCCGCCCCTACTAGAACCAGAATATGGAGGCACCGCCCTGTGGCCCTCCCGCGTCATTGCACTCTCTCTCCATATCTTATTTTCCGCTTCCTCAGCGATAAGAGCCTTCTCTACAGCCTGGGCATAAGTTGTCCCTCCAGGAACTGTTGTAATCCTCACATCTTGGGCAATCATAGCATTAAGCCCTCTAATAAACCTGTCCTGCCTAGCTGCATCTGTAGGCACAAGATTTGGTGCAAATGTTGCAAGTCTATCAAACTTCAGGGCGTATTCTATAACTGTCATACCGCCCTAAACCAACCCCACGAACTCAATTACTTTCACTGCCCTGATGGGAACATTATAGCACTTCTGACTGAATAGGTCCTTGAATCCTTCCCAACTCAAAGTAGTAACATCCCTGGTCTGTGATGCCACCTCCCACCAGATTTGGGCATCCTCTCTTAGCATACATATGGCACAAGCCACTCTGTCATGTCCCTCTACCCTCATAAAGTCCAAGATGGTAGTGATCATATTTATCCACTATTCAGCCTTCAGTGGATTAGGTCCTCCCTCAAAGATTGGGGGCTGTTGTTTCCTGAACCGCTCATACAATGGTTCCCACTTGTTCCCAACCTCAACTGGCTGTACAACAGGTACCACTGCAGGTGGCACAATGGGGGAAACACTCCCTAATGGAGCCTGCTGACGCAGAATTTGGATCTGTTCATCTTGGCTCTATAGCCGAGCCTGCATGTCTACCATAAGATGCTTCCAGTTCTCAGGGACTGGCAGAAGGGTCTGGCCCTGGTCATCATCTCTAGTCCCAGACCCTCCAGCTAGTCGTGTAGATTTTCTTGGACGCATAATTATCCAAGTCAATCTACAATCAATGACTCGGCAACCAGACTATGATGACAAGGTAATAATCCTTTCATGATCCATCACTAGAACTCCAATCATTCACAAGCAATCAAGCTATAGCAATTTATCCAAATATTCATTCACATGCATAGCAGTGCTGATAAGCATGCCTCAATATTATCATGCAATAATCAAGGGCCGGGCCCTATCAGTATCTCATGCTCCTTATTAATCAAACAGATGTCAATAGTCATATCTCATTCAAATCATTTAAGCACATAATCATGTGTACACAATTACCAACCCCTGAGTCGAGCTTGTCTTTTGCGGTGAATGTACATGTCTAGCCAGTCTTCAGGAACCCATAAACCTACGACGCTCTAATACCAAGTTGTAACACCCTGGATAGCTAAGACCATTACACTGTGTGTTTATAAAGGTGATAGACTTGCGAATCAAGTCATTTAATTAAAAACGTGTTGCTGAAACTATAGTGGAACTAGGATTAAAAGATTGTAGTCTCAAAAGCCGCATTTCTTATAAATAACATTTTCTGTTTACACGAGATCCCAAAAATAATAAGATTAGAACCATTTACAAAGATTCAAGATTTTAATACAGTAATTAGCCATTCTAAGGCAAAATAAACTGTTAGGTATTCCTTGTCCTGATCCACTCCTCGGCCATGGCGGCCAAACAGCTGGCTATGTACATTCAGCCATGCAGATCTCCATCTCAGAATTGGTACAACTTGCCTTTGCCTTTACCTGCACCATGTAGCACTCGTGAGCCAAGGTCCATCAAGAAAACACAACAACAGAGTATAATCAATCAACAGACAGTCAAATATCTCATATCGCTTAAACATGTACTTAGTCAGTTTAAGCATTCATGACAATCAAGTATTCATCATACCAAGTATATCAATTCATATCAATAAACAATCCACATATGATAACTAGGGTAAACGCCCTTAGCCCGCACCCTCTGTTTATCCCACTGATTCCGGCCCGCTTAAACCGAGCTCAGTGAATATTAAGCTGTCCTCGGCTACCAGTGGCCAAGCCGCACCCTGTGCGCAAATATTGTATACGGCACCCTTAGGCCATTTATCACATGTCCCATGGCATAATACCATCTAGGACATTGTACAGATATCGAGAGCACTTAGTCCCATCACAAACACATAACCGAGTGCATTTTTCTTACCGTTAAATTCGCTAGCTTCGTTCACTTCGATCCTTGAGCACGATCCCTCTTGAGCCCTAGTGCACACCTAGTCACAACCATAGATCAGAATCACCACCAAACCCCAAGTCGAAAAATTAACCTCAGGACCAATCCTGAGCCCTCGGGAAGCCCCAATTCCACCAAACGAGGTGGTGGAATTGAACCCCGAACCCCCGGGCAAAAATCCATGAAAATAACTCAAAAACCCCTTTATGGAAACAGGGTAGCGCTACAGCGCTCTAAGGAGGGCTCTAAATCGCTACAAATAGAGCCACAAATCATCCCAGGGTATATGGCCTAGCGATACAGCGCCCAAAGGCTAGCGCTGCAGCGCTAGTCACAGAACAACAAATGTTGTTTTTCCCTACTTCGTTTTTCCCCGAGCCAAACCTTACCAAAACTTCTCCAAACTTCAACCAAACTTAGAATCAAGCTTACTAACATGTCTAACTCATCCCAAGTATCCCAACCATACAAAACTTAAGCACATGCACCCTTAATCTAAGATTTCACCATAGCTGAACCTAGAGTTCAAAAATTCAGCAAAACAGCCACTGAAACCACAAAGTTCGAACTAGAATCCCTTACCTTTGCTGGATGAGTTTAGCCTAGGTTGTCCTCCTCACAAGCTTGAACTTCTCCTCCTCAAATCCTCAGCCTCAACTCCCTAGGATTCCCACAGAACTTTGCTTAGAAAACCAACTCAAAACCAATACCAAAAAATGAGTGTTAACCTCAAAATCTTACCTCAAGTGGATGGTTTGTTCTTGCTAAATCCCTGCCAATTCTTCCAGCCAAATCAAAGACCTTAACCTCAAGCTTCTGCTCTGATTCTCCCTAAGTTTCTGCCCCAAAGGTCCTCAAGAGATGGTGAAGAAAACTTGAACCGAGAGACAGAAAATAGTAGACTTCCGATTCCCTTTCTTTCCTTCTTTTTATTTTCTTCATTATTCCAGCCCCTTCTACAAATTCCACTAAGTATAAAGCCTGATAATACTTGTCCCTTATAAGCCAAATGACCCATTTGCCCTCCCTTTTTTTTAAATCGTTTAATCCACCTAGGGGCATTTTAGTCATTTCACCCAATTTCCCGCTAATTCCTCGAGTGCCTCTAATATTTACCGCTTACTTCTCGATGCCTAAACAAACACCAACTATATTCTCCAATATCAAAATAGACCCCAATATACTCTCCAAATTCCCATAAATACCCCCAAGCTCGCCCCGAGCCGGGTATAAATCCCCGCTGTGACTTTGTCGCTAAACCGCTCACTAGGATCGTCTCGAATCACATATCACAAATATATCCACATAATAATGTGGTCTCGACAATTTATCACATATATACACAATTATGCCCTCAACGGGCCAAAATTACGATTATGCCCTTCTATACTAATACACATAGTCATGCATCTCAGATATTCAAATAGACATATGACATACTTTTAATCATTAAATCACATATATTCCAATTATGCCCTCCCGGCACACTAATCAAGGACCTTAAGCCTTATTAGTAAATTTGGGTCGTTACACCCTGCCTCCTACCCTTTAAGCCTCACAAAAGACTGTGCCGGCCCCAAAGAAGCTGGTTCCCACTCGCAAACACTTGCTGTTGATTTCGACTCATTCCACTGAGTATGTGATCGACAATGCCGCGAGGAAACATGGAGCCACTATGGGCTCGGATGTACTGTCTCGAGTTGGCCAGAGTTTCATCAATCTCGATGCCCCTCAATGGTAATTCCTAATCTCCTGCTGAGATACCAACACCCTTTATGAAAAGGGTAGTGATCTCATCTCCTTCATGATTCTCTTTACTCTGTCATGTTGCCTGCTCGAGTTTATTCTGTATGTGTTCTAACCCATTTTGTTTATGTACACGGCCTTAGCTTAATTACAAGCTGAACAACGAAGTCCACTCGAGCATGTCCTATGCTCAGGAGTCGAAGAATCTCTAGATCAAGCTCATAGACGAACTTACGACAACAAAGTCTAAGCTCGAGTCAAAGCTGGAAGTTATAGATTCTGAGATAATGGAGAGGGACTCAAGAATCAAGGAGCTCGAAGAGCTGAACGCCAGGCTTGAGGAGGAAAAGAAAGCAACTTTTGACATAATCGAAGGTGAGAAGGCTCGCCTTCTCGAGGAGTTCAAGAAAAATAAGGATCATGCGGTTGATATGGCCATGTACCGAATTTGGGCCAACAATGCTGATCTCGATACTAGCTTTCTTGACACTCTCGAAGAGGAGTTCCTAGAGAGGTGGCAAGCTCGACTTGATGTGGAGGACGCTGAGGAGGAGGCAGAAAAGGTGGCGAAGAAGCCCGATGTTGCCGAGGGGGATGCACCTGCTTCATAGAAGCGAGGTCATGGGATGCATCCCATTAATATTTTTTTAATAATAATTTTTTTTTATTCATGCCCTTGGGGCAAAGACAATTGATAGCTTGCTTTAAGGGCTATTTTATATTTGTTCAAACAGTCACTTTAATGTATGATTTTCTTTGCTCGAAAACCTTCGCACACTTAATTTTACATTCAACTTTTACTTTAACATTTTTGCTTTACATTTCTGGGTCAAAATATTTCGAGCATCTGATATTAAAGGTTTACTTTTATGTTTGTTTATTTTTACAAACACATTTGTTGGATTTAAGCTCGAGTTTCAATGCATTCATGCACATTTTACTCGATGTATCCATGTCTGACCTCGTTATTTGTCAAGGTCGGACCTTACTTTTACCTTGCACTCGAAAGTACTTATATGGCATGTAAGATAGGTAGTTTAGTTATATATTTCTTTTCTAGTCACTTTTCCTCTTCCTCGAGTAGCTCCCCAAGGTTGTGAGGTCGAAACTATCTTTTTGCAAAATATTCCAGCCTCGAAGTAGGTTTATTTGTACTCCAACTTCGATTAGTTTTAGCTGGTTTGTTCCAAACTTATTTAGGTCGTGTCTGGTTTGTAATCCACGTACTTGTAACTTTGGTAATCTGCTTATGTCCAGATTATATTAGCTCGTGTATCTGGTCATATCCAGACACTTATAATTTTGATAATCTGGTTATGTCCAGATCGTCTTAGCTCGCGTATTTGGTCAAATCCAGACACTTTATAATTTTGATAATCTGGTTATGTCCAGATCGTCTTAGCTCGCGTATACACTTATAACATCTATGTCAAGTTAAAGGTCCATACATTTTTGTTAGTTTACGTGTATACTTAACATTTTTATGTCGGGTTAAAGATCCAGACATTTTTATTCTATGTTATTTATTTTTTCAAACTTATGGTATTATTGTATACCACTGATGCCCCCTTAATATCTTATGAGTATGGCCATAGGTTATTAAATTAAGAGAGTTTGCAAAAAATACAACATTTAGTAAAGAAAATAACTTTTGATCAAAGTGGAACACTTTATTAACAAAAAGTATGAAAAATAAGCAAGCTTGGTTACAATAAAACATCATTCCTACACTACTGATAGTAAGGTTGTAGATGTTCGCCATTCTAAGCTCGCGGTACCAATTCTCCGTTCAATCTCACCAATTTATATACCCCAGGTCGAATAATAGACTCGATCTGGTAAGGTCCTTCCCAGTTAGGTCCGAGTACTCCAGCAGGCAGGTCCCTTGTAGCCAGGAATACACGTCTTAATACTAAGTCTCCCAATCCAAATTTTCTATCTCGAACCTTTTTATTGAAGTATCGGGTAGCTCGTTGCTGATATGCGACATTTTTTAGTTGAGCTTCATCTCATCTTTCTTCAATAAGGTCTAGACTCTCTTCGAGCTCGGATTGGTTTGAGACCTGATCGTAGGCATGGGTCCGAATTGTGGGTATTTCGACTTCAATTGGCAACATGGCCTCGCAATCATATGCTAGGGAGAAGGGAGTATGTCCTGTTGAAGTTCGAGTTGTGGTTCGATAAGCCCACAAAACTTGGGGTAACTCCTCGGGCCACCTTCCTTTAGCCTCCTCCAACCTTTTCTTCATGGAGCTTTTAAGGGTTTTGTTGAGTGCTTCGACTTGGCCATTTGATTGGGGATGGGCGACGGAGGAGTAGCTTTTTATTATCCCATTTATTTTTCACAGAAATAAATCACTATCGAACTGGGTACCATTGTCCGACACTATTTTTCTGGGCATTCTGTATCGGCATATAATGTTTTTTTACCACAAAGTCTAAAACTTTTATCTAGGTAATTATTGCCAAGGGTTCGGCCTCGGTCCATTTTGTGAAATAATCGACTGCGACCATAGCATACTTCACTCGACCTTTGCCTGTTGGCAGCGAGCCTATAAGATCGATTCCCCATACTGCAAATGTCCATGGGGAGGTCAGCATGGTTAGCTCGATAGGTGGAGCTCGTGGAATTGAAGCAAATCGCTGGCACTTATCGCATCTTTTGACATACTCGAACACGTCTGCCTTGACTGTGGGCTAGAAATATCCTTGTCTTATCACTTTTTGGACAGACTATGCCCCCCAGTGTGATCTCCATAAAATCCTTCATGAATTTCTTCCAGAATTTTCTTTGTCTCAGGTAGAGTTACACATCGGAGTAGTGGCATAGAATATCCTCTTCAATGCAACCTTCCTTTCACAATAGTGTATCTCGGGATCTGATACATCAATTTCCGATCCTCATTCTGTTCTGCTAGGAGAATGCCGGTTTTGAGGTAATCGACTATTGGGGTCATCCAGGTTGGTTGAGAATCGATCATGCATACCTCTTCTTCATCAGGCTCGCTGATACTCAAGGTCGATAGAAACTCTATTGGGACCACGTTTAGAGTATCGACCTCGCTAGTCGTAGCAAGCCTGTCCAATACGTCTGCATTTGAATTTTGTTCTCGGGGAACTTGCTCTATAGCGTAAAACTTGAACTGTCTGAGCACGACCTTGGCTTTCTCTAAATATGCAACCATCTTTATTCCACGAGCTTGATATTCCCCTAAAATTTGGTTGACCACTAACTGTGAATCATTATAGCATTGTATGGCCTTTGCTTTGAGTTCCTTGGCTATCCGAAGTCCTGCCAATAATGCTTCGTACTCAGCTTTGTTATTAGACGTCTCAAAGTTGAACCTTAAGGCGGAATGAAAACGACTTACCGCTGGAGTGATCTGTATGATTCCTGCCCCTGATCCATTTTCATTGGAGGATCCATCAACAAAAAGTTTCCACAGCTCGTAGGCTGGGGTTATAACTTCTTCATTAGACACTCTAGTACATTCTACGATGAAATCCGCCAGGGCTTGTCCCTTTATGGTCGTTCGCGGGTGATATGTGATCTCGAATTGTCCGAGTTCGACCACTCACTTTAACAATCTTCCAGAGGCTTCTGGTTTAGATAGAACTTGTCGTATTGGTTGATCAATTAACACATGAATAAGGTGTGCTTGGAAATAAGGTCAGAACTTTCGAGATGAGTGGATCAAGCTGAGAGCTAGTTTTTCCATTAAAGGGTATCTCTTTTCTGCCCCCAGTATCCTTTTGCTGACATAGTACACTGGTTTTTGTACCTTCTTGTCCTCTCGGACGAGCACAACACTAATGGCATGCTCGGTGGTAGCGAGGTACAAGTATAAGACCTCTCCTGTGATAGGCTTCAACAAGATCGGTGGTTCGGCGAGATGTTTCTTTAAGTCTTGGAATGCAAGCTCGCATTCCTTTGACCACTCGAACTTTTCCCCCCTCTCAAAAGGTTGAAGAAAGGAAGACAATTGTTTGTAGATTTTGAAACAAACCTACTTAGTGCTGCCATTCGTCCAGTTAAAATTTGGACATCCTTATGCTTTCGAGGTGAGGGCATATCAATCAATGCCTTGATCTTGTTAGGATTAACCTCTATTCCTCATGCATTCACTATAAACCCCAGAAACTTTCCCGAAGATACTCTGAAAGAGCATTTTTGTGGGTTGAGTTTCATGTTATATTTCTGTAATACGGTGAAGCCTTCTGTGAGATCATCCACGTGGTTATCGTTATGTTTGGACTTGACTAACATGTCGTCAACATAAAATTCCATGTTATTACCTATCTGCTCGGAGAACATTCTATTCACCATTCTTTGGTACGTTGCTTTAGCATTTTTGAGCCCGAAAGGCATGACATTGTAGCAATATAGCCCTTTTATTGGTTACAAAGCTCGTATGCTCTTGGTCTGGCGCGTGTATGGTGATCTATTTATATCCAGAATAAGCATCCATGAACAACATGATGCGATGACCTGCAGTGGCATCTACGAGCTGATCAATCTGAGGTAAGGGGAAACAATCTCTAGGGCATGCCTTATTAAGGTTGGAGTAGACGATATAGGTTCGCCATGTGTCGTTGGGCTTCAGAACCAACACTGGATTTGCAATCTAATTAGGATAGAAGGCGTCTCGTATGAATCGATTTTCCTTTAACCTGTCGACTTCTTCCTTGACGGCCTTCTTTCTATCGTCGTCCAGGAGTCTTCGCTTTTGCTACTTCAGGGGGAAGCTTTTGTCATTGTTAAGTGCATGACTCATGACATTTGGATTGATTCCCACCATGTCCGAGTGTGACCATGCAAATACATCCTGATTCTCTTTTAAGAAGCAGATTGATTGCTATTTTGCTTCTTCAGAAAGATTCTTACCCACCTTTGCTATCTTTGTGAGGTCTTCGAGCTTGACCTCCTCGAGCTCTTCTAGAGGTTCGAGGTCAGAGCTCTTCTAGAGGTTCGAGGTCAGCCCTTTATTCTATTCTGGGGTCGATCTCTTCATCTATCTCGAAGACCGTCCCATCTTTGTTCTGAATAATTACAAGTGCCTGTGCACTTGTTTGCTTCTGTCCCCTAACAGAGATGTTATAGCATTCCCTTCCCACAAGCTGATCCTTTTTTAGCATCCCGATGCCACCAGAAGTTGGGACCTTTATGGCCAGGTGCCTAACAAATGACACTACCCCCAGCCTAACTAGGGCGGGTCTCCCGAGTAGTTCATTGTAGGTTGATGGGAGGTCCACCATGACAAATTCCATCATCTTGATTACAGAGACTGGATAGTCTCCCAAGGTCACAGGGAGTTCAATGGATCCCATACAAGCAAACCCTTCTCCTAAAAAACTGTACAATGTGGTTGCACATGCTTTTAGGTTGTGAAGCGCGAGTCCCATCTTTTCTAGGGTGGCTTTATAGAGGATATTCACCGAGCTCCCGTTATCAATAAGGACTCGGCGTACCTTCTTGTTTGCAAGCTGGAGGGTTATGACCAGGGGGTCATTATGGGGAAATTGGACATGTGATGCGTTTAACGACCCAAAATCACTAATAAGGCTTAAGGGCCTTGATTAGTGTGCCAGGAGGGCATTAGTTGAATAATTGTGATTAAATGAGTAATTATATGTTTATTAAAGTTTATGTGATAATTAATGGTATTATGTGGTAATGTGATATGAAATAAATATGTGATATATGTGAGAACCACATTATTATGTGGACAGGTTCGCAGAGCACGACTCAAGACGATTCTAGGGACAGATAGCGGGAAAAAGTCACAACGGGACTTAAGATATGATTTTGGTTAGGTTGGGGATACTTTTAGATAGCGGGTAGTGATTTGGACTATCGGGTCATGAAAATAAATATATGGAGATATATTTGAGGTTAGGATGTTTAGGCGAGAATATTGGGGGATTTTACCATTTTGGCTTCGGGGACGGTTCCGGCACCTCGAGCCTTGGGATTAACTTAACAGGTAAGTTAGACATAAGGAAGCTTTTAGAAGAAAAACACAAACCGACTAAGAGTTTTTATCTCAGCTCTCTTTCACGCTCAAGGGGAAACAAAGGAAATAAAACACAGAAAATAGGGGAACAAGCTGGAATTTCTGAGTTTGGTGGTGAGGATTTGGAGGTTTAGCTCAGGAGTAAATCAAGAACTAAAATAGGGATTAAGGTAAGCATCTAGTCTTCTTTTCTGTGGTTGAATTCTGAGTTCTAGCTGGGTTTTGGTTAAGTGTTGAAACAAATATGGTTTTGATGTTTTAAGGCAGAATTAAGAAGGAAACTTGGGAACTTAGCTTGGCTATGGCTTGGTGAAGTGATTCAATAGCAAAGGTAAGTTTCAACTCCTGGTTTAGAGGTTTTAAATTGAGTTTGAATGACTGATTTAAGTGTTTATAGCTCTTGGGTTTCAGAAATTGGAAAGAGAAGATTAGAGTGTGCTAGGTTGTGTTTTCTGTGGAATTATGCTGTTTAGATCATGCTAAAGGAGTTGGGGATTAATTGGTTAAGAGTTGGGAAGCTTTGGGATGGTTTAAAGTGAGGTTTCAGACTTAAAAATGGTGTAAATTTTGGGTTCGAAAGGGAGGGACGCGGCTCTGTTCTAGAGCGCTGCGGCCCTAGCATGCAAAGGAGCCAAGGAGGCTCGGCCAAGGGAGAGTGCCTCGGTGCCCAAGGCAAAGGCCGCGGAACGTGTGTGGGTCAGCATGGGTGTTGGTTATGTTTTGGGGAAGGGCTGCGGCTAGGCTTCAGGGGCCGCAGCCCTTGGTTGCACACATGAGTTTTTGAGGGTTTTAGGCACGGGAAGGTGGTCTAGTGTCCTCGGGTTTGGTTTCACCACCGTGCTTGGTGGAATTTGGAATCCCGGGAGTTAGTTTTGTAATTGGAAACCTATATTGGAGTATTAATGGAGCCCTATATTTTTTTGGTTGTGACTAGGTGATAAAGACTTAGGCTCGGGAACGGATCGTGCTTGAGAGGCGTTGCTCGTAATTCAATAACTACGTAGACTAAAGGGCGCGACTCGGCCACTAGTAGCCGAGGACAGCTTATTATGCACTGAGCTCGGTTTAAGCGGGCCGGAGTCAGTGGGTTAAACAGAGGGTGTGGCCTAAGTCATCGGCCCTGAATATTATGTGATATGAGTATTATATGTGGTAGAATGTATCTTGAATTGAATTGTATGTGCTGAATACCTATTGAGGATTATCTGATGGGAATACATGCATATTGAACTATTTGTCTGTTATTATTGCTTGGTTTGTTTACGATGTTTTCTTGCTGGGCCTTGGCTCACGGGTGCTACATGGTGCAGGTAAAGGCAAGGGCAAATTAGATCAGCCCTGATTGGAGAGCTCAGCAAGCAGAATGTACATAGCCATGCTCGGCCGCCACGGTTGAGATCTAAGCAAGGACATGGAACCTAAAAACTGTCTGTTTTGCCTTAGTATGGTTAGTGGATATTCATGTACTTTTGGAAGTTTGTAAACTTGTTCAAAATTTGTTTTCATATGGGATCCCATGTTTACTCCAATTTAAATATATGAAATGAGTCTTTTGAGACCAAAACCTTTTTAACCTTAGCTTTTACATGTTTAGTGACACATTCTCAAATTAATGACTTGATTAGCAAGTCCTGCACCTCTATAAGTACACAGTGTAACGGTCTTGGCTATCCAGGGCGTTACACTGCGTCTTCTTCAGTAAAGGTTATGGGTTGAGTTTCAACCCTTTGTTGTTTCAAAGCCCATGGTTCGGGTTCGTAGGGAGAACCATCACCTGTCTTGAGCTTGTTTACATATCTCTTTTGGGTATTCCTACTCGATCTTGCGATATGAGGTCCCCGCGAGATGATTATTACATCTTCTCCATCAATCAGAGGGGGGGGGGGGGGGGTCACACCTCCTCCCGAGCTCAGGAGTTACTGTTTTGGGCAGGTGGTGCAGCTGCTACCTTTTGGTTTGTGGAAGCTTGATTGGGATTTCGGTTTCTGACGTATTGTCTGAAATAACCCATCGAGATCAAACCTTCGATCTCATCTTTCAACTGTCGACACTCATTGGTTATATGTCCGATATCTTAATGAAATCTACAATATTTATTAGAATTTCTCTTTGCTTTTTGGTTCCTCATGGGATCAGGTCGTCTAAAGGGGACCTGGTTTTCATTTTCCAGGTAGATATTCTCCCGAGACTCGTTGAGCTCGGTATACACTTTGTGTATGGAGAAATATCTGTCCCCTTTCTTCTTCTTTCCTCCATCTGCCTCGGGGTTATTCTCTTCATTTTTCTTCCTTTTAGAAGGGTTATCCCTAAGGGGTTTTTAAGTTGATGGGTCTATTGAGGTCGAGGTAGAGTTCACGTTTGTCATTGTAGTTACGGGCTAAGAGGTCATGTTCAGCGCTGACCTCGACCCTTCTACATTGACAAACCTCTGGGACCTTCGATTGAACTCGGTTAAAGACCTGACAGGTTTCCTTTGTAAGTCTTCCTAGAGGGTACTTCCTGGGATTACGCTTGCTCTAATCGCCATTAGGGGACCATTATCGTCGACATCTCGAGCTCGAGCCACTTCTAAGTTAAACCTCATGAGGTAACTTTTAGCGACTCATTTTTTTATTGTCGGACGTTGGTTAAGGCTGAGGTCTCGGTCCTAATGCTAACCATAGCCTTAAATTGTTTTTTAAGGTCCCTAGAAAATTGATCCCAAGATGCGATCGAATGCCTTTTGAACTTCTCAAACCATTTTTTTGCTAGTCCTGTAAGTGTGGCTGGGAACAGCATGCACTTGAGCTCGTAACCAACATTGCTGGCTCACATAATGGTGTTGAACGTACTTAGATGGCTATAAGGATCTGAGTTTCCGTCAAATGGCGGGACATGAGGTATTTTGAATCCCTGAGGGAACGGGGTGTTGGAGATATGTGGGGAAAAAGACTTGAGCTCTTCATCGAACTCTTCATCCTTGTCACTGCTACGCTCATTCTGTAAGAGCCTGAATGCTCTCTCCAGTTGTTCAATCTTTTCTTGGACTAAATCCACTAGAGGCCTAGCCTGGACCTAAGGGGGCTGGTTATCGTTAATAAAAACTCCAGCTCCCTATCTTGGTACAGAGTTATACACTAACTATTTGCGGCCATTCAGATGGTCTCGCAGATCTGGGTTTGGGGGATTGTCTCTACCCCGATTGTGGTAAGTGTTCCCACAGATCAGGGTGGTTTCCTCAACTCCCTGCATGCCTTGGTTCCAGGTTGTAAATGTTCACAGACCTAGTGTAATTCGAACTTTCACTTACATAGCTTGCCGCTCGGTGATTATGAGGTGGGTCCCCTGCTGGCCTCCTTGTCCCAACAGTCTGCGATCTTGACATTTGGCTTCCCGTAGGCTGAGGAGCCCTGTGATCTTGGGTAGTTTCTCTTTCATTCCCATGTCCATGCCTAGCCTGTCGATTTCAATCTCGATGTGCAGGTCGTGGAACTTCCTGAACTCGCGAGGGGTGCCTTATTGGCGATGGTGGGTGTCTTATGGAAGATGGTCGCTGTCTCCCATTGTTGGGCCTAGACGGTCCTGAATTTTCCCGGTCAGGCTTTGGGTCATTTTGCACGGCATCAAGATTTGGGTTCCGAGCCACTGAGGGGGCTCGGTTATTTCCCGTTCCTGTTTCTGCTTATGCAGTCGGGTTAGTAGTACCCTCAGCCCGGTTACTCCTCTGGGGCCTTGGCTGAACTGGCTGGGATGCTGGTGGCGGCACCTGCTCTGCCCTCCTGGCAGCCGTTCTCCCACTAAGATGTCCCATAGGCCTCCGAGGAGGTGCCTGGGTGCTAGCAGCCTATTTGGCTAACTCTTCATTACATTTTTTTGCTTCTGCCAACTGTTTGCGCAGTTGGTGATCTTCAAGTTCCACAATTGGAACATATCTTTCAGGATTGTAATACATATCCACGTCAGGCCTGGGGGCAGGCCGCCCTCGAGAATTGGATGAATCGCTCCTTTCTTTAGTATCTGGATCCACCATGGGCTGCTTTCCAAGCCGTCGTAGGTAATCTTCAACGTGAAGGATCTCCTCCTCAGGTATATTGGGAATTGGTTGCTCACCCGTATTGGGGTTATTCGCCGCGACCATTGATGATTTGAGAGGCTCTCTGACTAAATAGGCTCACATCTTGTTTAATAGTTCTCAATGAAAGCACCAAACTATTGACACTGTTTTTCGTCAACTTAGAAAAGAAGAGCAATTAAACAAAATATACCAGAGGAAATAAACACTATGGACACGATTTTTTACGGTGGTTCAGCAGTTAAAATCTGCCTAGTCCACGAGTCTGTGTTATTAACTTCTAGGAGTTCTCTGATAGCTTTCTGGAAGTAATTGTACAGAGTTTTCCCAATATCAATTTATCTCCCTCCCATTACAAATGAATTGGCCCACTATTTATAGAGTGGTTTACCGAATTTCTTCCCACAGATTTCGGGAAGTTATTCTACAAATCAATAAAAATAATGCCATTAAATGCATACAGTTATCACGTACGTGGTAATATCCCATGATATTTGGGATTCAATAACAAATTACATACAATCCCTTTAACATTGGGATTTCTCAATAATAAACATGTTCACACACAGCTGACGAGCTTGGATGCTAGATTCACACGCCTTCGAGACCATTTGCCTATTGCGAGCTCATTACCTTGGTTCACCCATGATCCTAACAAGTAATATTGACGAAATCATCCTCTTTGTGCTTACACATCTCGAGCTTGAACCGTCTTGTCCGAGGGCAGGAAATAAATCAAGAAGTTTATACAAGTGTTGAACCATTGCCATTATGAGTTGCGAGCCTAACTTATGACCTCGGACCACCTCTGAGACTACATAGTTCCTAAGCTTACCAATCCGACGTTGTCACTTACTGCTTAGCGAGACTGTCTCTGATTTTCTGATCACATGACAACTGTGCTAATCTCGAGCTTACACCTTACGAGCTTGAGTTTCGAGATAAAAAATTCCCATTCTCGAAATCTGGGTGTAACAACTCCATCAGGGGTAAGTATCTGCTCCAAGACTCCAAAAAGTCCAAAGCACATCATCTCAACATATCCTCCAAGATCTGAATAGTCTTCTCAAACTGCCTGTATGTCTGAGGGTAAAAAGAGGTACTGAATTTCAGTCTTGTACCCATCACTTTCAGTAATCCCTTCCAAAAGATTGATGTAAACTCTGGCCCTCTGTCAAAGAAAATCAACTTTGGTACCCTATGAAGTCTCACATTCTCACTAACATATAACTCTGCGTATTGGTCTGCTGAACATGTAGTCTTAGCTGGCAAGAAATTAGTAGACTTAGTGAGTCTTTCTACTATTATCTAGGCAGAGTCATGTTGTTCTGTAGCACTGGGTAGCCCTACCACAAATCCCATTATTATGTCTTCCCAATTCCATTATGGAGTATAGAGTGGCTGTAATAACCCTATTAGCGTTTGATGTTCTGCCTTCACTTGCTGACAAGTTCGGCATCTGGCGACAAACTCAGCGATGTCTTTCTTCATCCTTGGCCACCAATATAATGCCTTAAGGTCTTGGTACATTTTGGTAGATCCCGGATGCAAAGAATATGGTGTCGTATGCGCCTTTTTCATAACACTTTTCTTAATCTCATCATCATTAGGCATACAGATTATATCCATGTATCATAGCAACCCTCCTTTGGACATAGAGAAGTCACCGTTACCATTTTCTTGTACCAGAGCCTCTTGTTTCAATAGGGCTTCATATACTTTCCGCCATTCTCTAATATTTTTTAGTAGGGTGGACTGTAGGGTAAGATTTTCTAGGCATCCTCTTATCAACTCAATTCCAGCACTAACGATCTCATTATGTAAAGGTGCCTCTATTGTGCTCAAGTGATAAGTATCAAATTTGTCTATTTTTAATTCATTATTCTATGATTATGAACTTGATTATTTATTTATATATGTTTGATTAGTTTATTTTTTGTTTTTAGGATTTTCAAGACATTTGGATGAAAAATAATGAATTTGAGATGTTTTACAAGCAATGGTTAAACTTGGAATTACAATTCTAAAACTTCACACTCGATTTTTATAGTTTTATATTACTCTTTTGGAAATCTTTCAAGAAATACAAGTTTTAGATATCTTTCTTAGCTTTCCATAGCTTTTTGAATCTTCTAATTTCAAATTATATCGAGGAAGTTATGGTTAAAATAATTTCAGTCGTTGTAGTAGAAGAAAATTGAAAACGGGAAAATTTCTACGGCCAACCTTATTTCAGGCTGCGGCCTAGGGGACAGAACGTAGTGGCCGCGGCCAACAATGTCCCAGGCTGCAACTAGATCTCGTCTGGAAAATACATTTTCTAGTGGTCGCGACCGCCAAGAAACACTGGTCACGGCCGGCGATCGATTTTTCCTTAATTTTTGAATTTTAAATGTATTTTTGAAAGGGTTATAAAATGAGTTAGGGTTAAATTTTATAATAACTTTGGATTGCGAATTTTAGAGGCTAGAGTAGAAGAGGAGGAGGAGAAAAGACATCATCAATAACATTCTTCAATCTAGTTTTTCTTTCTTCTCAAAACTCTTTTATTTTAATTGAATATTTATGTTTATGAATATGAATATGATTATGGAGTAGTTTTGTATATAGTTGAGGGTTATTTCAAAACCCTAGACATAAAATCTTGAATGCATTGATGAATTTTATTTTTTCTATTTCCTTATATTAAATTGCTTCTATTTTTCTATTTGAATGTCATGGATCTTGTAAAATCTTGTTTAGGCAGTCGCTAATTAAGGTTTTGCATTATTCTACTATCATCTTATGATTACTATTCACCTAATAGTTTAAGATTCTAAGTAGAGTGATAAATTGCAATTAAGGTATTGTGATAGTTATTTTAATTGTGGTGAAAAATAGAACCTAGGTTAAATGAATTGCATGCTTGATGAATTTATTTCCTAGATCAACCCGTTTCCAAATAGTGTAATGCTTTTACTAGGTTAAATAGATGACATGCGTAATGAGTTTATTGCTGGGTAAAAATGGTTAATTAATAGCGCTTAGCTTTAATTAAGTAAAATAGGAAAGTTGAGATAATTGACTGCTTAAGTGTTATCTACGGGGTTAATAGTTTAATTGGGAATAAGGAATATTATTCGTCATTATTGATAGATTGATTGTGGAAGGTAGAGAGTAATTCTTGACAATTTCTTTAATATCATTATATCCTTAGTTATTTAATCTTTGATATTTATTTCATTCTATGTTTTTCAGTTGTTAAAACAAAAATCCCTTCCTAATTTCAGTTTAGTTCTTATTTTGAATAATAATTAAATTACAGGGTTCGACCCTTATTTACCGCTACACTAAAGTAGCTAGTATAAGTGAATAAAAAAATATAATTGAATTTGATACTACATACGACACCCAACAAATTTTTGGCCCCGTTGCCGGGGACTATTTTCTTTAATTTGTTATTATTTTTTTTTCCTTTTTACTAACTTGGTTTATTAGTTGTGGTTGATGTTTTTAGGGCTTGCATTAAACTTGGTTTGAGACATGGCAATGTACTATCAACACTATTATGGTCCTCAAATGAATAGATATGACTCCTATTTAGCAATTTCAATTCACAGTGGGAGGAATATTCTAATACTTTCTATGGTGGAAATCAATATGTTGAGCCAAATTACTACTCTCAATCAGAATATAATGAGTTAATGCCACAATATTTAGATCCATCAATTGGAGATCTCATCAATGCAATGAATGCCAGCAATCTCCAACTTCAACAGATATCAAACCAGGCTTATGGGCCTTTTCTTCAACAACCTTCTACATGAATGTCACAAGATTAGGAACCATCAATTTCAGATATGCTAAAAACTTTGGTGGCTTCAACTATATAGACCCAAGTTATTCTTTAGAGTACAGAAGCGTCCCTCAAGAATTTGGAGAGTATTATGGGACAAATTGCTACATCATTAAATAATCTTGAGGTTTAGAATATTGGAGAATTACTCACAGAATTAGAGAGTAATCCAATAGAGAATGATGGTACCCTAACTCTTCAAAGTAGTCCACAACTAGACACGTCACCTCATCCAGACATAACATTTGATGTAATTCTAACTCAAGAAGTCAACAATTCAACCCCAGAAGCATCTTCTCCACTGGAGATCGAAACTTTCACGTCAGTTGGTCCATCATCATAGAACATGCTACACAAACCAACTGTCAGATCGTATGTCCCTATTCCTCCTTTTCAGAGCAAATTCACAAAACTTAAGAATGAGGAGGAAAATAAGGTGATCTTGAAAATCAATATTTCGCTCCTTAAAACCATTAAGCAAGTACCACAGAATGTTAAAATTCTTAAGGAGTTGTGCACAAATAAAAGGAAACTTAAGGGTGATAAAAAGATAAGTATGGGGGAGAATGTCTTTGTTATTCTTAAAAGGAAGTTGCCATCCAAGTGTCAAGACCTTGGGATGTTTACAAATCCATACACCATCGGTAAAACCAGGTTTGATCATTGTATGATAGATTTAGGAGCATCTATTAATGTTATATCTTATTTTGTTTTTGCTTCTTTAAATCTAGGGTATTAAAAGAAATTAGTGTTATTATTTGATTAGCTTCTCACACTAATGCTTATCCCCTAAGGGTAGCTGAAAATGTTTTGGTGCAGGTTCAATTTGGGAGGCCATTCCTGCTGATTACAAGTACAAAGTTGGGTGTCAAAGCATGGGTACTTACAATGAAATTTGATGGTGAAGTTATACAGTTTGATATGTTGAATTCTATTGATAAGTACAAGAGGAAAAATGTTATGTTAAATGACCCACCATAACAATTATGACCACATCATTCAATCAAGCTAACGACGTTAAACAAAGCAAACTTGCGATATTTTTTCTTACCCTTATCTTTTTATTTTGCATTTATTTTTATTTATGCCTTGAGGACAATGCTAAAATTAAGTGTGGGGGAAGGGAAAACTGCGTGTTTTATTTTTATTTGTCATTTCTTTAGTTGTTATTTGTGTTTGTGTTGTTTAGTTGTTTTTTAGTTTTTTTTAGGATGTCATAAGCATGATTATGTTGAAAGTTGTTTGTCAATAATAAAACTTCTGATTGAGATAAGAATATGTCTACGAACTTGATGAATTATGAATGAATGGTGTGCTTAACTCTTGTGTGGTTGTTACTTAAGCTTGATCTTAGATTTTAATGCATGTTATTACTTATATATAGTCTCAACCACTCTAGAAACCATTGATTAATTTTTTGAGATGAAATCCTAAGTACACATGATTAGGAAGATGATTAAGGCATGTTCTTTGGATCGTTTGAGCCTTTCAAGCTTACCTATGAAATTGAATATCCTAGTTTCCCATTTTTGAGCCATAATGACTAATCGTATTCTTTTATAAGCCAATATCTAAACCTTTTTCAACTTAAATTTTTTTTATCTTTTTTGTGACCCATTACACCATAGTTTTATATATGATTGTTTGATTTGGTGGGTTGGGTTATGGATTGTAAGAAGGGAAAGTTTTATTGGTTTGTTGGATTATAATGTGAAAGTATATGATCTACTATTTTTTTCAATGAGTTGAATTGAAAAGAAAAAAACAGAAAAAAAATATGCACTGAGAAATATGAAAAAAAAGAAAGAAGTATTGCAAAAGTATAAGTGTGGGGGAAATAGTATGGTCAATGTGGAAAGAAAAAATGGAAAGAT
This sequence comes from Humulus lupulus, assembly GCF_963169125.1. Classification (NCBI taxonomy): domain Eukaryota; kingdom Viridiplantae; phylum Streptophyta; class Magnoliopsida; order Rosales; family Cannabaceae; genus Humulus; species Humulus lupulus. The sequence continues at coordinate 55,271,096 of NC_084802.1, forward strand.
TATGTATTTTCTTGAATTGTATGAGAAATTTGTAGGAAGATGTAGAGAATAGAAAAAATTATAGGCTATGGTGTGATTTAAGCTTAAATATTCATTTTTCATCTACCTCTAACCTTAGCCTTACATTACAAGCTTTTAAAGACTTTTTGATTCTTGATTATGTGTGTTTACATTAGTGGAGAATAATTGGTTAATATCTATGGAGTAGATGCTTTTCATGAAAATATTTACTATACAAGAGACTTTAAAACATACTTTGACATGTATAAATTGATTCGAATGTTTGTGTTTTGGTAAGTTTGATTGTGTATAATCATAATAGATCAAGTTTAAGTGGTAACTGACATTGAGTTTAAATTATGAGGAATGTGGAATTCGAATTTTTCTTATGATGTATTTGTTTCATCAAATTTTGAGACAACTAGCACTTTCAAAAAAATCATTGCTTATGTGTTTATTTTTTATTTTGTTTGCTCGATGACAAGCAAATGTCAAGTGTGGGGGAATTTGATAAGTATCGAATTTGTCTATTTTTAATTCATTATTCTATGATTATGCACTTGATTAGTTATTTATATATTTTTAATTAGTTTATTTTGTGTTTTTATGATTTTCAAGACATTTAGATGAAAAATAATGATTTGGAGATGTTTTACAAGCAATGGTTAAACTCGGAATTACAAGTGTAAAACTTCACACTTAATTTTGATAATTTTTTATTACTCTTTTGGAGATCTTTCAAAAAATACAATTTTTAGATCTTTTTCTTAGCTTTCCATATCATTTTGAATCGTCCAATTACGAGTTATATTGGGGAAGTTATGGTTAAAATAATTTCAATCATTGCAGCAGAAGAAAACCGAAAAACGGGAAAATGTCTATGGCCACGACCTGGGGGACAGAACGTAGTGGCCGCGACCAGCAATGTCCCAGGCTGTGGCCAGAGCTCAATTTTCTGGAAAATACATTTTCTAGTGGTCGCGGCCGCCAAGAAACACTGGCCGCAACCGGCGATCGATTTTTCCTTAATTTTTGAAATTTAAATGTATTATTGAAAGGGCTATAAAATGGGTTAGGGTTAACTTTTATAATAACTTTGGATTGTGAATTTTAGAGGCTATAGCAGCAGAGGAGGAGAAAAGACATCAACAATAACATTCTTCAATCTAGTTTTTCTTTCTTTTCAAAACTCATTTATTTTTATTGAATATTTATGTTTATGAATATAAATATGATTATGGAGTAGTTTTCTTTATAGTTGAGGGTTATTTAAAAACCCTAGACATGAGATCTTGAATGCATTGATGAATTTTATTTCTTCTATTCCCTTATATTAAATTGTTTCTATATTTTCTATTTGAATGTCATGGATCTTGTAAAATTTTGTTTAGACGGCCGCTAATTAGCGTTTTGCATTATTCTACTATCATACTAGGATTACCATTCACCTAATAGTTTAGGATTCTAAGTAGAGTGATAAATTTCAATTAAGGTATTGTGACAGGTATTTTAATTGTGGTGAAAAATAGAACCTAGGTTAAATGAATTGCATGCTTAATGAATTTGTTGCCTAGATTAACCTGTTTCCATAAAGTGTAATGCTTTTACTAGGTTAAATAAATCTCATGCTTAATTTGTTTATTGCTGGATAAAAATGGTTAATTAAAAGCGATTAACTTTATTTAAGTATAGTAAGGAAAGTGGGATAATTGACTGCTTAAGTGTTATCTGCGGAGTTAATAGTTTAATTGGGAATAGGGAAAATTATTCGTCATTGTTGATAGATTGATTGTGGAAGGTGGAGAGTAATTCTTGACTATTTCTTTAATATCGTTATATCCTTAGTTATTTAATCTTTGATATTTATTTCATTCTATGTTTTCAGTTATTAAAACGGAAATCCTTTTCTAATTTCAATTTAGTTCTTATTTTGAATAATAATTGGATCATAGTCCTCCTAGGTTCAACCCTTATTTATCGCTAAACTGAAGTAGTTGGTATAAGTGAATACAAAAATATAATTAAATTTGATACGACATACGTCACTCATTGTAGAGTCCTAGAATGTTTACTTAGTTAGCTAGTTAGTAGTAGTTGTAGTATTTTAGATTTCGTGGATTTTGGTTCAAACCGGGACTTAGTTGGAAACTCCTAGCAACAGTTATGGATTTTATAAGTTTAACCTATAGTTTAAGAATATTAATTATAACATATGGTTTGATTAATATTGTTGGTCATAAATATGATATTTATTATAACCTAAGGTTTAGATAGAGCCAATAGGAATATGACACTTGTCATAAGCATGATTATTAAGGAATTAAGTATTTTAATGATAAAATAAAGAAATAGCATCCTTAGCACCTACCAGAAACTGTTAGGGTCGTATTTTGACTCAGTCAAAGCTGTTATCACACCTTAATTATGCTGAAAAAGTGCAATTACATGTTTAAAATATTCACATATGCCGATATGTTAGATAATGATACAAGAGTGTTTCAACAATACAACTCAGAGAGAATTCATCTGAGTCAGAGAGTATACATAAAACGGAAACCCTAAAATAATAAAGTTTCTTCGGCTAGGCCTTTAGAATTTGGGTCACTAACATAAAAAATTCCACATTAACATATTCTAATACTCAAAATAAGAACTGATTTCAACATACCCAAAATCCTCCTCTTCCACATAGCCCCAAAGGGCTAACTTAACAAACACAAACCAAGTTCAAGCAGTGTTCAAACTTGGCTAGAGGTAAAGACTTGGTCATCATATCAGCAAGATTATCATGGTTGCTGATCTTACTCATAGCTAAATCTCCACGATCAATTGTATCACACACAAAATGAAAGTGCACATCAATATGCTTCGTCCTCTCATGAAACATTTGATCTTTTGTAATATAAATAACACTATCACTATTACAATAATTACTTTTGAAATAAAAACACCATTTTTTTTTATAGAAAATCCATTTTGAATAACAAACCAAACGTTTAAAAGAATGAAACTCTGGAGTTTCGTAGTTATCGTAAATAAAACAACTTTTAATCCAGTCAATAAAACTAAAACATCATTCCAAAATACTTGATGAATTTTCTGAGTAGGCTCGATCCCTTATGGTCGTTACATCCTTGACATGTACGCCCTCCACTAAAGCTCTCCAACTTATTGCGTTGTAACCACATCTTTGTCTTTACCTGCTACACAAAATACCCATGAGCCAAAGCCCAGAAAGAAGAGTTGTATAGGACACAACCCCAAAACCTTATTCTAAATTTAAATCAATAACAATAAAGACAAACATAACATAAACTGAAATATCGTAGCCCAAGTTGAGTTGGACAAGTGCAGTGAGCACATTATAATGTAAGCATGTAATTTCAACATATCATAAGCATGCAGTTTCGGAATGTAGACATGCATTTTAAAACGTAAGCATGCCACGCAGTTATCATATATACATACAATATACATAATCTACAATTACCTTTAAGCTATTAAACATAATTATACTCTAGCGTATTTGTTGACACGGTTTTTCGGCAACAGTGGATTAAGAAATCCGATAACAGAAAGATTAGTGCTTTTTTTCTAAACCGTAATTACCTAAAGGAAAAAATTCTCACACTCACAATTTTACGTGGTTCAGTAGTTAAAAACCCACCTAGTCCACAAGACAATATTATTACTCCCTTACAATTTCTACAGAGTTTATGTATCTTAAAAAGTAGTCCTTTTTCCTGTCCATTATCCCTGATATTTATAGTGGATATTCATAGACACTTTTGGGTAACTGCGTGCATATATATGGTAAACATTCTATCAATATAATTTTCCATCTACATAGGGATAAGATTGCCTATGTAAATTACATCCGTTATCTCGGGAAATAAATATGTAATACAGCCTGGGCATTAATGAGTGTATTAGGAACCTCCATGTCTTTCGGGATTCTTCACTGTGCGTCATTACCAGGTTTCAATGAGTTGAACATCTTCCTCAAGCTGGAGATCAAAGAGTGAATAGACTTTAGTTCGGACCAAGTTCAGACCAAGTTCAGAGTATATAGAAGGCGATTTAGCCATCACATGTCTCGAACTAGATTATTGTCCCGAGAGGCGATCTGGAGATTATTTGCTTATCATGATGCCAAGCCTTAACTCAAGCTGCTCACATCAAAATTAGCCAGATGTCCTACTCTCATGATTTCTCCATGTGTTTATCTGCCACCTGTGCCCTTAGCTAAATGATTGAATCCATGTTTATTTTGGGGTCCAACATTTGCCCCCCAAGCTCTTGCTCGTGCATGACGTCGTGTGAAATCTTGCCCACCCACTACTCTAGTGTTGAACACTTGTCCATCTATAATAGGCGCCTTTTTGGTTTTTGAGGATTGTGACAACTATCCTGTGAACTTTTTGCTACTGCAAGGGTCATTAATCTTGTCCCTTGGATCTCGAGCTGACCCAATCAAATGGCCCAGATTAATTCCCGAAGCTTACGTATAAATAGGAAAACCAAGCCTGAACTTCACCCCCTTTGCATTCAAAAAGTTTCCTTTCAGAAAACTTCCCCTTTCCTCTTAGACCTCTTCCAAAAAAAACTTCATCATCCTCATACTTTTCAGAAGCTCTTAAGCTCCTACATTTAGAACCATCAGCATCCTCGTCGAGTAAATGTATAAACTGTAAGTATCTCTTCATCTGGTTTAAAAATTTCATTCTTTATTTTCCAATATGTTCCTTTTACTTCAAAAATATTTTAGTATCATCTCATACTTTAACCATGTCCGAGTTCAATAGGGGTTTGATTAGGCTTCAAAGAATGATACTGGGTTCGTTTAGAAATGAGGTGTTAGAAAAATGGGAAATTTTCTGGGTTTTGAAAGGATGTAATTGATGATGAATCGATAAAATTACCTGTGTTGGGTGTAGAAGTTGAGGGGATTTTAGGCTCGGTTCTGGGTTGCTTAAGGGCGACAATTCCTTGAGTGGTTTTACATTAAACCGCTTTCAAAAGGGTACTAGGTCTGACACGCGAATCCCAAAGTATTAGGGAAATCCCCCAGTTTGTGGCACATGGCTAAGGACTGCGCATGGCAACACACATTGGTGCTAGGGTACCACTTAGCTCGCATATATTTTTGGCTAAATAAACTGAATTAAAACCCTAAGGTCATTGGACCTTTGTCATCATAGCTAGAATTTATTTTAGGTCGCCACTAATAGGTCGCTTTGTCGTCAGGCGAGCTAGATCATGGCCCATCAAAAGAAAACCATTGCGAGCTCCTCTTCTCAAAGCAAGAGTAAGGGCAAGCAGGTTGCACCTGACACCCCCTTCCCCACTTTGGCCCAGTGGTGGACAGAGAGATCGTAGTAGACCCTGACACATTTTGTGAGGCCAAGCACATCGTGTCTCGGATAATGACTCAAGGCAAGGTGAACAAGATTTTTCTGAGCCATGGGATTTAGATGGGACCCAACGACCTTGTTGCATGACCTCCTCTGAAAGGAGAGTGAAGCTGCGCCCCACTTTAGGATGATTTTGGGGCCTGGAGTGATGAACACCTGAAAGCAAGTGGTTTCCTCCCTCTGGACCAGTACTTCGTAGACTTTTTAAACTATGTCAAACTGGCTCCATTCCAGCTCCCCCCAAACTTATATAAGTTTTTGGCGAGGCTGAAGTATTTATTTTTTAAGAACGAGTGGGAGGTCCCCACCCCGACTGACATCATGTATTTTTTCTTCCTCAAGGGCAACCTTGAGAAGAAGGGGCAAGGTGATGGTTTCTACTACCTAACTCACTTCCCCAGCACAACCTCTGTCATCGACCTCCCCAGCCACCCAAATGACTGTAAAGACCAATTATTTATGTCAAATGGGTTCAAGAACTTTACTCACCGGTGCTTCAATCATCCTCATAAGTTTCCTAACTTTTTGAATTTCATATGTGAATACCATTTTTATTGATTTTAATGCTCCTAACTGAGTTGCTTCTTTGTGCGGCTATAGACAAGAGAACAAAGTGATCTGAGACCCTTGGAGGTAAGTACGAGACACTATCTCGTATTCCTCCAAAGGAGAAGGAGTTCTGAATGGTAGTGAACGATGCTACCATGGTGGCCTGTAATCTGATCCGTAAAGATCAAACGTTAGCCATCAAAACCCGAGGTCTGCCCCTCGAGCTCCCTTGTCTTCAAGAAGTTCTCCCAGCCGTTGAAGACATTGAGGAGGAAGAAGAGGTGGCGTCGCTGGTGCACAAGAGAAGAACTCCTGAAGATGTTCAACATCCTGACCCAGACCGGGCTGAGTTAGGGGAAGTAGCCGACACTTCCGGCCAAGGTAACCCTAATAGAGAATTAGACTGGGCTGCTGCCAGTTTTACGCTAGTCTGATTCAACCCACGATAGCTCATGAGTCGACATCCTGTTGACCTGGACTTGAACGTGACCCTCAAACAATGTGTGGATCACTTGGTGGTTCGTTATGGCCATAGTTATCCCTGATGCACCATAGTTGTAGACAATACCCTCCTCTTTAGGTCCACCATTTTTTAGGAGTATGGTACAAATCGTAGGACGTGGCCTTCCCTAAGTCAGGGCGTATTTTCCCCCAATTTTAGGCAGACCATAGATGAGTCCAGCTCGGATGAAGAGCCCGAACCCCGTAGGACTCAAGACATAATAATATTAGAGTCTCCCCCTCCCCCGATACTCCATGAGTTAGAGGTTTTACCCAGTCGGGTTTGTAACCCCGAGAAAATCATAATAGTTTCCTCCTCCAGCTCAGGGAGTAGGGTTCTTATTTTGTTCTTTTTTTTTTTTTTTTGCATTATTTTGACTAACCATTTCTTGTATTTGAATATTCTTCTCTTTCCTTTAAAGCTGGCAGGGTAAAAGCTGGACCCGTGATAAAAAAGGCAAGAATAATAAAGAAAGTTGCCTCCAAGTCTGGAGCTTCTACCAAATATCCTGTAAAAGATAAAGGTGTCAGCTCCACTCAAAGACAGCAACAACAAACCCTGCCCCCAGCTCCGATAACGACATTTACCATTCTTGAGGTTCCTCCTCCTCTTCCTCGATATGCACCTGCTTTGATCCCTCAGGTTATTTAGGGTGAAGTCCCCTCCGTTTAGATCTCGGTAAAACCACTTGAGCTGACAAGGATCCCAGAAGCATTTCAAGGGATTGTATATGAGTGGAGAACCATATGGTGGGCCACACATACAGAGCCAATGTTAAGGACCTGTGGGCTATGGAGGAGCATTCTCCTGAAGATGTTCTAGAGTCTACCATGGGAATGAACCTCACTGTGAGCTGCCTTCATTCCATCTATAGTACTTCTTTTGCTTTTTTTTTTTAACTAACCTTGACATGCATTTTCCCTTTGTAGTTTTTCATGGCTCGAATCAACGGCATCACCCGATCCAGAGCTAGGAAAGAGGAGCTCAAGGCGGCCCTGACCATGTCCCAGGAGAACGAGTAGTTTGCCAAGGCCGCCCTGGCCACTTCCTAAGAACCTCAATAAGAAGCTCGAAGAGGTTGATGTGCTTAAGAACAAACTTTTTGAGGTCGAGGCCAAAGCTAAGGAGGAGATCGCATAGTCAACAAATGCCCTGGAGGAGATGCTCTATCGGTGTTGGGTTTTCAGCCAAGAAGGGATTTCTCCTTTATGGCGCCAGAGCTCTAGGGACCTTATCTTGCCAAGTTTCAGAGTCGATTCTCACAAGAGGCTTCTGAGACTGTGGATGCTACCGGAGCTGCTGAAGGGCATGGTGAGGAGGTGTCATCACATGAGAAAGTTGACGGAGCTTAGTGATGTTTTTATTTTTCTTATTTTTGTAATTAAATTCTTGCAAACTGAAACAATCGCCTTCGGGCTTAGATCGAGGATTTTTCTCCTCGAGATAATCATATACTTTTTAGTACATGTTTGTTATTTTGTGATATATTTTTGTTCGCCCTAATCTTTTATTTTCTCATGCTTATGAATTTTGAATTCTTGCACACTCAAAATCGTAGGGGTTGTCTTTAGATCGGGATAGGTTTTTGATGGCTCGACTAAACAATTTTATTCGATTTCTTGGTTATACCCAAGAATTTTCCCGCCTAATAGTGTTATGCATGTTAGGAATTAGGCCTCATACCTGGTTATGTCCAGGAGTTTTATTCGCTTAATAGCATTGTACCTGTTAAGAATTAGGCCTTGGACCTTGTTATATCCAGTGTTTCCGAGTTGTCTTCTTGGTTTTGGTTTGTCTTAGAAATTTCCCAGCTTAGTTCGTATTTAGAGTTACTTTGATAATCCAAGCTTTAAAAAGTCGTTGCATTCTCAATTTTTCCAAATTCTGAGTTTCAAATTTTATTTGAATATGCTAAACTCTTTTAAAATCTCTTCGGTTATGTTCCCTCCCCCCCCCCCCCAAGCGAGTAGAACGTATGCATATTCTAGGTTACTTTTACAAAATGATCACGTGATTCTTTACAATACCAAAATGAAAATATTTGCTCTATGTAAAAATCCAATGTTATTGAGATGAAGCGAATTTTATAAATAAGCGAAGAAAAAAAGTAACTATGTCAACTATTGCTGACAGTATTTTTTAAGGTGCAAGGCATTCCAGGTTCGAGGTACTATTTCTCCATTTAACCAAGCTAGTTTAAAAGTCCCTTCTTGTAGGATTTCCATGTTCTAGTAAGGCCCTTCCCATTTTTGACCTAACACACTGTCCTTGGGATCATTGTTTGCGAAAAATACCCTCTGAAGCACTAAATCACTGAGTCTAATTCTGCAACCTTTCATCTTCGAGTTGAAGTAACGAGTGCATCTCTACTGATATTGGGTGAACTACAATTGTGAATCTTATCATTTTCCTCGATCAGATCCAGGGATGCGCTGAGTAGCTCATGGTTTTGATCTTGGACAAAGGCTTTTAGCCTATGTGTCGTCACTAGTTCCTCAATCGAGAGCATCGCCTCACTTCCAAAAGTCATAAAGAAAGGAGTGTGCCCTGTGGAGGTGCAATGTGAGGTTCTATAGGCCCAAAGTACTTGTGGGAGTTGCTCGAGCCATAGTCCCTTGGCTTCATCTAATCGCTTATTTAAGCTCGCCTTTAGGGTCTTGTTTACAGCCTCAACCTACCCATTAGCTTGCGGGTATGCTACTGACGAGAAACTCTTGGTTAAACCCATTAGTTGAGTTGGACAAGTGTAGTGAGCACTTTATAATGTAAGCATGCAATTTCGTGACGTAGACATGCATTTTAAAATGTAAGCATGCCACGTAGTTATCACATATACATACAAAAAACATAAACTACAATTACATGTAAGCTATTAAACATAATCTTACTCTAGCATATTCATTCATTAACATAAGCATATCATAGAAGACAAATTCTACCATAAAAGTAAGTCAAGCATCCACTCTTTGTGCAGGTGTCTACTCTTCTTACCTCAAAAGTAGCAGTGATCCACACATGCTAATGTGTCTCTTCAAGTATCCTTGGCAAGCCTAAACATGACACATAATATCAAAGTTTAAGACCCCAAACCAACCAAACCATATTAGGGATACACTCATATTCTTTTTAAGGCTAAAACATCCCATCAATATCCTTAAGAAAGTCTTAAAACTCTATTGCATAAAGCTCCAAAAAGGTACAAACTTATATCTAAAGGGTGCATTAAAATTGTAACGTCCCAAATTGCTAATAAGGTTTAGTGCCTTGATTAGCGTGCCAAGAAGGCAATAATTGATTTAATTATATTTACGTAATTAATTATGATATGTGTGTACCATTATGTGATTGCTTGGGTTATGATATGATACGACTAGATATGCATGTTTAGGTGTATTAAATGTGTGTGTGGGCCAGTTCTGGTTAACAAGGGCACATTTATAATTTTTTTGCCCGTTGAGGGCATAAATGTAATTATGTGTTATGTATGCGATATAAGTAAGACCACAATATTGTGAAGATATATTTGAGATGTGTGGTCTGAGGCGATCCTAGAGAGCAAATTGGCAGAATAGTCACAACGGGGTCAGTTACCTGACTCGGGGTGAGCCTAAGGGTATTTTGGGGAGTTAGTGCGTGTTCAGGATTTATCGAGTAACAGGTAGATATTTAGCGGTTATTTTGGTATGCCATGACTAATTGGAGAATTATAGGACTACTCGAGGAATTAGTAGGATTGTGGCAAATGACGGGTTTGCCCTTGGAGGCATTAAAGGGCTAAGAGTTGATTTAGGGGCAATTTGGTCATTTTGGTGCCAAGGGATAGACTTGGACATAGTATCTTAGGAGCCTAGAATAAAATAGAAGGAAACACTTACTCTCTCCTTCTCTATTCGACTCACTCTCCCTCCCTCCCTTGGTGTGTTTGGAAGTTTCGTGAAACCCTTGGAAGATTGGCTCAAGAAATCGAGGAATTGAAGCTAGGATTAAGTGGAGCAGCTCAAGGGGATCAAGATTCTCAATGGAGGTAAGGTTTTCACTTTGATTTTTGATGAATTTCTAGTGAGGTTTGAGGTTTAGCTAAGTTTTAGACTTAGGTTGAGTTTTGATTTGAATTAGGGATTTGGTTGCTTTTCTAAGATGTTTGTACTGCTCTAACTGTAGTGAAGAGGTTTTGGGACTTAATTCTGGCCTTAGAGCATGTTTGGAACAATTTTTTGGGAGTTTAGAAATCTAAAAACGCTAGGAAAAATTGGGTTCGCGGGGTTGCGTCGTGGCGCTGTTCTTGAGCGCCGCGGCCTGCATGAACCCAAAAGGCCTAAGGGGGTTTGCTGAATCGCCCTGGCGCCGCGGCGTAGGTTGAGGCATTCCGCGACCCGTGTATCCCAGGTGAGAGCCTCGAGCTCTCTGACTTGTAGAGGGTCGTGGTGCCTATGTGGAGGGTCGCGGCTCAAATAGAAAATATAGGACAATTAGGGTTTTTGGGCTCGGGCACTTAAACTTAGGGGCTTAGGAAGGATCCTACTACCCGGTTTAGTAGAATTCGAGGTCCCGGAAGATAGTAAATTATTCCGAAAGCTTTTAATTGGTTTATATTGTGATTATTATTTATTATTACGTTGTGACTAGGTTTTACAGCTAAGGCTCGGGATTAGGGATCGTGTTCAGGATCGCCTGGTACTGCAGCTCGGGACTCAGGTAAGAAAATTGTTTGTGCTCGTAGAGCAGGGCATGGCCCGATTATCAGTACTTAGTGTTGTATGTGAATGTTTGTAATTATTATTCCATGTATGTATGTTGAGACTGAACAACAAGGGCTGGTATTGGCTAAGGCCGGAATCGGCGTTAAGCATGCTGAATGCAAGCCACCATGGCATGACCATCTAGGGTGTTGTGTTCACCCACTCGGTTAGGACTGTGAACTTGGTGCCTGGTAATGCACCTTGATCGGCTCAGGCCGTTGTTGTGAATTGTCTATTATGTTTGCATTTAGTTATGCATTTACTAAAATGAATTGTTATGTGCTATGTTTATAGAGTTATCTTCCTGGGCCTTGGCTCGCGGGTGCTCTATGGTGCATGTAAGGGCAAGGGAAAGGACAACCAGGCATGAGTTGGAGGGCATAGAGCGGTGCGTACATGTTTGGCCTACATGGCTGCCACGGGTGGGGTTATGTAACGCCCTACTACCTTAGAGCCGTTACTAAGTGAGTTTAAAATGGAAATTGTGCAATTAACTGACTCTACGAGGTTTCTAAAACCAAAGGTGTGACTAAAACAGAAGTTAAGGCTGTAATCTTTGAAAATGCTTAGTTTCATTGAAAACATTAAGTATCAAACATCTGGGATCCCAAAAATAAGGTTTACAAAATATTTACAACTCAAAAATAGATTTACACTTGGTTAACTATCAAAAGAACAAGTTAATACAGCCATATTAAAAAATGCCCCCAACCAAAGCAGTCGGGCAGGCCGAACATGTACGCGCCGCTTCCACGCTCTCCATACTCATGGCTGGTTGACTTTTTCTTTGCCTTTACCTGCAACACGGAGCACCCGTGAGCCGAAGCCCAGCAAGAAAACTCAAACAGTAAATAGCATATGCATATCATATAGTTAACATGTAATCCACAAATAAACAGGTCAACCATCAGACTAAGCAAACACGGCCATGCCGCCCCAAAAGCCTTACAAGAGCCTGGGGTCTCGGTCCTCACCGTAAGGATACCCCACATGTACATTGGGTCATACCCTGACTATAAGCACCCCATGTGCTAAGTGTTACTTCCGGCCCCACTGCCGTTCCCGGCCTTCGCCACTCTCGGCCTTAGCCGTTCATTTCACTGTAATTACACATATCGTACAATTCGAATAATCCTTAAAACATATAATAATTCAAATAAGGTTATATCCTAGCATGTAATACAATCTAGGGCCGTGCCCTGCAATAACACTATGGGCCCACGCCCTGTTCTCGAGTGCTACAGTTTTATTACCTTTCAATTCGATAGCTTTGATCACTTGACTCCTCGAGCACGATCCCACTCGAGCCCTAGCGCTCACCTAAACAAAATTCATAGGTCAAAGTCATCACCAAACCTCAAGTCCAAAACCTAGCCTCGGGACCAATCCCGAGTCCCCTGGACCCCGAACCCTAGGTCAAAATCCCTCAAAAATAACCCAAAAACCCCTTTCTGGGAACAGTGTAGCGCTACAGCACTCAAAAGAGGGCGCTATAGCGCTACAAGCAGAACCGGACTTCCCCAGAAATAGGGCCTAGCGCTACAGCGCCCAAGGACTAGCGCTGTAGCGCTAGTTCCAGACAGGCAACACCCAATTTCGTTTTCTGCGATTTCTTTCAACCAATTCAACCCCAAACTTGTCCAAATCTTTCCCAAACCCAAAAACAAACTTATCAACACCTCCCACACATCCCAAGCATCCCAAGAACTCATAACCCAAGCTCATGCAACCTAAAACTCAAAGTCTACCATAGTTAACCCTAAACCCAGAAATTCAGTCAAACATCAAAGTTAAAGACTTAGAATTCATACCATGGATGGAAATTCGACCTTGAGTTCAACCCTAGACCTCCTTAGCTTGCTCCTCCTCAACCTTGGCCTGAATTCCCCTAAAATCCCCATCAATTTAGCTTAAATACACAGCTCAAACCAGTCAAACCCTAAAACTGAAATTTCTAAAAACTTACCTCAACTTTTGATGTGTTCTTGCTAATCCCTTGACAATCTTCAAGTCTAGCTTAGGATCCTTGATGCTCAGCCTACCCTAGCTCTCCACTGAGCTTAACTCCAAGAAAAATTAAGGGAAATGGTGGGAGAACCACAAACCGTTCCTTTTGAGACAAAACCCCTTTGTTTTTCTCTCTTTTCTTTTTCTTCCTTTATCTTTCTTTTCTACAGCCTTATAACTCTTTTCTACCAATCCCACTAAGTATAAAGCTTAAATAAAATTATCTCTAATAAGCCTATTGACCAAAATGCCCTCCCTATTAATTCTACACCCTTTTATCCATGTAGGGCCATTTTAGTCATTTTACCCAATTCCCACTAATTCCTCGAGTGTCTCTAATAATTTCCCGCTTGCTACCCAATACCTGATTAATCACCAAATATATATATATATATATATATATTCCTCATCATCAAAATTAACCTCAATATATATTCTCTAAATTCCCATTTAAACTCCCCAGGCTTAACCCAAGCCGGGTATAAATTCCCGTTTTGACTTTTCCGCTAGTCCGCTCATTCTAGGATCGTCTCGAGTCATAGATCTCAGATATCAATACAGTTGTGCCCAAAATGGCCAAAATTATAATTATGCCCTTTTTACACAATCAGGGCCTACCTGCATACTAATACACATAGTCATGCATCTCAAATAGTCAAATAGTCATACAACATGCTTTAAATCATAATCATGCATTTAACTCAATAAAGTCACACATATAAATCCCATTATGCCCTCCAGGCACACTAATCAAGGCCCTTAAGCCTTATTAGCGGATTTGGGTCGCTACAGGTTATTTGTGGAACGCGTTATAAACATCAGGTTTTGTCGCCTAGGTCGACTATATAATTACTTTTGAGTTGTAAATACATTTTAAACAATATTTTGGGATCTCAATGTAACACTTTTATGATTTAAATGAATGTCCAAACTTTTATACTGAATTCTTATTTGAATGAGCCCTTACTTTCATTAATCACACTTTTGGGTCTAATACCTCAATTAGCGAATTAATTGCACGTTTTAAAATCACATGGTAATGACTCTAGGGTAGTACGACGTTACATAAAATCTCCAAATTTTGTGTTTCTGGAAAACTGGCGCGGTCTTGCCAGTGCCTGGGTGTGGTCGCGGTCACAGAGTGCTAAGGCTAACCAGCCAGGTTGCATGGTCATGCCAAGGCTGGGCGCGATCATGCTAGGTCTTTATTTTGGAAATCGTAGACATGATTTTTAAACTTAGAAATTGACCTAAATCGCAAAATCGGACCTTGAACCACTACCAAACCAGTCCTAACATGTTTCTAACCTTAATAGCTTGTAAAAATTCAATTATAAACATGAAAACAACCTATAATTCCCATCTAACACCATTGATAACCCCAAATTACTTCAAACCTAAATCTGGCAAAAACTTACACAGTAAGGTTTGAACACTTACATATCAAAATCCAGCCACAAAGCTTAGATCCTTGCTCCTTATGATATCTCCTAGCCTTTCCAAACTCAGATTAATGTTCTCCTCTAAAATTTTAGGCTTCAAGACTCATATCAAGAATGAGAGGATTGTTCTTGGTCTGTTATCCTTTAGTATATTGCAGAAATCGATCTCTAAAAAAATTCGTACGACATCTAAACCTATTTTATTTATTATTTATTTATTTAATATGATTTTAATCGTATAAAACCCAAATCGCATCACTATCCCCAACCTTTACATTTTCTAACATGACCACCAAAGCCTTTACTTGTCTTTTATTTAAACTAATAGTTTTACGTTTCCTTAATTACACTTTCTACCACAAAACCTTATATTTCTACTTTGACCACCATATCACAACTATTATTACTATTTGAACCCCCAATACTTGAAGAAACATATGTGTTGATTGCCTAACGGAAAGCATAAAAAAACATACACCATAATTCATGCACATCATAGTTCATATAATTAAACAATAAGAACATACAATTTACCATAATACCCTGACCCCAAGCCAGATTATCATAATACCCTTACTAGCAGAAGCAGATATTACAAGGCTAAAGAGTAGCTTTCCAACTAATTGCACAACCACCAACAGTGAAAAACATAGCATGGAAGAGATCTTCTTTTATCAAGGTCTCCAACATAATGAGAATCAACATATCCTAAAACTCCATCTCTAGTACTTCCAAAATGCAAACAAACATCAATAGACACACGAAAGTTTTTCATAATCCATTGAACTACTTTCCAGTGTTCCTTACCATGATTGGCCATGAATCTACTGACAACACTGGTTGCATATGATAGATATGCTTCTTGAAATACAGAAAAGACCCATCTTTACTCTTCTTGAAATAAACACAACTATCATAAATGCTTCTTCTAAAGTCATGACTAGTCATAAATGAGTCAAACCTCTCGTACCACTATCTTGGTGATTGTTTTAGGCCATAAAGAGAATTTTTAAGAAAACACACATAATCCTCTTTTCCTGAAATAATAAAGCCCTCTGACTGCTGCATATAAATATCCTCTTCAAGCTTTCCATGCAAAAAAGTAGTCTTCATATCCAACTGCTCAAGCTCAAAGTCATGCAGTGTCACTATACCAAGTAAGGCGCGAATTGAACTATGCTTGACAATAGGAGAAAAAACATCATTGTAATCAACACTTGGAATTGACTGTAACCTTTAGCAACTAGCCTTGTCTTGTACCTGGGCTCTTCAACTCTTGGTGTGCCTTATTTTCTTTTAAACATTCATTTACAACGAATAGTTTTCTTACCCTTAGGTAAAGGCAGTAAATCCCATGTGTCAGTATTTTCAAGTATTCAATCTCCTCATGCATAGCTCTAATCCAACTGTCAGCATCCTTACAACTAACTGCCTCAGAATAGGCAAAAGGTTCTTCACTAGAGTTAATACTTTCTACCACATTTAAAGCATAAGCAACAAAATATGCCTCAACATATCTCTGCGGAGGCTTAATAATTCTTCTATCTTTTTCTACTAATATAAAATGTTGTGGTTGTGCTTGAATTGGTGGAGACGTATCATCACTTTGTACCTTGGGATTGGACTGAGAAGAACTTCCTGAAATAGTTTCTGAATCAAACTGTAACTCCTCCTGCAAGCTAGAACTTTGTTGTCCTTTATCACATAAATCTTTCAAAGGTAAATCATTAAGCATAGAAGTTTCATAGAAAAGAACATCCTTGCTAACTATAACCTTACTAGTTCTGGGCACCAAAGCTTATACCCTTTAACACCATCTTTGAAACCAAGAAAGATACATTTATGAGATCTAGGTAATATTAACATGTGCATAAGCAGGACATCCAAAATATCTTAAATCAGAGTAATTTACATGAGTACCAGACCATACCTCTCGCTGAGTCATCTTGTCAATAACAGTCGAAGGAGAGCGATTAATAAGAAAACATATTGTAGAAGCGGCTTTAGCCCAAAAAGACATTGGTAGATTAACATTGGAAGTCATGCATCGCATCTTATTTATCAAAGTCCTATTCATTCGCTCAGCGACATTGTTTTCTTGCGGTGTATGAGGGACTGTAAGATGTCTCAGAATACCCTCAGGCTTGGAATGAGTATTAAACTCACCAGAACAAAAATCCAAACTATTATCAATGCGAATACATTTTACTTTCCATCTAGTCTGCTTCCCAATCATGTTCTTCCACTCCAGTCCATCACTCTTACACTTCAGAAAAACACCCAAACTTTTCTAGAGAACTCATCAATAATAGTCATCATATAACTCATGCCTCCACTAGAACGTAGTGTAGATTGGCCCCATAAATTAAAGCAAAGATAATCAAGAATTCCTTTAGTGTTGCGAACACCCTTAGAGAATCAGACTCTCTTCTGCTTCCCAAAAACACAGTGCTGACAGAACTGCAAATGACTAATACTCTGACCATTTAGCAGTTCTCTTTTATTCAACTCTGCCATGCCAATCTCACTCATATGCCAAAGTTTAGTAACATCAATGTCTGACAAAGAAGTAGTAACCATTGCATCACCTATAACAGTAGAGCCTTGCAATATATACAGGTTAGTTGTTTTCTTATGTGGTTTCATCACAACAAGGGCACCTGTGCTAACTTTCAAATTTCCACCTTCACCAGTGTACTCGTACCCTTTTGCATCAAGAGTACTCAAAGAAATAAGATTTCTTTTAGATCTGGAACATACCTCACATCACAAGAGTTCTGACAAGTCCATCAAACATCTTAATTCTGACTGAACCAATACCAACAATTTTGTAGGATGCATTATTACCCATTAGTATAGAACCTTTAGACACAACTTCATATGTTGAAAAGAAATCCTTACTAGGACACATAACTAGAATCAAGAATCCAATCCTCGCTAGGATCCCGGTCAGAAATAACAAGCAACTTTCCATCACTATAACTAGCGTCAACAACACTACCATGGCCAGAAGTTTCAGGTCTATTTCCCTTTTGCGCAACTGCTCTCTTGTTCTTATTCTGCAACTTATAACAATCAATTTTAATATGCCCCTTTTTCTTACAGTAGTTGCAAAAAATTTCTCCTTTACTAGACTTTAATCTCCCTCTAGTATCACTACCAAAATTTCTCCCTTGAGTTCGTCCACGAACAGTAGGGTCTTCTACTTGATCCTTAGAACTATTTACAATCTGCTTCATCTTTTCCTTTGAAAACAAAGCATCATAAACCTCATCCGGAGTAAGAGATTCACGACTATACAGAATATTTTCTTTAAAGGTTGAATATGAAGATAGCAGCGAACACAACAAATTCAAACCTAAATCTTTTCCATCATATTTAACCTCCATAGACTCCAAGTAAGACACAATCTTGTTAAACAAAATAAAATGATTTTAAATAGACGTACCTTCTGAGAAACGATGAGAATACAAATGTTGCTTCAGATGCAACTTGCTAGTCAAGATTTTTGTCATACACAACTTCTCCAATTTCAACCACAATGTTTCAACACTTTTCTCCTTCAGAAAATCCTGTAAGATCTGATTAGATAAATGAAGATGAATATGAGATAAGGCTTTGCGATCCTTACGCTCCTTTTCTTCTTTAGTCATCGATGAGGGCATTTTCTCAATCCCTAGTAATGCATCATCCAAATCTATCTGAGCAAGAATAACTCGCATCTTAACCTGCCAAAGTGTAAATGTAGTGTTGCGATCCAAAAGCAAAATATCATATTCCACAGACACCATTGCCAAAATCAAACCTGTGCATTGTTACCACTTGTAGAAAATATAGTAATAGACAATGAACAGAAGAAAAAAAAAAGATCACACACAAATTTACGTGGAAACCCCAAAGGGAAAAAATCACGGGCAGAGGAGAGAAATTCACTATGTCTGATAATGATACAAAAGTGTTTCAAAAATACAACTCAGAGAGTATTCATCTGAGTCATATAGTATACATAAAAAAGAAACAATAAAATAATAAAGTTTCTTGAGTTGGGCCTTTAGAATTTGGGTCACTAACATAACAGGTTTGTTTGGATTTTCTTTACATTTTCTTAATAATATCTGTGTGTGGGAGGTTGTAGTCCACCTTAGTGGTGGTGTTTCATTTACTTTGTCATGTTTGGTCATTGTCACTGTTCTCTGATAGAGGATTCTAGTGACCCAGTACTCTGACAATGTTAAAAGTCGTGATGCTTTAGACTCTGTGATGAGTTGCATTTTTTTTTTTTTTTTGTAGTTTGATATTACTTTTTATATACCCTTTGGGTAGTTAAGGTTTGCCTCTTAATTAATGGAATTCTTCTTTTCTTTAAAAAAAATCCACAGTGTAGACGACATTCACCTAGCCTATAACTAGCTAACGTTTTATTGTTGTATAAAACTCGTATAATTAATATTGGGAAATTTGAGTATTTATGCTTATGAGGGGTTCTAAGTCAAAAAAATGCTAGGCATTTAAATCATTTAAAAAAAATGCTAATTCTTTTGAAAATACCCAAAATACCCCTCTCATAATTTTTCTCATCTACTTCCTCTTCTTTCTTCCCTTTCTCTCTCTCTCCCTTAACCCATTCATCTCAACTCCCTCTTTAGAAAAAAAATCCACGGGTAAGGTAAAATATAATAGAACTCAATGTAACGGCAATTAGTCCTCACTTAGGACACTAAAATACTACATTTCAAACAGATCTGGGCATGGTTTTTTGGCTTTTTTTGCGATTTTTTTTCAGATATGAAACTTTGAAATTTGTAGAAAATCGACGTGGTTCGATGGTGCTCAATGCCAGCTCGATGGGGCCTTCAAAATCAAGATTTTCATAAAAAAAATCGATGTTTCTCGATAGTGGTTCGATGGAGGTTTGATGGTGTTCGATGCGATTCTTGCAAGATACGTAATTTTTCACTCAGGTGTCCGTTTGGGGTGATTTTTTTTATTTTGGATATTTTGTTCAAGATCTACATGTTTGAGATGAATAACCCCAAACAGACACCCGAGTGAAAATTATGACTCTTACAAGAATTGCATCGAACCACCATCGAGCAACGTCAATTTTTTCATGAAAATCTTGATGTTGAAGGCCCCATCGAGATGGCATCGAACACCATCGAGCAACCATCGAAGTTGGGCATGATTTTTGAGTTATTTTTCAAATCTAAGACTCTGAAATCTATAGAGAATTGACTTTGCTCAATGGTGCTCAATACCAGTTCAATGAGGCCTTCAAAAGCAAGATTTTCATGAAAAAAAATTGACGTTGCTCGATGGTGGTTCGATGGTTGCTCAATGGTGGTTTGATGCAATTCTTGTAAGAGACATAATTTTTCACTCGGGTGTCCGTTTGAGGCATTTGTTTTATTATTTTGGGTATTTTTTTGAGATCTACATGTTTTAGATGTTCACATACACATTTTCAAAGTTTAGAACTTGAAAACATACAAAAACATATCTTGAACATGAGGTATGTTTTGCATTTTGCATTTTTTTGAAGATTTAGATTTCCCAAATGTGTATATACACATCTCAAACGTGTAGATCTTGAAAAAATATCCAAAAAAAAAAAAATCACCACAAACGAAATCCGAGTGAAAAATTACGTATCTTGCAAGAATCGCATCGAACACAATCGAACCACCATCGAACCTCCATCGAACCACTGTCGAGCAACATCAAATTTTTCATGAAAATCTTGATTTTGAAGGCCCCATCGAGCTGGCATCAAGCACCATCGAACCACGTCGATTTTTTGCAGATTTCAAAGTTTCAGATCTGAAAAAAATCGCAAAAAAAAACTCAAAAATCATTTCCAGATCTGTTCAAAATGCAGTAGTTTAGTGTCCTAAGTAAGGAGTACTTGCTATTACATTGAGTTGTCTTATATTTTACCTTACCTATGATTTTTTTTTCTAGAGAAAGAGTTGAGAGGAATGGGTTGAGAGAGAGAGAGGGAAGAGAAAAGAGGAATTGGATGGAAAAAATTATGGGAGAGGTATTTTGGGTATTGTCAAAAGATTTGGCATTTTTTTGAAATGATTAGAAGTCCTAGCATTTTTTTGATTTAGGACACCTCATTAAGCATAAAATCTCAAATTTCCCTTAATATTTTATGTGTAAACTACAGAGATTTGCATTGATTATGATTTTTTATAAATTTTTTTTCAATTTTTGTAAATTGAATAAATAAATATTTTTATGGTATTTAGTATATATATGATAATTGATAAATTTGTATATAATATATGTTCGGTAATATATATTTGGTATTGGGTAGTTATTTTAAAATAAGAAAATAAAATATTATTTTGAAATAATTTTCTTTAAAACATAAAAATATTAAAAAAATTCTAAAAAACACACACACATATATATATATACTAGATACAAGTAACGTGCAATATGCACGTTTGCTTAGTTTTATTTCTAAAATTTATTAATTTTATATTAATTTCATATAAATTTTGAAATAAATATCATATTTTAATTAAATAATTTGTTTAATTTTGTTTAAGTTTATGTTTGTTCTAGTTTTTGAATTTGAGAGTGACAACAAGATATTATATATTATATATTTAATGTAATACCAAATATTATACATAGATTTTAAATTTAAGTTTATTGCTAGTTTTAAAAAAAAAAAAAAATTGTTGCGAATTCACAGTAGATTATATTATATGTTTAATATGATATTATTCTAATAAGTGAGTTTAAGTTTAATTAAATTTTATTTAAGTTATAAAACATATGATTTTATTATTTTTAAATAATTATTATTGTAAAATATCTCAAAAATATCATATTTTAATTTGTTTAATTATTTATTATTTTAAAATAATTATCATTGTAAAATATCTGAAAAATATCATATTTTAATTCGTTTAATTATTTATTATTTTAAAATAATTATCATTGTAAAATATTTTATTTTATTTTATTTAAGTTTAAGTGTTTACAAACTACACTTAAAAATTAGAATATTCTGTTAAATATAAGAATATTCCCTTAAAGTTAACATTAAAAAAATAATTAAATATTATACATGGATTTTAAATTTAAATTTATTGCTAGTTTTAAAAAAGAAAATTGTTGCTAATTCACAGTAGATTATATTATATGTTTAATATGATATTATTATAATAAGTGAGTTTAAGTTTAATTAAATTTTATATAAGTTATAAAACATATGCTTTTATTATTTTTAAATAATTATTATTATAAAATATCTCAAAAATATTATATTTTAATTTGTTTAATTATTTATTATTTTAAAATAATTATCATTGTAAAATATCTGAAAAATATCATATTTTAATCCATTTAATTATTTATTATTTTTAAATAATTATTATTGTAAAATATCTTATTTTATTTTATTTAAGTTTAAGTGTTTACAAACTACAATTAAATATAAGAATATTCCGTTAAAATTAACATTAAAAAAATAAAAAAATCGTTTAAACCAAAAATTTTCGTTTTCTACACACTTATTATATAGAATAGATATATTTAATAAAATCCCTCTAAAATATATCCACTCTCCATAAATAATGATATATGTAGAAAGTAATATACTATTTGTCAGTTAGCTTATTTTTTTTTTAATAATAACTCGAATAAACAGATTTAAATAAAACAAGAAAATAAATAATATACTTTTTTTTTTTACAAAAAAGAAATAAATACTTAACTTTCCCACCCATTTACGTTCATTTCTCTTAAGAAACATAGAAAGAAAAACTTTTCTAAAAGTTTTGGCTATGGCAAATCAAGTTGGTGACTACAGAATCCACACTCTAAAGAAGCGTAGACAAGACGAAGTGGGGTCTTTCAATGCTCGAACTGGAACTGATGATGATGATCATCATCACGTGTTGAGCAAGCTTAAACTTTTTGGGAGTCTTGGTTTTGGTTCGAAGTCCTTGCAAAAGATAACCAAGATTATTGAAGAAGTAAAGGCTTTCAAACATACATTCTTTGACTTAGAATCGAATTCTTGGGAGGTCTTTCAAGGCTTTATTGATGTTGATGGCTTCTACAAAACTTTGTATGAGTATTGCAGAGAGTGTTAAAGAATATATTATATTGTACTCAATGAAAATAGTAAAACTAAAATACAACTCTAAGCAAAATAAAAAAAAAGATAAGAAAATAGAAAAAACAAGTGTTATAACTCTATTGCTTAAAACAATGATAGTACAAGTAAATAAGAATAAGAAGAACAAAAGAATGAAAAGAGCAATGAAAAACACAAACTCTCACACAATGGAAGTGTAGAGTAGTGGGGATCACCAACTTGAACAAGATTCAAAACGTTTGTCAAAAAGCTTATTTCCCCCCGATTCTCTAAGCACTAACGGATCTCACTAGGAAATAGATCTCTCGAATTATCAAGCATCTATGGTGTATTTTCAAGCCAAGTGCTTTGTGGATAGAAAATAGTGTGTCTTACAAGTGAGAATTAAGCTCTTATTTATAGAGTTTGAAATACCCTTTGAATTTCAAATTCCATCAACCCTCATGGTTGTTACCAATGTTTAATTGGATGTTTATGGAATTAAAATGGCGATTTGGGAGTTACTTGGGATGTTAGAACCGTTCAAATTGGAAAAAACCGAAAAAAACAAATTGGATGCCAGCCTCACTGGCCGCGGCTAGCACTATCAGTGGCCGCGGCCACTGGCCTCTGTCCCCCAGGCCGCGACTAGGGAATGTCAGTGGCTGCGGCCACAGGCTATTTTCAACACAAAATGTCATTATTCCAAAACGTTCCAAAACGTCTCAATTCATTTCCCACATGATTTTGTAACCTCCAAACACCTAATGAGAGTTAAAAACATGTCTCCAACAACCATATTTCATAATGGCTTTGTGAAATCCAAACTCAAATGTGTAACATACAATCTACACATTATTGAATAATATTTGGGAGTTACAAATTTGTAACTTCAGCATATGTCACATTTGGGCACACACATGTGTCTAATTTTATGACTCTCAAGAATATGTTACAAGGTGTGACAAATCACATTTTGTCACATTATTTAATCTAACATTATATTATATGAAATAATATAACATTCCCTCACTAGATTAAATAATCACTTTTTGTAACACCTATTTAATCAATCAAACATTATATCAAAATATAATATTCCTCCACTTGATTAAATAATCACTCTCTATAGAAACCTTTGTATTGGTACATAAAGTAAAGTGTCTTTCGACTTGAATTTTACCTTAGTGTAATTATCACAAACTTTGTTGAAATTTTGGTTGTCGAAGCATTGAACCACTATCTTTTTATAACAAAACGGTAATAACACACACATTTGCTATGTTTACTTGAGACCTCAATGTCTTGATTTTGTAACGTTAATGGTCATATGCACATTTCATTCATAGACTATTCTTGAGAATGACTCCCAATTCTCATGAGGGGGGGCACCACCCTTAGGTCTATATAGGCAGAACTCTTATAATATTTTATTGCCCTAAAATACTAGTCTTTTCAAGACCGAGTTCTATTAAAAAAACATTTCAGTTTTAACCATTATTTTGGTAACTCACTAGTACTGATATCTCAGATGGAACAAAATTTGAGTACTGCTATTATTCACCTGATTGACTTGCTATTACCTATTGAACCTAATACTAGTTTGGTTACTAGTATTAAGATCGGTTACCACATCAACCGTGAATCTCTTTAAGGAGTCTAAGTCTCATCCCTTGAGATGTAGAAATGATTCCATTTGAGTCATTTCTTTTCTCATGTATGCATACTTAAACACTCTCATTATTTTATTCAAACTTTGCTGCTAGCCATAGTTTGATTAAAATAGTTACCCCCTTAAAAATAGTGAGTTTGACCATAGTCAACACAACCATTATTTTATACTTCAATATCCAAGATAAATATTTTTCTTGAATATTAATTATAGAAACCTCTTTGTTTCTAAAATTCTCCCTTATGTTTTAAATTGATTCCTTCTTGAATCAAAATATTACAAACAATAACATTAGACACCAAGCATGTCTAGATTTATCAATTCCATACACATGTAGCCAAAATGATTTAGAATGTGGAATTCCAAATCACTTGTTTGATAGGATGACCAAATTAATCAACTATTATGAAAATAAATTGATTAGCTTTGGAGAATCGCCCCCACATTTCTCACATAAAGTGAAAATATCACTTTAAATAGAAATTTCTTTATTTCTATTAAGTCTTTTATCTTCCAAGATAAGTCTAGACTTATAATTCACAAAGTTCAACATGAGTCCTTTAAGCCACATGATAAACTATCAGTAGATCAAGATAAAAAACATCAATGTTTATCTTGATTTATTTACTTGCACACTTCTTTGAAAGTAACTTTCACTTAGTTTCTTTTTTTTTTTAATATTTCACAAAATAAAAATGTGAACACAAATATAATGTGAGAACTTCTCAAAAAAATAATCACATTATGGAATAATAGGTCTACACTCTTTCCTATTATTTTAACAAGTTCATTTTGAAGCTTTGTTAATATCTCACACAAATGTCTCATAGCAAAATAAAGAATTATCATATAATAATGCTTTAATTTATGGATAGCCTTCAATGGAACATGCTTTATTACATGAAAATAACCATTTCCAACAAGGCACATAAAAATGGTAATCATACTAGGATCTCTTCTTCCTTTTCTATAGCATTTACCTCATTCTCATGTGGGTCCTTTCGGTACCTACATACTCTAGCATATTGCCCAAATTTTCTATAAACAAAACAATGACCTCTCACGTCTTTGAATTGTCCATGATCATTCTTTGGACATAAAGGGTCCCCACTACCCCTTTTGTTGTTGTTGCCCTTGGGATGCTTGTGTTAAACTGCATTGGCCTTGGAAGTCTCATCTTTAGACTCATTCACACCCTTGTCTCTTATTCTCGATTCCTCTTCAATTCTAATGTGTTTTTGGATCTCTTCCAAAGTGTAATCATTCTTATGGAGGATTCTTTTCCTATAGCTCCTCCAAGTTGGTGGTAATTTTGCAACTATTGCACCAACTTGAAAGGCCTCGGGAAGCTCAATATTGAGAACTTTCAACTTGTTCACAATCACTTGTAACTCATGAATTTGAGGTAAAAGAATTTTCCCATCAATGAAAGAAAATTCAAAATATTGAGAAATTAAGAACTTTCTTGTACCTTCTTCCTCGACCTTGTACTTACTCTCCAAGGCATCCCAAATCTCCATGGATTTGGTATTGGTATATAGGTCATATAGCATATCGGATAGGGCATTAAGGATACGACCCTTACAAAGAAGGTTGTCCTCTTCTCTCTTCCTTCTTTTCTCCACCACCTCAGGAGTGTCTTTGTCAGATGGCTCGACTAGAGGTGCCAAAGATGACTCAAGGATGTAGGCTATCTTGAGTGTTTTCAAAAAGAATTTCACCTTGTCTTGTCTCCTAGTGAAATTGGATTCATCAAACCTATCCAACCTCACTAGGTCTTGGTTCACGATCTTGATGGTCTCACCTTCCATTGAAACAAAAAGGGTTAAGCTTTTGATTGTTAGAGAATATACTATATTGTACTCAATAGAAATGGTAAAACCAATATACAACTCTAAGCAAAATAATACAAAAGACAAGATGATAGAAAAAATAAGTGTTACAACTCTATTGCTCAAAATACAAGTAAATAGAAGGATGTAGAAGAAGAAGATTACAAACTCAAAACAATGATAATACAGGTAAATAAGAACAAGAACAAAAGAATGAAAAGAGCAATGAAAAATACAAACTCTTACACAACCAAAGTGTAGAGTAGTGGGGATCACCAACTTGTTCAAAACATTTGTACAAAAGCTTATTTCCCCTATACTCTATGCACTAGGGGATCTCTCTACGAAATAACTCTCTGGAATTATCAAGTCCCTATGGTGTATTTTCCAACCAAGTGCTTTGTGGATAGAAAATGGTGTGTCTTACAAGTAAGCATTAGGCTCCTATTTATAGTGTTTGAGATACCCTTTGAATTTCAAATTCCGCCAACCCCCATGGCTGTTACCAATGTTTAATTGGATGTTTATGGAATTAAAATAGAGATTTGGAAGTTACTTGAGATGTTAGAACCGTTCAAATTGGAAAAAACTAAAGAAAAAAATCAAATTGGTTATCAGCCTCATTGGCCACGGCTAGAACTATTAGTGGCCACAGCCACTGGCCTCTGTCCCCTAGGCTGCGACTAAGGAATGTCAGTGGCCGCGGCCACAGGCTATTTTCAGCACAAAATGCCATGTTTCCAAAACGTTCCAAAATGTCCTAAATCATTTCCCATGTGATTTTGCATCCTCGAAACACCTAATGAGAGTTAAAAATATGTCTCCAACAACCATAATTCATAATGGCTTTGTGAAATCCAATCTCAAATGTGTAACATAAAATCTACACATTATTGGGTAATATTTGGAAGTTACAAATTTGTAACTGATTTTGTAACTCCAAGATATGTCACATTTGGGCACACACATGTGTCCAATTTTGTGACTCTCAATAATATGTTACAAGGTGTGGAAAATCACATTTTGTCACATTATTTAATCTAACATTATATTATATGAAATGATATAACAAATATGGTAGGATTTCTTTTATGGATTTGGTTTCAATGGTTGATCTATCAAACGAAGAAGGAAGGGTCATTTACAATTCGATTGAAAACATGGTGATCGAGCTAGGATCTTAGCTCTGTGAAATCACTCCTTGTTATTTGCTAAAGTTTGTGGATTGGAATGATGGAGAAGAACAGAAGAGAGGAAGGGGCAAAAATGCTCGAGGCGACGATTTGATGCGAAAGCTTGGAGGAAGGAGGAGGCAATTTATTCAACGAGAGGCTCCTTTGTTTGATCAAGTTATTCTTTGTGGAGAAAGGAATCAAGGACAAGAAAGGGAAAAGTGTTGATGATGTTCGGTATGATGAAAGAGATAATGTGTCATTTGGTTCAATCTTTTCATACAAGTTGGAGAATGAGGACATAATGGAGCTTGGAGATTTTCTTATAGAAATGTTTGAAGAAAAAATGAGGGGCCTCAATTTAATGATGGACGGCGATCACCATGGAAAGAAAAGTACATTAATGATGAAAGTCTTGACAAGAAGATTATCGAATTATAGCGCTGAGATAAATGGTAGATGAACTTGTTTCTTATTTTTTTCAAGTCTTTTGATGTTATATTAGTCTTAGATTGATCGACAATAGTAGTAAAGATGAAGTTTTGGCGAACTTTAGAGGATGTTTGACTCCTTAACTAAAAAATTGTCTTTTGTTTTTAAAACCTAAAAATTGTTTTATGAAAACAAGTAAGGGTATTTGGGATTGTTTTCAGAAAATAATTTTTAAAAACAAAGTTACAAAAACACAAAAAAATTTGAGAACAACAAATTGCAGTTTTTAATTGTTCTTAAATTTTTTTTTTGTCAATTATTTTTCTCACATAACCTTTTTAATTATTATTATCTCACATCACTTTCTCTCTTATTAATTTATCTCTCATCATTTTCTCTTGCATCACACTACTACAAAACTGTACTTAGATGACACATATGAGACGACGGTTTTAGTAGACATGTCTTCACATGTTAAAAATAAACATATGACGACTGGCTCTCTAGAATCGTCATGCCATGCACAACAAAAATTACATTAGACAACAGTTCTTAGAAGAATGTCGTCACATGTTTATTTTTAACATAATTAGACAGTTCTACTCAGACTGTTGTCTCATGTGCGTCGTCTTATTATTTTTATTTTTTAAGGCTTATTAGGATTTCCCCCCCGAACTATTACCAATCCAAATTGTGCCCCCAAATTTTTTAACTTGTTAAAAATTCCTCCTGAATTATTCACGATACTAAAATGTGGGACTTTCGTCCAATTTCGCTAATGGAATGGTGATGTGGCAGTTTGGTGCCCAATGTAGTATTGCCACGTCAATGCTTCGTTTATAATATAAATAATAAATAGGATTCTTTCCCCCCGAACTATTACCATTACCAAATTGTGCCCCTTGATTTTTAAAAATTTAAAATTAATCAATCTTTTGAATATTAAAAAAAAGGAAAAAATCATTAAAATTAAAAAAAAAATTGATGGTGACAAAAAATTGGCTTGGGTGTTGGGCATGCGTCAGAATGAGGGTAGTGACATCGTCTACAGATTGGGCTCATATGGGTCCCTTGCGACATTCAGCTTTGGTGTTGCCTAAAGTTTTTATTTTGTATGATTTAATTTAATTTAAATAGTTTTTTAGTTTAATGCTTTTTATATTTTCTTATTAATTTTCAAAATATTGTTTAAATTTTAAATTTTAGAATTCGAGGAGCATAATTTGGCTACAGTAATAGTTTGGGGGGGAGGGGGGGTAAAATCCTATCTCTTTTTTAAATTATACACGTAGCAATCCACATCAGCACTCCAGTGTCGCCATATCACTATTCGGTTAGCAAAAGTGGACGGAAGTCCCACATTTTAATAACATGAATAGTTCAGGGGGAATTGTTAATAGGCCAAAAAATTCAGGAGGCACGATTTGGTAGTGGTAATAGTCCGAGGGAAAAAAATCCTGATAAGCCTTTTGTAAAGGGTCTTAATATTAAATATATTTAATATTATTGGATCACGTATATATTTTAATATTTATAAAAAAATATTGTCTAGACATATCTATTAATACTTTAATTAATTGTTAAATTTTTATATATAATATTATACTTTTAATTAATTATATGAATAATACTTAAAACTTAAATCAAATAAAAACATTATATGTCTAATATTAAGATATGTTACTCATGCATGTTTCTTATTTTTTTTAAACTAAAAATAATTTATATAAAAAAATTTTAATATTGTAAAAAAAAAGATTATTCCTTAAAAAGAGAAAAAAAAAGTTTACATGTTTAATAAGTGACATAATTTTTTTTTGAAAGTAATGAGTGACATAAATTAATTGTGTATTACACGTTTAATAAGTCTAATAAAATAATGAAACTTTAGCCAAAAAAAAGAAAAAGAAATTGATACACACAGCCATTTAGCCCCAAATGAAATTAACAAAACAAGAAAAATCCCTAATTGTGTATTACACGTTTAATTCTCTAGTCTCTACCAGTTGGCTTCTCTGGATCTCACTCAAACTCAGCCTCTCAATCGTTTTTCTCTCACGCTCACCCGCTTGATCTATTCTCTCTCACACTCAGCCCCCTCGATCCGTTCTCTCACTCAGCCTCTGCAAGAACTTAGCCTCGGCAAGAACCAGGCAACCCCATCGATGCAAGAACCAGGGCACCATGGGGTAAACTAGGCAGACCTCCAATTGTTTATGAGGTAATTTTTTTTTAGATTCAATTTAATATGGAGAAAATACATTAAATATAGTCAATATTTTTCTTTTGTTGGAATTATTTTTAATTAAGAGAATACACTCTGGTTCTTGTTGAAGTGCTGGTTCTTGTTGATCGAGTGGGTGTACATAAAAGATTGAAGTGATGGTTCTTGTTGAGTTTTAAAGAACTTGTTTGAAGAGTTGTTGTTCTTAATTCTTCTCTGTGCATACCAGCTCTTTGTTTCATTGTTTTTTCTGAGTTGGAGTGCATAAATGTTTATTATTGGTGTTAAGGTGTCATTATAGGATCTTGATATTGTGTAGGAATTATTTTTGGGTGTTCAAGGTGTCATTACAGCTGAGAGTTGTCTTGACAACACCAAGATTGATTTTTTCTTCTTCTTTGTTTGTTTAGATTGTTTTGGAACTGTTCATTTTTTGTGCGTAATTTGGGTATGAGATTGTGAAGTAGATATTTATTTCTTTTTTGGGTTTGTTCAATTTGGTTCAATTACTTTGGTTTGATGTGTTTTGTGTTTTGAGTTTTGAAGATTTAACATATAATTCAATAATAAAACGATAAGAATATGTGTTTTTGATCATCACATTGGTTGTTGCATGTTGTATTAACATGTTGTATTAGTTAATTAATAGATTTATTCTTATGTATTCTTATGCTATATTTGCTTCTGTTATGCAGATTCTTCTACCACAATGCTTATAGATGCTTTCCTGCATATGGGTTAGTTAATACCTTGTTCTAAAGGAGGTATATGACAGTGTTAATAAATTGATGAAAGAACTCTGTTTTTTATTTATTTATTTATTCAAGTGCTATTCATAAATTATTTCAATTATTTTGTTAGTCTCTCAATTAAAAATCAGCAAGTATGTACACATATTACTATAATAAGTGTCACCTAGTACTTTGTATCATTAGGGCCAATGAAAACAGATCAGGATCACAATTCGTTTATTGGAATCAAATCATTACCAAGAATCTGTAATCTTATAATATTGGGGCAGCCACATGCTTAAGGTTTTTAATTATTTTATTATTTGAGCTGTTTTCTTTCACCATTTTCTCTACATGGAATATTTACGTTTTCTTTTAATTTTTTAACATAATAAAAACCTCACCACAAACATGTATCAGTAATAAAAACTTGGCTTTTGTTTAAATCATAAAAGGGTAATTTTCTTTTCATTAGCTAAATCATCACGACAATTATATTAAGAGCAAAAGAAGAGGAAAAAAAGACGAATTAGAGACAATACAAGAGCTACATTACTGTCCTTTCAAATTTCTACATCACAAATTTGTGGAAATGAATAAATTAAATCTAAAAAAAGAAAAATTAAGTTCTTGTTAGAATCATCTTATTCCAACAAATCATTTACAAAGGCCAATCTCTATTGCAATGAAGTTGGCAATGAATAAGGTGAGTGTGAGAATATTACAAAGTTTGGTGATTTGTACATTTGTTTTATTTCCCCTATTCTGTCAACATTATTTTCTTGCTTTAGTTTCCTTTACCTTTTCATTAAGATGAATGACTACCTTCCACACCATTTCTGTCTATTGGAGAGTCTATAATCTTCAGAGTACAGCTCTGCTGCTTGCCCTGTTGCTTAGCTTGATGCTGAGACCAATATGCATGAGCGACCAGTATGCATTTCCTTGGTTTAGTCCTTTTTCTTTTATCTTTTTCAAGACATGTGATTGTGAAGAACTTGATTGAATAAAATTGTAAGGCTTTATATGAGTGAACTGAATTTGTTTTATAGGCCAATTTTTACATATAAATCATCTTTCTTTTTTCCTACTGATATTTCTTGATGCAAAACTAATTGAAACCACATCATATTGAGTTAGAAAAAAAATATACTTTTACATGGTATTCCTTTGGAAAACAAATGAAGTTTAGCTGATTTTTTATGATGGACATTTTCCTTTTTTCTTTTTCTATTTTTTTTTTTTTTGTTTGCTATCTTTGATGTCTTTTGTTCTGTGTTACTTTGTTTGGTTTGGTTGTAATGTGCTTTGTTTTTTGTCATGACAGCTACTATAGTTAATTCAGTGATTGAGTTTCGTCTCCTCTGCTGCTACCCAGGTTTGTATATGCATGAATATCCTTTTGTAATGGCATCTTTAAGTGACTAAAATTAGATTAGAAGTGAGTACCATATAAAAAAGGGCAACTTTTGCAAAAGTGACAAACAAATATAAAATTAGACAATTAAAGAAAAAGGGAAAATATAAATAAGTAGGGAGAGTATCAACAAATATATATATATGAACTAAAAAATTATGAAATCAGTTTTCACTGTATGCGTTCGAAATTAAAATCCCCTATTGTACTTCATTGGTGCTTTACAAATTGTATTATATTAAATGTTACTAAAATAGAAACAAGTCAGAAATAAAAATGAAGATGACAAAAACACTACTGTAAGTTTGAAAGGCATGGGTTAGGAGGAAATAACCTTGCTCTCAATTAAGCAATCTTCTATGTTTCTCATTTGTCCTGTTTTGTATGCTAGTTTGTCCCTCATATTTGCTAGCTTGGGTAGAAGATTTACTGTATTACTTCAGACAAGGTGCCTTTTCTACGATGAATGTGTTCTTTTACATCCTTCTTTCAGATTATGCCTTTTCTACGATGAATTTTCTCTTTTACATCCTTCTTTCAGTTTATTCATAGTTTGAATGAGAATGTATGGTCTACTCTAATTTATTATTTTTGGTTATACCATTTGTGCCTTTAAGTGTTCTTAAATATAAATACTTTAATTTATAGTTCATCGAAGAAGGTGTAGAGGAGAATAATAGTGATACTGGTGAAGGAACTGGTGATGATGAATGCGTCTCTATTATTAATGAACGAAACATAGAAGATGTAGGTTCTTTGCATTTGCAAGATCGGGTAAATTTTTATTAAACCAGGGATTCTAGTATGATATTTATCGCTTTTTAAAACTAATGTCAAAGCTAGACATTTGCTTGAAGAAATTTGGAACTCATTTTCCAACATAACTGTTGAAATAAAAAACAAAATGTAAAGAAATTACAATTTTATTTATTTGCTTGATAAGAACTTGAATTTCATAAGAGAAATTGAGGAAGCATGTCCATCTTTATTTATTCTTTGTTTAATGGTGTTAGTGTTAGTTCAGTATATTCGAATTGGGATATTACAGTCTTACTTTGTACATTCTTCTAATTCAGGATGAGGGGACATTAGATTATGCTGAGGCAGGGGAGCTAGAGGACAGAGCACATTATCGCCAGGCCGGTGAAAGCAGTGTACCTAAAACTGAAGATACAAATGATGAGGTCTCCCTTTGCTCTCTTAACCTTTATTTTTCTATCAACGTTTTCAGTAGAACAATTATGTGTGCTCTTTTCATTCTTTTTGAAACTGTTCGGAGCTGAGTTCTATTCTCGGTTTCAAGTATGCTGTTAAAGTTATTTCAATAGTATTTAGGCTTAAGTGCTTGATGTAGATGAATATGGATATAATATTATCCTAGAAATTACTGTTATCTTTAGTTAGTATCTGCTTTGATTTGAATTTCTCAGAGTAAGTTTTGTTTTTAGTGATAATTGCTTGTCTATAAATTAATTTATCTTAAAGAATCTCCTCCAAATGATTTGAAGAACCTTATGAACAGGTGATACATTTAAAACTTATTTTAGAATATAATAATGGTTATTTGATATGGAAATAAAAAAATTAATATGTTCTTCATATTGATGTATATATAGTGTCTCTTCACACATTAAGCGAAAGATCGGAAGGAATGAAAAAATTACAAGTGGAAAATAGTCAATTGCCCTCGTCAAACATTGTCAGTAGAGTGCGGATTTTATATCATAAGGATGATGAAGGACTATTGCTTGAATGAGATACACATGCGATGACTAACTAGTAATGTAAGTGTATTTATTATTATTATTGAACTACAATTCTATTAGATTTAATTTTTGACTTAGTTTTTTATTTTGTGTTTTGTAGTGTGGTGGGAAGAATACATATACACTAGGCGAAATTAATGAAACTCGAAATGAATGGGCAGACAAGCTTCTTGAGCGGATGAGTCATAGCTAGAGTAACTTTTGAAATCAGAATTAAAATATATACTAATTATAGTATTTAGTTAGCACTTACATAGTTATTCTAAGTGTATATTTTGATCTTGTAATTTTTAGATTTGGAACATACTGAGTCCTATTGATTTTGTCTGCCTATTGATTCTGTCTGAATTATGTTGTAGTTACACAGGAAATTATGAATAAATATAGTGGTTGAAAATAGAGAAATGAAAAAATTCTCATATTCTACATGGGACGTCAGTCTCCACAAAACTGTCATCTTATATATTGCATGGGACAATGCTTGCACATAAATTGTCATCTCATGTATTGTAGGAGGATGCCGCTTGAGTAGGAACTGTTGTCTTATTTACTGCAATGGATGACGCTTGCACAGAAATTGTCGTATCATGTTCCACAAGAGACAACGTTTGTATAGGAACCATCGTCTCATGTACGACAGGAGATGACACTTTTATTTCAACCGTCATTTTATGTTTTACATGGCATGACATTGCATGGGACGACAGTATTAGAACCGACGTATGAGAGTCCATACGACGGTTTAAAACCATCATCCCATGTCAATTTTGTAGTAACTTTTGATTTCATTATTTTCTCTATCATTTATTATGTCATTATTTTCTCTCTCATCACTTACTCTATCCTCATTTTCTCTCTCCCCATTTTCTCTCTCTTCATTTTTTTCTCGCCATTTTCTTTCTCATCACTTTCTCTCTCATTTTTTTTCTTGCATCAATTTTTTTCTTTTCAATTTTTCTTCCTCAATAGCTCTCCCCTTACTTTATCTCTCCTTATTTTTTATCATTTTTTCTTTCACATTACTTTATCTCATTATTTATTACAAACTTTTAAAAAAAAATTCTCTTTGCTAAAATGTTTATTATTTTTTTATTTAAGATTTTAAAAAAATAAAACTAAAATATTATTTTTAGAAAACATTAACCAAACACCTGTTGTTTTTTTAAAACTACAAAAACTTTTTTTTGTTCTCATTTCTGAAAACATAATTTTGAAAACAAAAAACATAAAACAATGTCAAACATACCCTTAGTTTTTGAGTTTTATTTTCTTCTTTTAACTGAGTAGTGAAATTGTTTGCACTTGATGATCAATAAGATTGTGTCTTTGAATTCTCAAGTTAGCTTTCTTTTTCAAATTATGGATTTAATTATTGAGCTAGGGTTAGTGTCAAGTCCCTCAATCAAATAAACAAGTACAAATATACTTAACTCTTTCTTTACATTCTATATGACACTTTCTTATCAAATAAAATAAAAGCTTACAAAAACAGAAGCAATTGGAAGAACAAGACTCATCTGATTACTGCCAAAGATTTCATAAAAAGCTTGAGGTTTAATAGGCTAATCGTATATTTATTAACTGAGTATAATTGTCACCTAAGGTGACATTAGACAACCCTTTTATTTATTTATTCAAAAAATAACTAAAAATGACAAATAAATTCAAGTTACAACCATAGCTAGGTCAGTGTGAGGTCTCTGAGGCAATGACAAATAATATACCGAATGTATACCTAATAGGTCTTTGTCCTTATTTTTTTTTTTATAACTTTAAAATAATACTACATAAAATAAATATATTTCAAACAAATGGGTATTTGTTACCGTATACACGAATGAGCCTTTTTTTTTCTTCACAAAATATTAGAATGGATCTTTACTTTCCCATTTTTCACGGTTTTTTTAGTTTATTATATTATGTTTGTTATACTAATAATTATAAGTGGTTGATTAAGTTCTTGGGACTTATTAGACTTGTAAATGCATATGTTTTGTCATGCATTCAACATCATATTTAGACATTCATTTGCATGTTAACATACTAGACGCTCATTTTATCAATCTCGTAATTTTTATATTTTGAATATCATGTTAAGACATGTTTTTGAATGTTGAGATATCGGAAACAGTGAACATGTGATTTTAATTTAGCGCATGTCTTGATGAGTTGTCTTTCCATAATTGTGGACTAGTATATATATTCTCTTTGTGTGTGTTTACCCTACCTTTTTTAGCACCTAAAAAGTTATTTCATCAAGAAACATTATCTGCAAATGTCTGAAGCATTCATTGCTTCATTGTTCATTGGCCCATGGAATTT
This sequence comes from Humulus lupulus, assembly GCF_963169125.1. Lineage (NCBI taxonomy): Eukaryota > Viridiplantae > Streptophyta > Magnoliopsida > Rosales > Cannabaceae > Humulus > Humulus lupulus. The sequence goes on from NC_084802.1 coordinate 55,307,418, forward strand.
TGGTGAAAGTTCACCATTCATTTCAGAATTTTTGGTTTAAAGCTTGAAGAGAGTTCAAGCTGAGTCTTGAGGGGAGCTCGAGTTAAAGCTAGAGGGAGTCCAACAAACCATTATACCAGCGAGAGGCTGGTTGCTTGAAGATTTTTACTAAAATAGGGAGCTAATTGCTTGGGTTGTAAAGCAATTTGAAAGGGAGTTTTAAATTGTGTTTACTTCATTATAACTTGTAATAAGCCAGAGTATTGCTAGTGGATTTGTTTCACCTCTGGACAAGGTCCCATGGAGTAGGTTGTGAGAAATCTTGGCTGAACCATGTAAAAATGATTATGTCATTTTTTGTTTTCTGCATTTTATATTTTTCACTTAAATCTCAATGTTATTTATTAGAGCTAATTCTTGTGGGTAATTAGTAGAAGTATTAATCAATCTTTCAAATGGTATCAGAGCTTGTGTGTTGATCCTTCCTTCTTCTTGGTTGATTTTGTTGATTCTACTATTAGTGTTTCATTCTTAGGTTGGTTCCTTAGGAGTTGTTTGTGTTTGTTCATTTTTTATGCATTTTTTTGCTTGCTTCCTTGTGTATATTTGATCGATTGTTTCAAAGAAGGTGGGTCTACTTCTAGACCTCCCATGTTTGATGGAACCAACTATGCTTGTTGGAAAGCTTGAATGAAAGTTTTTCTTAAAGCCATTGATGAGCGTGTGTGGAGTGTCGTGGTTGATGGCTGGACTCCTTCTACCATAAGGGATGGTGAAGAAACCAAAAAGAAGCGCGTGTCTGATTGGACTACGGCTGAGATAGAAAAAGCTAATTGGAACTCCAAAGGAGTTCATGCTATCTTTAATGATGTTTCTATGAGTCAAATGAAAGATATAGCCAATTATGAAATAGCCAAAGATCCTTGGGATAAGTTACAAATTAAAAATGAAGGAACTAAAATGTCAAAAACTCTAGATTGAGATCTCTCACTACTGAGTTTAAAAATTAGACTATGAGAGATGATAAATCAATTACTAAATTTCATGCTAGATTATGTGCCATTACTAATAAATGTTTTGCTCTGGGTGAAACTTATTCGGACTCCAAGCTTGTGAGGAAGATGCTCGGAGCTCTCCTGTAACGCCCCAACTCCAGGGACCGTTACGGTGTGCCTTGTAAACAGTGTTAAACTCGCTAATCGAGTTATTTGGCCAAAATCGTGTCACTAAGTATGATTAGCGGTTTAGGGATTAAAGATTTTGGTTAAGATGTAATATTTCACTAGAACGTTTAATATATATATTAGGATCCCAAAATTATAATTTTAGAGTCTACTACAAGAAAATATTTACAACAGGTCGTTCTATGCGGCAAAATAGGGTTTAACCCTAGTTCCACTTTAAACCTCGGCCGTGGCGGACGAGCAGCTGCATATGTACACATCATCACCTAAGCTCTCCAACTCAAGGATGGTCCAGCTTCCTCTTGCCTTTACCTGCACCACAAAGCCCTCGTGAGCCGAAGCCCAGCAAGAAAACACAATACAACATGATATAATATCAATAGTAATTGTATTAATTTTTCAGGACCAACAGTCTAGGCAAATAGGTGACTATCACAAAAGTCACAAATGTGGGGACAACACCCTTTAGCCATGTGACGATAGGGTCACCAGGGCTTAGCAAGTGAGTGAGCATCTCATTAGCTTCAACAGGATAGGTGCATGGTGATTGGTTACCAACATAACCTTCCTCCCGACTCTAGAGTCGTAACTATGGAACATCGTTCCCTAGCCATGTGACAGACAGTCACCGGGGCCCTATGCCCTGGCTCTGAGTGCTAGTCTTAGACTAGTCAAGCGCTTATATGATCATCGACTTTAGGGTCGGTCTAGCATTAATGCCATAGAGCCATTCAATGCTGATATCGATTAGATCTAATCTTTATTCGGCCCTGCGTCCTCGACGCTCATGCCGTTTCTGACCCTCAGGCCAGTGAAACACGACCAGTGCTCAACCCGTTGTGAGCTTAACTAATAAGTCACAGCCTCACACACGGATCCGACACCATTGCCGATTCTGACTAATAAGTCAGTGCCATACACAAGTAAGCCATGCCACCAAACACATATATCACATGTCCAATATCCATAAATAAGGTATTAAGCATGCGTACTTAACAGGTACTAGTACAATTAGGACCATGCACAAACCCAGAGGCACAAGCTCTGAAAAATATCATACTCAGTACTCAAAGCATGTCCTAATCACATGTTTCTTGTGCATCACATGCATTATATTTAACAATCCAACATGCACCAATAATAGCCATGCATGTCACATTTAATAATCAACCAACATGCATCAATAATAGCCATGCACGTCACATTTAATACTCAACCAACATGCATCAATAATAGCCATGCATGTCACAATATACACAGGGTGCAATTTTCTTATCTCAGATTCGAGCTAGAATGATTTAAAGAACGACCCTTGAGAACGATCAACTTTTAGTCCTTTAGCGGTCACCTAGTCATAACCAAATATAGGATATCATCAATAAAATTGATCAACATAGGTTCCCCAAACCAATATCTAGCCTCCGGGACATCAATCCACACTTAACTGGGTAGTAGGATCGATCCCGAGGCCTAAGGCTTGAATCCCCAAGCTAAAAACACAATTCTGGCCAAAATTGCCCTAAGGGCCGCGGCCCTCCCTAGCTGCGCCGCGGCGCACCCCTCAAACAGAGGTTGCCTTTTCCTGTCAAGCACCATGGGCCGCGGCTCACCATAGCCATGCCGCGGCTCATTACGCAAAACAGCTAAAGACTAGCACGCACCAGCTCGACTTCCCCTGCGTTTTCCCTTGGAACCAAACCTTCAAACCAGTCCCAAACCTCAACCTAACACCCAATTCAACCACCAAACATCACCTACAACTCACCCTCATCATAACCCAAGTTAAACATCAACCAAACTTCTATTAATCCAAACTTTCTACAAGGAATTCACAAGCTGAAAACTAAAGCCCAAAACAGAGTACACCATAAAATTCATGGCTGGAACTTACCTCAAACTTGATTTTGAATCCCCTTCAATGGCTGAATCAAGTCCCTAAGCTCCCACCTTTGATCTCCTAGCTGAACTCCTCAAGTTGGCTCTCAAAATTCCAAAGGAAGAAAGAGGGAAAAGATGCACGGGAGAGAAAGAAGGAGATGAGGATGATGCTCTGTTTTGTTTTGTATTTTCTACAGCCTTCAAGTCCATATAAATCCAACCCAAATGACCTAAATACCCCTAGGTCACTAAAGGTTCCTAAAGCCACCCCAAGGGCAAATTTGTCATTTCCAACCTATACCGTTAATTATAATTAACGCTCTCCAATTCCCGCTAATCTCAAAATTATCAAACACCAATAATTCATATCCCATTACCCTTTAATTCCCGGTAATGCTCTAATCATCAAAATGACCCCGAGACTCACCCCGAGCCCCGAACTTAAACCCGTTATGGCTAGACCGAACACTTACATTTCATGATCGTCTCATGCCGAATAGCTCGAACCAATCAACCTTATGATGTGGCTAAATTAATTACTCACAACCATGCACCCACATACACAATTACGCCCACAACGGCCAAATTACAAAAATACCCTTATAATCATAAATACAGCCATATGCATGCATTTACCATCATATAATAATATAATTCACACAAACATGCATATGATCATTAAATTGCATCATAATTCAATTATGGCCCTCCCGGACTCCTAACCAAGGTCCTAATCCTTATTAGAAAATTCGGCGCATTACATCTCCCTAGGAAGTTCAAATCTAAAGTTACTTCCATTGAAGAATGTCATGACGTTGATACCCTTGATTTGGATGAGCTTATTGGTTCACTTCAAAACTATGAACTCACTATGAAAAGGTGGGCCAAAGAAAAGAAGGAGAAGAAATTTTCGAATGGAGTAGCCTTATCACACAAAATTGCAAAGTCTTTTTTGTGGGAGAAACTCTTGATAATTTAGATGAGGAAAAGGTGGCACTGCTCACAAAAAATTATACCAAGTTTCTAAGAAATAATATGAGAAAGGGCAGCAATGACTTCAGAGGTGAAAACTCAAGAAAACCACCTAACTTTCCTCATAAGCCTACTAATATGGGTGAAAGAAAAATTCCAAGTGTATCCAATGTCGTAAGTGTGAAGGCTTCATGCACATACAGGCTGAGTGTACAAACACCTTGAAGAAAAAGGGGAGAGCTCTGGCTGCAACCTGGAGTGACAACGAAGATGATCAAAAACCTACTGAAGAGGATATTTCTGACTTAGAAGAAAACTACGTTGCTTTCACTATCAAGACATCATAAACACCATGTTCAGGCACTGACATTGATAAATAGTTTAGTGATGAAGATGACTTGGACCAAAAAGCTGCCTATGAACTAATGTATAATCAGTGGCTCAATATGTCATAAAGAAGGAAAAAATTATGGAGGTTGAAGTGGGAGAACTTGAAGAAGAAAGGCAAACCTTAGTGGGTAAAGTGGAATTTCTCACGTTGGATATTGAAGAAAAATGAATTACTCTAGATGAGATGCAAGTGAAGCTGGACTATGCTAATAAAACTATTGAGACTTGCACTATAGGTTAGACTTTGTTTGACAACATGATGGGAATTTTCCATAATGCTAGAGAAAAATCAAGTGTTGGTTTCAATTAGCCATTGGTGATAAAAAAGAAAGAAGAGCTTCCAAGTACATCTTAAGATGTGGCTACCTCTCATTCCTCTCGGCTTGCTGCTTCTACAATACCTTTAGTGACTAAGAAATTATAAAACGCCCTAAGTTTAATACTTTGTAAAATAATTGTGTGCACATAAGTTTACATAAGAAAAGCCACTTATTATAAAAAGTCCTAGTGGGGCCTTGCTAAAACATGCAGGTTGGACCCAATATTTTAAAAGAAAAATAATAGTTTTCATGCAACGTTTTAAAAATAATTAAAATTCAAGTTTCACTTATAAGTTCTAAAAATTTTAAATAACATAACATTATTCTTTAGAAATTGGCATTTAAACTGATCATTTCTCGTCCATAGGATGCCCCACACCATACACACCCTGACGATAGAACTCCCCACATCACCACGCGTGCCAAAAAGAAAACCTATTTACCACCTGGAAGGGAAAGTAATGGGTGAGCTAAAAGCCTAGTAAGGAAGTACAAATAACACACAAGTAAAACACAACAAAACATATTCATATTCATACATCATAAGCATCATTATCGTAACCATTATCATCATACATATAAACATAATCATCATAACAAAACATCATATACATAGTCATCATAAACATAACATCATATCTTTGTGAACATGGCTCGCTAAGTTGTCCATGTCACATCTTGAGGTAAATAGGATCTCTGGTCCTTGAATAATCTCAGTGCATCCGCCATATGAGTTCGGGTTACGTCTTCGCATCCTTAGTAACCCATTTTTGTTGAGTCACGTTCATCACGCTAACAACCATTTCATAACATACAACATTCAAATGACATACAATCCAATCGTACCAACACAAAATAGCATTTCATAATTCATATCGCAAAAGTATCATCATCCATAACATTCTTATTCATACAAGCCAACCTTATCATTCATAGCATAAACAACCAAAATTTCTATCTAACTTCCTTACCTTAGGTCTAAGCAAAGCAAAACTAACAAACTTCACAATGAGTCTATATCATAATCAAATAGCATTCTTTAGCATCACATAAGACTCTACTGTGCCCACTCATATATCCCATGTGTGCATGGTGTGCATAGGCCATGCACACATGGTTAAAACTACTCATCATTCTCAAAATAGGCACAATTACACATAAAATCACCAAAAGAATAATGCAACTTATTCTTATGATATATGCGTGGTTTTTAAACAAAAATCGTATGGTTGAATATTAGCACATTTTTTAATGTAACAGTGAAACTGCATGCAACATGCATATGTGGGAACATTGTTGAAAAGTGGCGTTAAAAATGATAATTCCTAAGCGATATTTCTATTGTTTTAAAAATAATGAATTAGTAACATATTTTTATTACCATTACTTATCTCTTTAAAATCACTAAGTTGATTAAACCTCTTAAGACATTATTTTTATTTCATAAAAATAATTTATTTAGCCATTTAAAAATATAATAAATCCATTTATTATTTTTAAATTACGTAGAAATAACAAAGGCTTGAAATTATTTAAAATATTTTTAATTATCATATTTCCTTAGAAAATAACCATTTTATTCTAATTATCATAATTATAAACTTGATGTGAGAAAATAAAATTTTTAGGTGTGGAAAAACATATATTTCACTTATATAATTTTCAAGACTTAATTTTTAAATAGAATAAATTCATAAGTGATAATCCTATAATTATTTTTAAAAATATTCTAATAAACTTTCAGCCACTATTTAATTTATTTTAAAAATCACAAGTAAATTAAATTCAACATTTTTCTTAATTAAAATAAAGAAAAATTATAACTATTAAAATGAACACTCATAGTTATATTAAAAATATCACTTTTAATATTTTCATAGTTTAAGGTATTAATTTATTTCAACATACACATCAAATTCCTTTTGTTTTAAAATACAACTTCACATTTTTACGAAAATTATAGCTACCAATTATATCCTCAAATTCACTATTTTTATTTTTAAAAAACTCATATTTTTCTAAAAAAATATATAAAAAATATGTACGTAATCATTTGAGCAAAATATCATTTCAAGGCATCTTAAAATTTTCTATTTTATTTCTTAATACATCATAGCACTTGTAAAATTTATTTAAGCATTCAAAAACCTTATTATCATCATATTGACACCATTTATACACAAAATCAGCAAGTACTTCAAATCATAATATTCATCACTTTCATCATGCTTTACCAAATTCAAATATTAATCATGCATGTTTAATTAACATAATTAATCACAAAAATAGGAAACTCTTCCTTAGCTTTCCCACTATGCTTCCCACGCCACTTCTCTTCCTATTCCTTATTTTATTTTATTTATTATTTAATTAAATAATCTAAATAAATCTAATAAAAGGAAATAATAAAGTGTGTAGAAAATTCTACACATGTGTACCATGCAACCATGCACATGCACACACTCAATAACTAGGGCGCATCACTACCTACTATGCACCTTAGTGCATTTAACCAAATCTCAATAATTCACATTTTTTTAAATATAAATAAATAACAATTAATAATTAAATTCACAAAAATTCTACCAAACAATTCTAACAATTAATTTAAAACAAATAAAATAATTCACAACACTTAACAATTAAATAAATTAAAGCACAAAACTTAATAATTAATATTTTTTTTGGTGCGCTACAATATACCCTCCTTAATTTCGTCTCGAAATTCTTTCCTACCAAATAATTGAGAGTATTTTTCTCTCATGTCTTCCTCCAACTCCCATGTTGCTTCTCGTTCTGTACTATTCTTCCATATGACCTTAACTAGTGGAATCCTTTTGGATCTCAGTTCCTTGATGCCCTTTTCAATAACGCGCTTAGGTTGTTCATCATAAATCAGGTCCTGCTTCTATTGTAACGGCTCGTAATTCAAAACATGAGAGGGATCTGACACATACTTATGCAACATCGAGATGTGAAAGACGTTATGCGTTTCGGCTAATGCTGGGGGCAGTGCTAAATAGTAAGCAACCTGCCCTACTCTGTCCAAAATCTCAAATGGACCTATATATCTGGGGCTTAACTTCCCTTTCTTTCCAAAATTCATAACACCCTTCATCGGCGAGACTTTCAAGAAAACAAACTCACCCACTGAAAACTTGATGTCCCTTATCTTAAGGTCAGCGTAGCTCTTTTGCCTACTCTGCGTGGTAAGCATCCTTTGGCGAATCTTCTCGATCGCCTCACTAGCTTCCCTAACTGCCTCAGGGCCTAAAATATGTTTCTCCCCAACTTCATCCCAGTGTGAAGGACTTGCGCCCATAAAGCATCTCATAGGCAGTCATCCCAATAGAAGATTGATAACTGTTATTATAAGAGAACTCCATTAGGGGTAAGTATCGATTCCAAGTCTCTGAAAAGTCCAAAGCACAACACCTCAACATGTCCTCTAGAATATGTATAGCCTCTCAAACTACCCATCGGCTGAGAATGAAACGCAGTGCTAAACTTTAGCCTTGATCCCATAGCTCTCTGTAGTCCCTTCCAAAAGTTCGATGTGAAAACTTGATCAGAAACTATCGACTTTGGCACCCCATGAAGTCTCACTATCTTAATTACATATAATTCTGCGTATTGGTCCACTCAGTATGTGGTCTGAACTGGCAGGAAATGGGCAGACTTAGTGAGCCTATCCACTATTACCCACATAGAATCGTGCTGCTTGGTGGTTCTAGGTAACCCTACCACAAAATCCATTACTATATCCTCCCATTTCCATTCAGGAATGTAGAGCGGTTGAAGTAACCTTGCTGGCCTTTGGTGTTCTGCCTTTACTTGTTGGCATGTCAAACATCTAGCAACAAACTCAACAATATCCCTCTTCATTCCATGCCACCAATATAACGCCTTAAGTCTTGGTACATCTTCGTGGACCCTGGGTGTAAGGAATATGGCATTCTTTCATAATACTTTCCTTAATATCAACATTGTCAGACACACAAATCCTATCCTTGTATCTCATCAATCCACCATTAGATATTGTGAAATCACTGCTACCACCTTCTTGTACCAAAGCCTCTCGCTTCATTAAAGCTTCATCCACTTTCTGTCCTTCTCGAATTGTTCTAGTAGGGAGGATTGTAACGCGAGGTTCGCTAGACTACCTGTCACAAGTTTGATGCCGACATTTATGATCTCTTTCTGAAGAGGCATCTCTATCGTATGTAGTGATGAGACATTCCTATGTCCCCGCCTACTCAATGCATCTGCAACCACATTGGCCTTGTCTGGGTGGTATAGAATCTCACAATCATAGTCTTTCACTAATTCCAACCACCTTCACTGCCTCATATTCAGTTCCTTTTGTGTGAGAAGTACTTCAGACTTTGTGGTCATTGTATGTCTCGCACTTGTCCCCATATAGGTGATGTCTCCATATCTTCAATGCAAACACCACTGCTGCCAACTCAAGGTCATGAGTGGGATATCGTTGCTCATAATCCTTAAGTTGTCTGGAAGCATAAGCTACCACCTTCCCATTTTTCATCAACACACATCCCAAATCGTTCTTTTATGTGTCACAATACATCACAAATTTCCCGCCCTTGGTGGGAACATAAAGGATAGGCACAAAAATCAACTTATCCTTCATGGTCTGGAAGCTTTCTTCACATTTCTTTGTCCATGAAAATTTCTTGCGGTTATGTTGGTCACTGGTGTGGCGATCTTCGAGAAACCTTCGATAAACTTCCTATAGTAACTTGCCAATCCTAAGAAGCTTCGAACTTCTGAGGCATTCTTTGGATGGGGCCAGTCTCTAATGGCCTTAATCTTTGATGGCTCTACTGCTATCCCATTCTTGGACACTATATGCCCAAGGAAAGTTACCTATTCGAGTCAAAACTCACACTTAGAGAACTTAGCGTATAGCTGATGTTCTCGTAGTGTTTTCAGAATCAATCTCAAATGCTCCTCATGCTCCTCCTTGGTCTTCGAGTAAATAAGGATATCATCTATGAACACTACCACAAACTTTTCCAAATAATCCTTAAATACCCTGTTCATCATATCCATAAATGTTGTTGGGTTGTTAGTGAGTCCAAAAGACATATTTGGAACGTCTCCCTCTTTCACCTTAAACTGATGGTACCCAGATCGCAGATCAATCTTCGAGAATATTGCTGCCCCTTGCAGTTGATAAAAAAGGTCATATATCCTAGGCAAAGGATATTTGTTCTTAATGGTGACCTTGTTGAGTTCTCGGTAATCGATGCACATCCTCATGCTCCCATCCTTCTTTTTCACAAATAGGACTGGTGCTCCCCATTGCGAATGGCTAGGTCTAATGAACCCCTTGTCCAACAACTCTTGTAGCTGGTTCTTAAGTTCCTTCAATTCTGCAGGTGCCATTCGATAGGGCGCTTTATAGATCGGTGTTGTTTATAGTGCAAGGTCGATCACAAACTCAATTTCTCTGTCCGGGGATAATCCTGGTAATTCCTCGGGAAACACCTCTGGGAACTCACAAACAATATGCACATTTTCCGGTTCTAGTTCTGACTCCTTGGATTTATCCACCACACTAGCCAAGAACGCCAAACAATCATGTTGCATCATATTTCGTGCTTCCAGTGCAGATATTATGGGTGTTCGAAAACCCGCTACTTCTCCTCTAAAGGAAAGACCCCTCCTTCTTTTGGTCTGAACTCCACAGTCTTCTTCCAACAGTCTATTGTCGCCCCATGTTTGGATAACCAATCCTTGCCAAGTATGGCATCGTAATCTGGTATACTCAGTTCTATCAGGTCTGCTGGCCACTCCCTGCCCTCTATCGTTACAGGCACTGACGGTAACCACCTAGTTGACAACATCATGTCTCTCGATGGCAATATTGTACTAAAGTTATGCTCAAACAGTTTATAGGGCATACTAATCTTATCAATCACATTCATGGAAACATAAGAGTGAGTCACTCCGGAATCAATAAGAACTCTACACATCATACCAAATATAGGGAGCTAACATGTAACTACGGTGTTGCTGTTGCCTGCTTCATTCTGAGTTAAGGCAAAGACTCTTGCTGGCACCAGATTGTTGTTATTATTCTGTCCCACCTTCCATTGTGGGCAATTCTTCCACAAATGTCCTACCTGACCACACTTAAAACATTTATTAGTGTCGGTCTGGCATTCTCCCAGGTATCTTTTTGAGCATTTAGGATAGATGGGGTGCTTTACTCGGTTGCCTTGATGATTCCCACAATTCCGGTCATTGAAGCGATTGTTACGGTTGTTGTGATTCTGAGTGTTATGACTGTTGTTATTCGTGGCTGGAGGTCTTGGTCTCTTATCAATGCCACTATTCTTCCCTTCATTAGCTTTCCTTTTGTTACCCTCATTGAAGCCCTTGTTTCGGTAGTTCTCCCTTCTGGCAACATTATCCTTCAATATCCGATCTTCCAAATATTCAACTTCAAGTGCTCTATCAAGTACTTCTGCATAACTAACCACTTCAGCGCTGGTCATCATAACATCCCTAGCGATCATTGGCTTGAGTCCCCTCACGAACCTTTGGACTCGCAGAGTTTCAGTTGGCACAACTTCCTAAGCAAATTTTGCTAACCTATCGAACTTCTGTGCATAATCAGGGACAGATAGGCTTCCTTGTACCAGAGTTACAAACTCATCTACTTTGGTTACTAGCACGGCCACACTGTAATACTTCTTGCTAAAAGCCTAGAAGAATTCTGCCCAAGTCACGGGTCTGTTTAATTACATCCCACCAAATTCGCGCATCCATTTTGAGTAAATAAACCTCACATGAGACTCTCTGGCGATCATTCAATTCCATATGATCGAAGATGGCCTCGACCGATCTTAGCCAATCCTCTGCCACTGTGGGATCAAATTTTTCTTTAAAGGTTGGTGGAGCTTGCTTTCTGAAACGTTCATACACTAGTTCAAACCCATAAGTTACCGGCAGTGGTGCCGGTGGTGGTGTTGGCGGCTGAGGCTGCGCCATTGGCACTTGAGGCATTTGGGGCACTTGGGGTGCTTGCCTAGCATTTTCCAATTCCTCATCTCTCAACCTTAGTTGTTCTCTTAACCTTGCTACTTCTGCGGCCAGATCTACAGATGGTGTTGCTGGAGCTGCAAGTTGAACTGATGGCATTCCTATGTCAGGAGTTGTCGTGGTTTTAGACCTTGTGGAGACACCCTTTCTTCGGCCTCCTCCTCTTCCCTTGCCTCCTCTTCCTCTAGTCGACATTATGAGATTCTAAGGCAATCAAAGGAAAATCATAAGGAAGGAACATTGCATAATGGCTTGATAAATATTTGCAAAATCATACATTCAACCCACATCATTTAGAGTTTGGAAAAATAAACCATAGCATTTCAAAATGTTCAAATTATTCCAAAATTTAAACAATCCCATAAAGTATTTAATGACAAAAACATAAATCCTTTAAGGTCTAAAAAAAATCCCATCTTATTTATTAGCGTTTCATGTAACGATTTATGCAATGGACTCTAGTCCTCAACAGTGGACTCATCCCCTGAGCTGTAATCAAAGACGTCTTCTGGGATGTGAAAGTAACCAAGAGCGCTTGCCATTATCCTCATCCTAGCAGTCACATGTGGTATAGCTTGAGTTACTTCCTCAATTGCCAAGGTTCCTTCCACATCGTGTACCGTCTCCAAACGCTCCTCTATCTCTCTGTCATCCGTCTTCACCAGTACCACCTCCATATGACTAAAATTATAGTTGTCTATAAGATCGCGAATTACGTATTCCATGGTACTAAACTCCAGGTCATCTTGAATGATGACATGCCATGCTTGGTCCAACTGGAGAAGGGCCTCAGAGTACATTGACAATGCTTCCCTCAACACCCAATATTGCTCTATGGGCCATAGCAAGGCTCCTCATTTGTTCATGATCCCTTGAATGTGATCACAAACCACCGTTGTCATTTTCAAAACTGCTATTTTCCAATTGTAGGGACCCTCCTCAAGTTGGACCTTAGGAATTGCGTGGATCTCCTTGAGTAGTTGTTTCTTAGTAGTTTTCAAAACGGGAGGCATCTTACTATATTGCAGTTACGAAACTATAAAAATTAAATAAAACAAAACCAAGTAAGAGCACATAAACAAATACTTACGACACGGTGAGGTGAGATTTTCCCGTCTTTAGCGTGTATGGGGAGGGTCCTTGGAAACATGGATGACCTATCTCTGATATCATTTGTAAAATGCCCTAAGTCTAATACTTTGTAAAATAATTGTGTGCACATAAGTTTACAAAACAAAAGCAAATTATTATAAAAAGGCTCAATGGGGCCTTGCTAAAACATGCAAGTTGGATCCAATAGTTTAAAAGAAAAATAATAGTTCATGCAACGTTTTAAAAATAATTAAAATTCAAGTCCCACTGATAAGTTCTGAAAATTTAAAATAACATAACATTATTCTTTAGAAATTGGCGTTTAAGCTGATTGTTTCTCGTCCATAGGATGCCCCACGCCATACACACCCTAACGATATAACTCCCCACATCACCACGCGTGCCAAAAAGAAAACCTATTTACCACCTGGAAGGGAAAGTAAGGGGGTGAGCTAAAAGCCTAGTAAGGAAGTACAAATAACACACAAGTAAAACACAACAAAATATATTCATATTCATACATCATAAGCATCATTATCGTAACCATTATCATCACACACATAAACATAATCATCATAACACAACATCATATACATAGTCATCATAAACATAACATCATATCTTTGTGAACATGGCCCGCTAACTTGTCCATGTCACATCTTGAGGTAAATATGATCTCTGGTCCTTGAATAACCTCGGTGCGTCCACCCTATGAGTTACGTCTTCTTATCCTTAGTAACTCGGGTTACGTCCTCGCATCCTTAGTAACCCCTTTTTGTTGAGTCGCGTTCATCATGCTAACAACCATTTCATAACATACAACATTCAAATGACATACAATCCAATCGTACCAAAACAAAAATAGCATTTCATAATTCATATCACAAAAGTATCATCATTCATAACATTCTTATTCATACAAGCCAACCTTACCATTCACAGCATAAACAACCAAAATTTCTATCTAACTTCCTTACCTCAGGTCTAAGCAAAGCAAAACTGACAAACTTCACAATGAGCCTATATCATAATCAAATAACATTATTTAGCATCACATAAGACTCTATTGTGCCCACTCATATATCCCATGTGTGCATGGTGAAAACTACTCATCATTATCAAAATAGGCACAATTACACATAAAATCACCAAAAGAATAAGGCAACTTATACCTATGATACATGCGTGGTTTTTAAATAAAAATCGTATGGTTGAATATTAGACACATTTTTTAACGTAAAAGTGAAATTGCATGCAACATGCATATGTGGGAACGTTGTTGAAAAGTGGCGTTAAAAACGATAATTCCTAAGCGATTATTTCTATCGTTTTAAAAATAATGAATTAGTAACATGCTTTTATTACCATTACTTATCTCTTTAAAATCACTAAGTTGATTAAACCTCTTAAGACATTATTTTTATTTCATAAAAATAATTTATTTAGTCATTTAAAAATATAATAAATCCATTTATTATTTTTAAATTACATAGAAATAATAAATGCTTGAAATTATTTAAAATATTTATAATCATAATTTTCCTTAGAAAATAACAATTTTATTCCAATTATCATAATTATAAACTTGATGTGAGAAAATAAAATTTTTAGGTGTGGAAAAACTTATATTTCACTTGTATTATTTTCAAGACTTAATTTTTAAATAGAATAGATTCATAAGTGATAATCCAATAATTATTTTTAAAAATATTCTAATACACTTTTAGCCACTATTTAATTTATTTTAAAAATAACAAGTAAACTAAATTCAACATTTTTCTTAATTAAAATAAAGAAAATCATAACTATTAAAATGAACACTCATAGTTATATTAAAAATAGCACTTTTTAATAATTTCATAGTTTAGGGTATTAATTTATTTCAACATACACATCAAATTCCTTTTATTTAAAAATACAACTTCACATATTTACTAAAATTCCAGCAACCAATTATATCTTCAAATTCACTATTTTTATTTTTAAAAACTCATATTTTTCTAAAAAATATATAAAAAAAATCTGTAGGTAATCATTTGAGTAAAACATCATTTCAAGGCTTCTTAAAATTTTCCATTTAATTTCTTAATACATCATAGCACTTGTAAAATTTATTTAAGCATTTAAAAACGGCCTAGGGGCAATTTAGTCTTTTCACCCTAGGATATGTATAAGCCATTGAAGGTTGTAGAAGCTTAGCCAAAATAGAGTAAGTTCTTTCTCTCCTGTACATCTTTCCTCCTCATTTTCTATTCATTTTCTTCTTGGATTTTTGAGCTCCTTTTGAGGATTCAAGCTAGGGAAGTGGACCTTGAGGGCTTAGCATTGTATTCCACCATTGAAGAGGATCCCAAACTGAGCTTGAGGTAAGTTTCTAGCCATTAAAAACTTTGGTTTTCTCTGTTCTCGTTTTGGATTTCAGCTTGGTTTTCTAGAGTTGATATTGGGAATTGATGGGAGTTTTTGGCTAGGGTTACTTGGGTTATGATGCCTAGGACATGTGTAGATGGTTTTTGGGTTTATTGGGACTTAAAATGAGGTTTGGAAGATTGTTATTCAGGTTGGAAATGGTGGTGTCAAAGGATGGGAAAACCAGGGTTGAAAACCATGGTTGTAGCGCTACAGCGCTAGCTAGGCACCAATCTTCTCTGCCAAGGGCGCTGGGGCGCTAGGGGGGTAGCGCTACCCTATTTTTCCAGATTCTTGTTTTGGGCATTTTTTTAGGGTTTTTGGCTTGGGGTTTCAATTCCTAAGGCTTGGGATCGAATCTACTCACTGTTTGGGTACAATTCGGGGTCCCAGGAGTGAGGTTTAGGTCAAGACCCTTTTATTGTTGATTTTCATTAATGGAGGTTATAATTGGTTATGACTAGGTAACCGCTAAGGAATCAAAAGGTCGATCATTCTCAAAGGTCGTTCTTTTACTACTTCTCGCTCGAACCAGAGGTAAGAAAACTGCACCCCATATGTGACATGCATGGTTATTATTGAGGCATGCTGGGTGTTTAAATGTGGACATTGATTGCATATCAAATGCTTAGCAAATCTTGCTCACTTGCGCATGGCACTGACTAATTAGTCAGAATTGGCAATGGTGTCAGTATTAACTGTGAAGCTGTTACTCACTAGTCAAGTTCGGCAGTAGTACTGAGCACTGGTCATATGGTATTGACTAATAAGTCAAAAATAATTTTAGCGTGTTTAACGCAAGCTAGATCTAATCGACATCTGCATTGAATGACTCGTCATGAGCATTAATGTCGGACCGACCTCAAGTTCGATGAAAATAAAAGCGCTTGTCTAGCCTATGGCTAGTCACTTAGAGCTAGGGCTTAAGGCCCAGGTGATTGCATCGTCACATGGCTATGGGTGCTGAGCCCCGTAGTGACTTACTCATCAGTCACTCATATGTTTAAGCTAGTGATTTACTCATCAGACACTCATCTAGTTTATGCTAGTGACTTACTCATCAGTCACTCATCTGGTTTACGTTAGTGACTTGCTCATCAGTCACTCATCTGATTAGGGCTGTAAGCCCCATCATGGTTACACATAACCTTAAAGTGTTATTGACTCATCTGTTCAGGGCTATAAGCTCTGTATGATTATCATGATCATCATTTGATATTATTTACATGCAGTAATGAGTTATCTTGCTAGGCTTTGGCTCATGGGTGCTATGTGGTGCAAGTAAAGGCAAAGAAAAGCTCACCCAGCCTTGAGTGGAGAGCTTAGGTGGTGATGTGTACGTATGCAACAGCTTGACCACCACGACCAAGGAGTTTCTCGGAGGAACTAGAGGGTTAACCTTATTTTTGTCGCTTAGGTCGGTGGGTTGTAACTTTTACATTGTAATGACCATTTTGTATTGTAAATTACTTGTAAACGCTTTTATGGGCCCATGAACAGTTTTATGTTTTAAATAAAATATATTCTTTCCTTTTGATTGGTTTTTCACCTTAGCCTGTTAATAACACCTAGATGTACGTTTATAACCAAATGACTCGATTAGTGAGTTAAGCACTGTTCAAAGCTCACAGTAAATATTTTGGAGTAATCGGGGCGTTACAACTTGGTATCAGTGCGTGCCAAGGTTTAGGGTTCTTGTAGACTGGCTGGGCATGTACACTCACCACTGAAGACAAGCTCGACTCATGGTTTGGTAACTATTTATGTAGTTATATATTTGACTGCTTAAATATAGTATAAATGCTTTACCTGTATACATGAGATACCTTGATAAGGTTGTGCCTTGACTACTGCATCATGAGCAAGAACGTGCTAATTAGTACTGATATTGCTAGAACATACTCACTAGTATTGTTCATTGTGAATGATTATTTGATACATGTTAAATGATAAATGCTATAATGATTCCATCTGTATATCTGTATAATTGTGGAATAGGTGATTATCTGTTGATCTTGGACCGTGAGGTGGCATGAGGTTTTGTTATTACTGCTAAACTGGCCGCATTGATTGTTTCAGCACTGTATAAGTGATAAGAATGATTCCATGACAGACAGATTCATCAGCTGGCCAGGAAGATCAAGGCCAGAATAATAGACAGGGTCAAGAGAATGACCAAAATCAGATTCCACAGCCAGCTCCTGAGAATTGGCAGCAATTGTTTAATGATCTGCAGGCCACAATGTTGAGGCAGGGAGAAGAACTCCGCCTCCTAAGACAACAGCAGGTCCTTGCAGTAGCCAATGTACCTGAGGCACCCCCTGTATCGGTGTCAGCAGTTGAGTAGCTGCCTGAGGTTGGAAACAAGTGGGAGCCTCTTTATGAAAGGTTCAGGAAGTAGCAACCTCCAGTGTTTGAAGGCAGTGCAGATCCTGCTAAAGCTGAGCAGTGGACAAGCATGATTACCACCATCCTTGAATTTATGAGGGTGACTGGTAATGAGAGAGTGGCATGTGCCACGTATATGTTTCGGGAGGATGCCCGAATTTGGTGGGAAGTTATATCCCAGAACAAAAACACCAATGCCCTGAGTTAGGAAGAGTTTTAGACTCTGTTCAACAAGAAGTACTACAATGATTCCATCAGGGCGGCAAAAGCTGAAGAATTTATCAGATTACTTCAGAGGAGTTTATCAGTGATTGAGTATGCCCTGAAGTTTGATCGATTGGCAAATTTTTCCATGGAGCTGGTACCCACTGACGGGACTAGAAGGGAGAGGTTTCTCCAGGGGCTACAGCCTAGATTAGCCCGAGATGTTTGTATTACCACTATGGCTGGGGTTACTACCTATGCACAGGTGGTGGAGAAGGCACTCACAGCTGAGAGTGCAGAGAACAAGATCTGGCGAGACAATACAACTAGAAAAGAGTTTAGGAGGACATGTTCTCCATTTGTGGGTTCAAGTAGGGGTGGAAGCCCCAGTGATCAGAAGAGGAAGATTCCTAACACCTTCCCAGCTCCAGGTCCTGATAGGCGACCCCGTGGTATTTCAATGGGTCGTCAGGGTGGTAGTGAGGCCTGAAAGACTTATCCTGAATGCCCCAGGTGCAAGAGGCGTCATTTGGGAGAGTGTAGGGCAAAGGCCTGCTTCTTGTGTGGAGTCGTGGGTCATTTCAAGAAATATTGCCCTAAAGCAAGAAAGGAAGAACCCAGAAAAGCAGACGCTCGGCCCCAGCTCGAGTGTTCGCATTGACACAAGCAGAAGTTGAGGCTTCACCTTCAGTAGTTACAGGTCAGCTTTTTAGTGCTGGAACCCCTTATAATGTTTTGATTGATTCTGGTGCTACACATTCTTTTGTTGCTAGTAGAATTATTGATAGACTGTGTAGACCCTGTGATTATTAATTTGTGGGGTTTGGAACTTTATTACCCACCGGGGAGTTAGTAGTATCCAGAAGATGGGTTAGCTCTTTGCTAGTGACAACGGAGGGCAGAGAGTTGTGATTAGTGGTAAAAAATACACATTTATTGATTTTAATAATTCAAATAAATTAAGTTTTAATTAATATTTTCATGGAATTAATATGATTTATTTTATAAATGAAAATATTTGATTATGACTTAATTTATTGTTATTTTTAAGGAATTAAAGTTGTATTTTGGCACTTTGAAATGAAGAGAAAAGAAAATAATTAAATATGAAAAAAGAGAATAGAAAGTGGCATTTTTCTTGAATAGAAAGTGGCCCAATCGGAAGGAGAAGCCCAGGCCCGTATCCTCCCCAAGCCCACCGAAGCCAACCGTCTACCATACCGAGTCGAGCCAAGCCTGACGCCTGCCATCTGCCACGCCCCAGCCGAGCCGAGCCAAGCCAGCCACCTGTCCGCACCCTTCAACCATCCTAGCAGGCCCAACACTCCCAAGGTCCAACGCAAACCCAACGGCCCATCCGAAGCTTCCTCCAGCAGTTGATCCGCGAGCCTAGTTTCCTCAGCATCCCCAAAGAGACCCAGCGGCCCAACGAAACCCAGCACCCATCCGACCCTTCTCCTCTTCCAGCCAGTGCCATGTGGCACCTCCCCATTGGCTGGGAATGGGTCAAAACCCACTTCTACCACCAGCCACCTTCAACCCATATTTTGTGAGGATTGGGCCTTGGACATTGCTATTTTGAGCTTCAAAGCTCTTTTTTTTTTCTTTTTGTGTTTTAGAAAAAGAGAAATTTTACCATGCACCAAAATAACTAGGTTAATATTTATAATAAGATTTGATTTTTCAAAATCATATTTTATTATTAATATTTCAGATTTATTTTATAAACCCCATTTTGTTGTTTAATTTCTTTTTAGTTCTTTTCTCCCTTTATAAATAGAGACTCTCATTTCACATTTTGTATGTAATTTTGAGAGTGAAGAAACTATAGCAAAATTTCTACTCACTTTCTTCTCATATTTTCTTCTTAGATTTTTATGAGAATCATGAGCATAATGGCCTAATCTTCCTAGGAAGGTTATGGATGCCTCCATATGCTAGTGATGTTATTTTGCTACTTTGAGTTACTATGTTCTTAATGTAATGTATTTGAGTTATTTATGTTCTTTCATCCCTGTCTCTATTTTGTTATCTTTATTTACTTATGCTAATAGTATATAGAATTAGTCATGCTCTTTCTATGTGCTTCTAATTAGTAAAAGTAATATTGATACATAATGTTATGTTTAATCTTCTATTGCATTATTGCCCTTGGGTATTTTGTCATTTTTAGATTTTTCATTGCTTTTAAAGTAAAGAAATTTATAACTCAAATGGACTTTTGTTAGAAAAAAATATGGACTTTAATGTTAGATTTTCCAAGTAAATGTTGGGATGTGAACTATTTACTTGTGCATTTTTGTAAATCAAGTAACTAAGTAACTAAACAAGCATATGGATGATTCTTGAAACCTTTCTATTTCTCAAACTCTTGATTACCCTCACTTTTATTTCACTTATCTCATTTTATCATTTCATCAAAAAAAAATTACCAAAATCTCAGACCTCTTTTCATTTACAATTTTATTTATCTCTTGTTACTAACTTTTTATGTTATTTTCTACTAATCATTTGGTTTTAGGTTACCTCCTTGTGGATCGACCGCCCGATCTATACTACAACCACCACTTAGTGGTTGTCACGATTTAGGCGTTAAAAAAGTTGTCATTGGATTTGATAGAGTTAGTTATGACTAACTTCGACATGATTCTGGGTATGGATTGGTTAGTAAAGTATGGGGCAACCATAGATTGCAAAAGGAAGATGGTCACCTTTGAGCCTGAAAGTGAGGATCCTTTTGTGTTTGTTGGTACTTTGCATGGACCTCGTATACCTATGGTTTCTGTTATGAGGGCTAGAGATCTATTGCAAGGAGGTTGCATGGGATTCTTAGCCAGTGTGGTTGACACCACTCAGGTCATGTCAGTGAGACCAGAAGAAACTAGATTAGTTTGTGATTCCTGGATGTGTTTCCAGAAGATTTACCAGGGTTGCCACCACACAGAGAAATTAAGTTTGTGATAGAATTGGCACTAGGGATGGAGCCAGTGTCTAGAGCACCTTACAGAATGGCCCCAACTGAGTTAAAAGAACTTAAAGTATAGTTGCAAGAGCTATTGGATTTAGGTTTTATCAGACCTAGTTTCTCACATTGGGGTGCGCCAGTTCTGTTTGTAAAGAAGAAGGATGGTTCTCTGAGGATGTGCATTGATTACAGAGAACTAAACAAGTTAACAATTAAGAACAAGTATCCTCTGCCAAGGATAGATGATTTGTTTGATCAGTTGCAAGGTAAAAAGGTATTCTCAAAGATAGACCTTCGTTCTGGTTATCATCAGTTGAGGTTCAAGGAGGGAAACATACCAAAGACTGCTTTTCGCACTAGATATGGACATTATGAGTTCTTAGTCATGTCTTTTGGATTGACTAATGCCCCAACTGCTTTTATGTATCTGATGAATAGAGTGTTCAAGGATTATTTGGACCAGTTTTTAATCGTCTTCATTAATGATATCCTGGTTTATTCTCAGTCAGAGTCAGAGCATGACCAGCATTTGAGATTGGTTCTACAAAGAATGAGGGAGCACAAACTATTTGCAAAGTTCAAGAAATGTGAGTTTTGGTTATCTCAGGTATCTTTTCTTGGGCACATTATTAGTAAGGAGGGGATTAAGGTAGATCCAGCCAAGATCGAGGTAGTCAAAGATTGGCCAAGGCCAAAGAATGCTTCTGAGGTTAGAAGTTTCCTTGGATTGGCAGGTTATTACAGGTGTTTCTTGGAAGGGTTCTCTAAGATTGCTACTTCATTGACTGAGCTAACACACAAGAATCAGAAGTTTGTGTGGTCAGACAGGTGTGGGAACAGCTTCCAGGAACTGAAGCAAAGGCTGATTACAACTCCAGTTCTGAGTCTTCCAATAGATCAGGAAAAGTTTGTGATTTACTACGATGCTTCACATCAGGGTTTGGGTTATGTTCTGATGCAGTCAGGGAAGGTGATCGCTTATGCCTCATGTTAGCTGAAGGAGTATGAACAGAGATATCCTACTCATGATTTAGAGTTGGCGGCTATGGTCGTTGCTTTAAAGGTATAGAGGCATTACCTTTATGGGGAGAAGTGTGAGATCTACATTGACTACAAGTGCCTGAAGTACTTCTTCACACAGAAAGATTTGAACATGAGACAAAGGCATTGGCTGGAGTTAGTAAAAGATTATGACTTTGAGATCTTGTATCATCCAGAAAAAGCCAAGTGGTAGCTGATGCATTAAGCCAGAAGGGTCTGGGACATATTTATAGTGCGAGGCTAATAGCCAGAGAGTTAGCAGATGATATGACCAGAGCTGGTATAGAGTTACTGGTGGGCCAGTTGGCCAATATTATGCTATAGTCTACGTTGTTGGAAACGATCAAGGAGGGTCAGTTGGGTGATCCACAACTGACCAAGATTAGAGAGGATGTTTTGGCTGGAGTATCCAGAGATTACACAGTGTCTGAGATGGGCTTGTTAAGAAACAAGGGTCGGATATGTGTTCCGTTAGACACTGCTATGAGGTGAGAGATTCTAGCTGAATCTCATACTACACCTTATTCTTTGCATCCAGGCACCACGAAAATGTATCAGGATGCAAGATTGTTTTATTGGTGGCTGGGGATGAAGAAGGATGTAGTGGAGTATGTGGCTACGTGCTTGACATGTCAATAGGTCAAGGCTGAGCATCAGGGCCGGCAGTGTTATTGCAGCCTCTGGATATCCCAGAATGGAAATGGGAGGACATCACGATGGATTTCATGGTGGGGTTACCCAGGACTGTTGGTCAACATGATTTTATTTGGGTTATTGTGGATCGCTACACCAAGTTAGCTCACTTCTTTCCAGTGAAGACTACATATATAGTTGACCAGTATGCAGATCTCTATGTGAGAGAGATCGTGCGCCTCCATGGAGCACCGAGGTCGATCGTGTCAGATCGGGACCACTTTTACTTCCAAGTTTTGGGGGAGTTTACAGAAGGTCATGGGAACACAATTGAAGTTCAGTATTTCTTATCATCCTCATATATATGGACAATCTGAGAGGACGATCTAGATATTAGAGGACATCCTGCGAGCATGTGTGTTGGACTTTGGTGGATCCTGGAGTAAGTATCTACCTTTACTAGAGTTTTCCTACAACAATTGTTATCAGTCTACCATTGGGGTTGCACCTTATGAGATGTTGTATGGTAGGAAATGCAGATCTCCCATTCATTGGGATGAGACAGGTGAAAGGAGATACTTGGGTCCTGAGGCAGTTCAGAGGACTAGTGAGCAAGCTGAGCCCTAGATTTGTAGGTCCATTTGAGATCCTGGAGAGGATTGGTCAGGTGGCTAACAAGTTGGCCTTACCACTGGCATTGTCAGCCGTGCATAACGTGTTTCATGTTTCAGCTCTTCGGAGGTATGTATATAATGTGACTCATGTTTTGAGCTATGAAGATCTCGAGCTTAAGACAAATCTTTCCTATGAGGAACAACCAGTTCAGATACTTGATAGAAAGGACAAGGTCCTCAAGAATAAGACAATACCTTTGGTTAAGGTATTGTGGAGGAACAGCAAGGTTGAGGAAGCGACCTGGGAGCTGGAGTCAGATATGCAAAATTAGTATCCCGAGCTGTTCAGGTAAATTTCGAGGATGAAATTTCTATAAGGAGGGGATAGTTGTAATACCCAAAATCCCTAATGCAATTTAATGGTTGGATAAGTAGGACGGGAGGGCCATAACTGATTTATTATGCCATTAAATGATTATGTCCATGTTTGTGTGAATTATATTATAATATGGTGTTAAATGCATGCATGTGGGTCCACATTTCATGATAGGGGCATTTTGGTAATTTGGCCCATTGAGGGCGTAATTGTATATTTGTATGCATGTTGGTGAACTATTGTTGAGGCCACATAATAATGTGGATTTGTTCGAGCCATTCGGCATGAGACGATCTTTGAGTACCAGTTAGCGGTTTGGTCATAACGTGATTAAGTTCGGGGCTCGGGTGGGTCTCGGGGTAATTTGGTGATTAGAACGTTGTCGGGAATTAAAGGGTAACGGGATATAAATTATTGGTATTTGAGAATATTGGGTTGCGGGAATTGGAGGGTGTTAATTATGATTAATGAAATAGGTGGGAAAGGACGGTTTTACCCTTGGGAGCATTTAAAGGATTTTAAATAGCCTAGGGGAAATTTAGTCTTTTCACCCTAGGATATGTATAAGCCATTGAAGGTTGTAGAAGCTTAGCCAAAATAGAGTAAGTTCTTTCTCTTTCGTACATCTTTCCTCCTCATTTTCTCTTCATTTTCTTCTTGGATTTTTGAGCTCCTTTTGAGGATTCAAGCAAGGGGAGTGGACCTTGAGGGCTTAGGATTGTGTTCCACCATTGAATAGGATCCCAAACTGAGCTTGAGGTAAGTTTCTAGCCATTAAAAACTCTGGTTTGCTCTGTTCTCGTTTTGGATTTCAGCTTGGTTTTCTAGAGTTGATATTGGGAATTGATGGGAGTTTTTGTCTAGGGTTACTTGGGTTATGATGCCTAGGACATGTGTAGATGGTTTTTGGGTTCATTTG
This sequence comes from Humulus lupulus, assembly GCF_963169125.1. Classification (NCBI taxonomy): domain Eukaryota; kingdom Viridiplantae; phylum Streptophyta; class Magnoliopsida; order Rosales; family Cannabaceae; genus Humulus; species Humulus lupulus. Next base: position 55,331,853 of record NC_084802.1, read on the forward strand.
GGGACTTAAATGAGGTTTGGAAGCTTTTTATTCAGGTTGGAAATGGTGGTGTCGAAGGATGGGAAAACTATGGTTGAAAACCCTGGTTGTAGCGCTACAGCGCTAGCCAGGTGCCAATCTTCTCTGCCAAGGGCGCTGGGGCGCTAGGAGGGTAGCGCTACAGCGCTACCTTTTTTTCCAGATTCTTGTTTTGGGCATTTTTGAGGGTTTTTGGCTCGGGGTTTCAATTCCTAAGGCTTGGGATCGAATCTACTCACCGTTTGGGTACAATTCGGGGTCCCGGGAGTAAGGTTTAGGTCAAGACCCTTTTATTGTTGATTTTCATTAATGGAGGTTATAATTGGTTATGACTAGGTAACCGCTAAGGAATCAAAAGGTCAATCGTTCTCAAGGGTCGTTCTTTTACTACTTCTTGCTCAAACCAGAGGTAAGAAAATTGCACCCCATATGTGGCATGCATGGTTATTATTGAGTCATGTTGAGTGTTTAAATGTGGACATTGATTGCATATCAAATGCTTAGCAAATCTTACTGACTTGTGCATGGCACTGACTAATTAGTCAGAATTGGCAATGGTGTCAGTATTAATTGTGAAGCTGTGACTCACTAGTCAAGTTCGGCAGTAGTACTGAGCACTGGTCATATGGTATTGACTAATAAGTCAAAAACAGTTTTAGCGTGTTTAACGCAGCTTGAAAAGATTAGATCTAATCGACATCTACATTGAATGACTCGTCATGAGCCTTAATGCCGAACCGATCTCAAGTTCGATGAAAATTAAAAGTGCTTGTCTAGCCTATGGCTAGTCACTTAGAGCCAGGGCCAGAAGGCCCAGGTGACTGCATCGTCACATGGCTATGGATGCTGAGCCCTGTAGTGACTTACTTATTAGTCACTCATATGCTTAAGCTAGTGACTTACTCATCAGCACTCATCTAGTTTACGCTAGGGACTTACTCACCAGTCACTCATCTGGTTTACGTTAGTGACTTGCTCATCAGTCACTCATCTGATTAGGGCTATAAGCCCCACCATGGTTACACAGAACCTTAAAGTGTTATTCACTCATTTGTTCAGGGCTATAAGCTCTGTATGATTATCATGATCATCATTTGATATTATTTACATGCAATAATGAGTTATCTTGCTGGGCTTTGGCTCATGGGTGCTATGTGGTGCAAGTAAAGGGAAAGAAAAGCTCACCCAGCCTTGAGTGGAGAGCTTAGGTGGTGATGTGTACATATGCGGCCGCTTGACCACCACGGCCAAGCAGTTTCTCGAAGGAACTAGGGGGTTAACCCTATTTTTTCCGCTTAGGTCGGCGGGTTGTAACTTTTACACTGTAATGACTATTTTGTATTGTAAATAACTTGTAAACGCTTTTATGGGCCCATTAAATTTTTTATGTTTTAAATAAAATATATCATTTCCTTTTGATTGTTTTTTCACCTTAACCTGTTAATAACACCCAGATGCACGTTTATAACCAAAGGACTCGATTAGCAAGTTAAGCACGGTTCAAAGCTCACAGTAATGGTCTTGGAGTAACCAGGGCGTTACATTATTATTCTTTTAATTATTTTGTTCTTGTTGTTCTTATTTTACTTGAATTATAATTGTTTTGAGTTTTGTAATCTTCTTCTTCTACATCCTTCTATTTACTTGTATTTTGTGCAATTGAGTTGTAACATTTCTTTAATCAATATTACCTTGTCTAATGTATTTTTTGCATAGAGTTGTATTTTAGTTTTACCATTTCCATTGAGCAATATATTTATCTCTAACACGTACAACATGTTCCTTATATGGACATGTGGATGCGTCTTGACCCCAATTTTTTTATGATTGTGTTCATTGTATAACAAATAATTAAAATATTGAAAACAAAGTTCAAACAACTTGTTGTACATGTAATTTTATTCATATATTTATTATTATTATACATTTTGCATGACTTTTTTTTTTATAAAAAGTCTAAATTATGTATAAATAAATTTATGTTTTGTGCAAGGGTTATTTTGGCCGATTACCTTTCATTTTCAAAAATTAATTTTGACACATCGTGTTTTGTCAAAATGTTAAAAATATAAATAGATAGATCGATTATTTGAACACTCTATTTTGACCGATTACCTGTTTTGAACTTTTATTTTTTAAAATTAACTTTTCAACCATGTATGTATTCAAAAGGTTCAAAATTCTTTATAAAAACTAAATTATATATATATAATATATTTTGTGTAAGGGTTCTCACCATTTTGAACCTTCTTTTCTAGCCGATTAATCGATTGGACCCTTTATTTTAAAAAATTAACTTCTAGACCTTGTGTTTTGTCAAAACGTTAAGAATATGAATCTATATAGATAAATTATTTGAACCACATGTATTTTGGTCGATTACTTATTTGAACCATTTATTTTTAAAATAGTAAAATGAATTATTAAATATTAATCGAACAAAGAATTCGTATTGAATTTTCAGAAAATATATTTGACTAAAATAGAGTAAATCAGAATATATTTTCTTTTATATAATTATGTTGTACTTTAATTTTTAAATCATTTAAATATATATATTTATATATGCATGCATGTTTCATTTTAATTATAATATTATTTAAAAAAATATACCTCATTTGAAAAAACTGGAAAATACACCATAGAGGCTTGATAATTCTAGAGAGCTATTTCCTTGAGAGATCCCTTAATGTTTAGAGAATAGGGGGAAATATGCTTTTGGACAAAGGTTTTAAACATTGTTCAAGTTAGTGATCTTTAGTACTCTACACTTTGGTTGTGTGAGAGTTTGTCTTCTTATTATTGTTCTTTTCATTCTTTTGTTCTTGTTGTTCTTATTTTACTTGTATTATCATTGTTTTGAGTTTTGTAATCATCTTCTTTTACATCCTTCTATTTACTTGTATTTTGTGCAATTGAGTTGTAACATTTCTTTAATCAATATTATCTTGTCTATTGTATTTTTTGCATAGAGTTATATTTTAGTTTTACCATTTTCATTGAGCAATATACTTATCTCTAACTCGTACAACTTGTTCCTTATATGGACACGTGGACGCGCCTTGACCCCAATTTTTTTTATGATTATGTTCATTGTATAACAAATAATTAAAATGTCAAAAATAAAGTTCAAACAGCTTGTTGTACGCATAATTTTATTCATATATTTATTATTATACACTTTGCATGATTTTTTATTTATAAAAAGTCTAAATTATGTATAAAGAAATTTATGTTTTGTACAATGGTTATTTTAGCCGATTACCCTTTATTTTTAAAAATTAATTTTTACACATCGTGTTTTGTCAAAAGATTAAAAATATAAATAGATAGATCGATTATTTGAACACTCTATTTTGACCGATTACCTGTTTTGAACTTTTATTTTTTAAAATTAATATTTGGACCATGTATGTATTCAAAATGTTCAAAATTCTTTATAAAAAGTAAATTATATATATAATATGTTTTGTGTAAGGGTTCACACCATTTTGAACCTTCTTTTCTAGCCGATTACCCGATTGGACCTTTTATTTTAAAAAATTAACTTTTAGACCTCGTGTTTTGTCAAAACATTAAGAATAGGAATATATAGATAGATAGATTATTTGAACCACATGTATTTTGGTCGATTACTTATTTGGACGCTTTATTTTTAAAATATTAAAATAAATTATTAAAAATTGATCAAACAAAAAATTCGTATTGAACTTTCATAAAATATATTTGATAAAAATAGAGTAAATCAAAATATATTTTCTTTTATATAATTATGTTGTATTTTAATTTTTAAATCATTTAAATATATATATATTTATATATGCATGCATGTTTCATTTTAATTATAATATTTCTTAAAAAAATATCTCATTTGAAAAGACATGTAAATATCTATATTTAAATTAGTTAATTAGTTATCATTATTAAAAACATAGTTAATAGTAATTAATATATTATTATATATAGATTGAAATTTAGAAATTAAATAAAATAAAAGAGAGTAAAAACATAGTTAATAGTAATTAATATATTATTATATATAGATTGAAATTTAGAAATTAAATAAAATAAAAGAGAGTTAATTATTATTATTTTAAAAAATAGAATAAAAATATATTGTTTTTAGAAAAAGTTGAATAAAAAAATGAGAAAAACTAAGAAAATATATAGAGTGATTTATAGCAATTTTAGAGTGTCTTTATTTAAATAAATAGATTTATAATATTTTAAAAAAATAGAAAATATAAGAAAACACTTCATCTCCTTGTGGCTCTCATTTATATAAATATATTGTATAGATACATATATTTAAAATACTATAAAAAAGAATACAATATAAGTACAAAAATTATAATTTTTTTATAAATATAGAAAATTATAATTTGTGTACAAACTTAATAATTTTTCCACTTCTCTTTAATGTTATATATGTTTGTATAATTCACCAATTATTATAATTTTTCTTTTGATAAAGTAAAAAAAAAAACTAAAAAGGAGTTTGTATAATTCTTCCTATGTTTATATATGTTTTTATAAAAAAAATATAAATTTTATAAACTAAAAAAATATATAACTATTGGGCAATTTTGAATTAAATCAATCATTATAAAAAGAAAGAAAATATTAATATTTGAACAAATTAAAAATCAAAGTCAATAAATAGTTTATTTATAGCCTAAAAGCATAACCCCAGAAAGATTTATAAACCATGTGGGACTATAGCGATGTTTGAAATGATTAATTAATCATTCTTTTAAATAAAAAAAATTAGAAAAACCAAAAATTATGAGAAAATAGATAAATCATATATTATTAATTATAGGAAGCCACATCACCTCCATATAACTCTCTTTTATATAAATATATAGAGAGATAGACTTTTATAATGATAGAAAATTATAATTTTTGTAGACACTTAGTAATTCTTCTATTTTTCCTTAATGTTATATATGCTTATATAATTCACCGGAAATTATATATAAAGTATAAATTTGATAAACTCAAAAAAAATATATAAGTATTGGGAAAGATTGAGTTAAGTCAATCATTATAAGAAAAAAAAAATTAATATTTGAACAAATTACAAATCAAAGTCAACAAAGGGTTTATTTATAGCCTAAAAGTATAACCCCACAACGATTTGTAAACCATGAGTGACTATATATAGCAATGTCTGAAATGATTAACTAATCATTTTTTAAATAAAAATAATTAGAAAAACCACAAATTATGAGAAAATAGATAAATCATATATTATTGATTATAGGAAGTCACATCACATCCATATAATTCTTATTGATTATAGGAAGTCACATCAATTCTATATAATTCTCATTTATATAAATATATAGATGTTATATATGCTTGTATAATTCACCAGAAATTATATATAAATTATAAATTTGATAAACTCAAAAAAAATATATAACTATTGGGCAAGGTTGAGTTATATTGACGCAGTTTTTCGCCAATAGTGAAATAAAAAAATAACAAGGTTGAATTAGCGCTTGATGATAAACCGAAGTAGGAAAATAAATCTCAAGAACACTGATCTTTTTACGTGGTTCAGTGGTTAAAATCCACCTAGTCCACGAGTCTATATTATTACTGCTTTTATCTCTATTTTGACAGAGTTTCAGTATTACAGAATTATCCCCCTTTTCCCTGTCCAATATTCTCAGTATATATAGAGAAATTCCTTGGATAGGTTTGGGTAACTGCGTGAGTCAATCACAGATTTTCATATTTATTACATTAATATGAAATATTCTCATTTATACTAGGATATAATCTGATCATGAAATAAATAGTCTCCTAATATCTGGGACATTAAATATCACAGGCTCGCCATGAACGATCGTATAAAGTATCTGGGTCTTCGAGGATCCGCGGACAAGCCATATCTCCAAATTACCACGAGCTGGATATACCATCGAGCTCGTACTATGGAGGTTGTGCCTCATAAATATTATAAGCTCGCTCAATTTATGCATCCCTAGCTTGTACAACAATTATGAAAATAAGTGCTGTCTACATGGAAAATACATGGACTCTTTGGCTATTTCTTCCATGCATTTATTTGCCAGCTATACAATATCTGAGTGAAAGACTTGTGCTGAAAATAGGATACACAAGTCAAATCAATCATTATAAGAAAAAATATTAATATTTAAACAAATTACAAATCAAAGTTAATAAATGGTTTATTTATAGCCTAAAAGTATAACCCCACAATGATTTGTAAACCATGTGGGACTATAGCAATGTTTGAAATGATTAATTAATCAATTTTTTAAATAATTTTTTTTAGAAAAACCACAAATTATGAGAAAATAGATAAATCATATATTATTGATTATAAGAAGTCACATCACCTCCATATATATCTCTTTTATATAAATATATAGATAGACACAATTTTATAATGATAGAAAATTATAATTTTTGTAGACATTTAGTAATTCTTCAACTTTTCTTTATGTTATATATGCTTGTATAATTCACCAGAAATTATATATAAAATATAATTTTGATAAACTTAAAAAAAAAAAACTATTGGGCAAGATTAAGTTAAATTAATCATTATAAGAAAAAAAAAGTTAATATTTGGACAAATTACAATTCAAAGTCAATGAATGATTTATTTATAACCTAAAAGTATAACCCCGCAATGATTTGTAAACCATGTGGGACTATAAGGATTTTTTAAATATTTAATTAATCATTTTTTTAAATAAAAAAATTAGAAAAACCAGAAATCATGAGAAAATAAATAAATAATATATTATTAATTTTAGGATGCCACATTACCTCCACATAGCTCTCCTTTATATAAATAGATAGATATATAAATAATTATTGGGCAAGATCGAGTTAACTCAATCATTATATGAAAAAATATATATTAATATTTGAACAAATTACAAATCAAAGTCAATAAATGATTTATTTATAACTTAAAAGTATAACCCCAGAATTATTTGTAAACCATGTAGGACTATAGCAATGTTTGAAATGATTAATTAATCATTTTTTTAAATAAAAAATTAGAAAAACCACAAATTATGATAAAATAGATAAATCATATATTATTAATTCTAGGAAGCTAATTCACCTCCATATGGCTTTCCTATATAAATATATAGATAGATAGATTTTTATAATGATAGAAAATTATAATTTTTGTGGACACTTAGTAATTCTTCTACTTTTCTTTAATGTTATATATGCTTGTATAATTCACCAGAAATTATATATAAAATATAAATTTGATAAACTCTAAAAAAAAATATAACTATTGGGCAATATTGAGTTAAATCAATCATTATAACTAAAAATAATATTAATATTTGGCCAAATTTCAATTCATAGTCAATAAATGGTTTATTTATAACCTAAAAGTATAACTCCACAATGATATGTAAACCATGTGAGACTATAGGAATTTTTTAAATGATTAATTAATTATTTTTTAAATAAAAATATTAGAAAAATCACAAATTATGAGAAAATAGATAAATTATATATTATTGATTATAGGAAGCCAATTCACCTCCATATAGCTTTTCTTTATATAAATATATAGATGAAAATAGATAAATAATATATTATTGATTCTAGGAAGCTACATCACCTCCATATAACTCTCTTTTATATAAATATATAGATATATATAAATAACCATTGAGCAAGATTGAGCTAAATCAATCATTATAAGAAAAAGAAGATATTAATATTTGAACAAATTACAAATCAAAGTCAATAAATGGTTTATTTATAGATCTATTTCCACCAATTTCTCTTATTTATAGCCTAAAAGTATATCCCCACAATTATTTGTAAATCATGTGGGACTATAGCGATATTTGAAATAATTAATTAATCATTTTTTTTAGTAAAACAATTAGAAAAACCACAAATTAGGAGAAAATAGATAAACCATATATTATAGGAAGCCACATTACCTCCATATAGCTTTACTTTATATAAAAATATAGATATAGATATAGATAGATAGATTTTTATAATGATAGAAAATTATAATTTTTGTAGACACTTAATAATTCTTCCATTTTCCTTTAATGTTATATATGCTTGTACAATTCACCTGAAATTATATATAAAATATAAATTTTATAAACAAAAAATAATATATAATTATTGGGTAAGATTGAGTTAAATAAGTCATTTTAAGAAAAAACATATTAATATTTGGACAAATTTCAAATCAAAATCAATGAGGAGATTATTTATAGCCTGTTATCCAATAAATTAGCGTTGGTGACGTGGCAAGTAATCTCTGGACACGAGGCTGACACCTGGAAGTGTCTGCTAGAGCATCGACCAGAAGGCACCGTAGAAGCAGGGTAAGCCCGTCTTACTCGCGACCAGTCTGGTCGATGGTTCCGTGTACAAGGCAACATTTATGGGAAGATCTTTATGAATCCCGAATTTATCTCATACAATCTTCCGGGTATCCGATTATTCAGGAAATAATATCTGTAACAATCTTTTGTAACCCTCCTTGAGCCTATAAATAGCAAGAGATAGCTCAAAGGAAGGGACCTTTTTTGGCTTTTGAATCATTCGAAACTATAGTAATTCTCCAAGTAAACTTGTATTGTTCTTCAGAGGTTAGTGAAACTCATTGAACCCTGGTTCTTTGATCACCCTTCTGATTCTTATATCAATATCAGTCTAAGTGGACGTAGGTCATTACCAGATCCTGGGGCCGAACCACTATAAATTGCTGTGTTTTCTTTACTTTTGTCATTACGTTCTTCTCTATACATTCGTTCATATCAATCACGTTTTGACTCCGTGTCAGTTGGCCAAATCTTGGGTCAACATAGCCTAAAAGTATAAACCCACAATGATTTGTAAACCATGTGGGACTATAGGGATTTTTGTAATGATTAATTAATCATTTTTTTAAAATAAAAAAAATTAGAAAAACCACAAATTATGAGAAAATAGATAAATCATATATTATTGATTCTAGGAAGCTAATTCACCTCCTTATAGCTTTCCTTTATATAAATATATAGATAGATAAATTTTTATAATGATAGAAAATTATAATTTTTGTAGACACTTAATAATTCTTTTACTTTTCTTTAATGTTATATATGCTTGTATAATTTACGAGAAATTATATATAAAATATAAATTTGATAAACTAAAAAAAATATAACTATTGATCAAGAATGAGTTAAATCAATCATTATAAGAAAAAATATATATTAATATTTGAACAAATTACAAATCAAAGTCAATGAAGGGTTTATTTATAGCCTAAAAGTATAGCCCCACAATGATTTGTAAACCATGTGAGACTATAGAGATTTTTGAAATTTTTAATAAAAAAATTAAAAAAAATCACAAATTATGAGAAAATAGATAAATTATATATTATTGTCACATAGCTCTCCTTTATATAGATATAGATAGATAAATATTATATAAATATATTAATTTATAATATTTAAGAAAAATAATACAATACGAGTACGAAAATTATAATTTTTGTATGCACTTAGTAATTCTTACACTTTTCTTTAATTTTATATATGTTTGTGTAATTCCCCCAAAATTATATATATAGATACACATATATTAGATCATTACTTAAAATTGTCACATAAATCTATTTTTTTTTAAATTTGCTAATACTTTTTCTAATTCTTATATAAAAAATATGAGGAAATATATCATAATTTTTTTTTCTCTTTTATCTTATATGTTTAGCACAAAAGATAAATCATAACAAACAAAAAAAAAATCAATATTATAGGGTCTTAATTTCCATGACTATCTTGAACTTATTAACATATTAGAGTTTATATTTTTTTTACGAACGAACTCAATATCACCACAACATAAAATCTTTTATGTACTGGTTTAAAGATTGTGAACATGACTTTTAAAAAAAAATAAGTGATAAAATGTATATATATATATATTATTGTTACACTATATATTTATCATTCTTTTCAATATATAATAGTATACAATACAAAATTAAAATTATAAATATTATGTTAAATATTAACATAAATTTGATAAACTAAAAAAAATATAATTATGAGGCAAGATTGAGTTTTATATAAATATATAGATTTTATTTTTTTTTCTCTTTTATCTTATATGTTTAGCACAAAAGGTAAATCATAACACAAAAATAAATCAATATTATATGGCCTTAATTTCCATGACTATCCTGAACTTATTAACATGTTAGAGTTCATATTTGTTTTCACAAACGAACTCAATATCAGCACAACATAAAATCTTTTATATACCGCTTCAAAGATTGTGAACATGACTTTTTGAAAAAATAAGTGATAAAATATATATATACATTCTTGTTCCACTATATATTTATTATTTTTTTCAATATATAATAGTATGTAATACAAAATTAAAATTAAAATTATAAATATAAATATTATGTTAAATATTAACAAAAATTTGATAAACTAAAAAATAATATAATTATGAGGCAAGATTGAGTTATATTATTCATCATAAGAAAAAAATATTAATATTTGGATAAATTTCAAATCAAAGTCAATGGATGGTTTATTTATAACCTACAAGTATAACCGCACAATGATTTGTAAACCATGTGAGAGTATAGGGATTTTTTAAATGATTAATTAATCATTTTTTAAATAAAAAATTAGAGAAACCACAAATTATTAGAAAATAGATAAATCATATTATTGATTCTATGAAGTCACATCACCTCCATATAACTCTCTTTTATATAAGTATATAGATATAAATTATATATATGCATACACATATATTAGATCATTACTTAAAATTGTCACATAAATCTATTTTTTTCTTTCAATTTGCTAATACTTTTTCTAATTCTTATATTAAAAATATGAGGAAATATATCATAATTTTATTTTTTTATTTTTTATCTTTTATGTTTAGCACAAAAGATAAATCATAACACAAAATAAAAATAAAAATTATAGGGTCTTAATTTCCATGACTATCTTGAACTTATTAACATGTTAGAGTTTATATTTTTTTTTACGAACGAACTCAATATCTCTACAACATAAAATCTTTTATATACCGCTTCAAAGATTGTGAACATGACTTTTTTAAAAAATAAGTGAGAAAATATATATACATTATTGTTACACTATATATTTATCATTATTTTGAATATATAATAGTATATAATACAAAATTAAAATTATAAATATAAATATTATGTTAAATATTAACATAATTTTGATAAACTAAAAAAATATATAATTATGAGGCAAGATTGAGTTAAATCAATCATCATAAGAAAAAAAAGTATTAATATTTGGACAAATTTTAAATCAAAGTCAATGAATAGTTTATTTATAGCCTACGAGTATAATTGCACAATGATTTGGAAACTTATAGGGATTTTTGAAATGATTAATTAATCATTTTTTTAAATAAAAAATTATAAAAGGCGCAAATTATTAGAAAATAGATAAATTATATATTATTGATTCTAGAATGTCAAATCACCTCCATATAGCTATCCTTTATATAAATATATAGATATATTGTATAAATATATATTTATAATATTTTTTAAATAAGAATACAATATGAGTACATAAATTATAATTTTTTTATAATGATAGAAAATTATAATTTTTGTAGACACTTAGTAATTCTTCTACTTCTCTTTAATGTTATATATGTTTGTATAATTTACCAGAAATTATACATAAAATGTATATTTGATAAACTAAAAAAAAAACTATTGGGCAAGATTGAACTCAATCTTATAAGAAAAAAAATATATTAATATTTGGACAAATTTCAAATAAAAGTCAATGAATGGTTTCTTTATAGCCTAAAAGTATAACATCACAATGATTTGTAAACCGTGTGAGACTATAGAGATTTTTGAAATGATTAATTAATCATTTTTTTAAATAAAAAAAAATCAGAAAAATCCCAAATTATGAGAAAATAGATAAATCATATATTTTTGATTCTAGGAAGCCACATCACCTCCATATAACTATCCTTTATATAGATATATAGATATATAGATAGATAGATAGATGTATAGATAGATATATAGATAGATCGATATTATAGAAATATATAAATTTATAATATTTTAAAAAATGAATGCAATATGAGTACGGAAATTATAATTTTTTTTATAATGATTGAAAATTATTATTTTTGTAGATACTTAGTAATTCTTCTACTTTTCTTTAATGTTATATATGTTTGTATAATTTACCAGAAATTATATATAAAATATATATTTGATAAACTCAAAAAAAAAAAAATATATATATATATAACTATTGGGCAAGATTGAGTTAAATCAATCACTATAAGAAAAAAAAAAGATTAATATTTGGACAAATTTCAAATCAAAGTCAATGAAGGGTTTATTTATAGTCTAAAAGTATAACCCCAAAATGATTTGTAAACCACGTGAGACTATAGAGATTTTTGAAATGTTTAATTAATCATTTTTTTAAATAAAAAAATTAGAAAAACCATAAATTATGAGAAAATAGATAAATCATATATTATTGATTTTAGGAAGTCACATCACCTCCATATAGCTCTCCTTTAGAGATGGCAAAAAAACTCGGTGGATCGGGGCGGGTCGGAGCCCCGACCCGACGGGGCGACCTATGATCTGAAAATAAGTGGGGCAAAACTGGGGCTGGTCGAGATCCGACCCGACTCGCTACCAATTGAAGCGGGTCGGATCACGACCTAACCCGGTTGTTGTTGTTGTTTTTTTTGTAATAAAGAAACTTTTTAAAAAACTAATTACTGCAACTATTTAGGGTGATCTACAATCCAAATATATATATATAAATAAATAAAACAAAGTATATTTAAGAGAGATAGAGAAGAAAATTGATGTTTTGCTTTGAAGTATATAAAATTTTATTTTATTTTAGTATGTAAGACAATTTATAAACAAATTTAGGCAACTCATTTATGTCTATTATGACAGATTTTCTTGTCATTTTTTTTTATATTGTAACATTTAAAGAAAAATTAGTCTTTCTTTTATTAAATAAAAAGAAAAAAAAAAAACCTTACTAGGTCGGGTCTGACCCGCTCCATCAAATCCGGGGCGGGTCTGACCTGACCCGGATCAAAAGCCTTAACGGGTCGGGTCGGGGCAGAAGCTTAGCGGGTCGGGGCGAATCTTTAGCGGGGCGGGGCCGACCTGCCCCATTTACACCCCTACTCTCCTTTATATAGATTTATAGATGATATTATATTATAACACCCTAAATATTGACTATAATTGTAGAAATAAAGATGTTGAAAAATAAACGTAATAAATCGTAAAAAGTGTTGCATTCTTTATTTATAATTTAAAATAAACATAACCACAGTTTAAGAAAAATAAATAATAGTGTTATCAGGTAAATTAGCATTGGTGACATGGCGAATAATTTCTTGATAAATGACTGACACCTGGAGGCATCTGATAGAGTATCGACCAGGGGACACACCTGAAGCAGGAGAGGCCTATCTTTGCCGCGACCAGTCTGGTCGGTGGTTCCGATAGCCGAACAACATTTGTGAGAAGATCTTTGTGAATCCCGAATTTATCTCATGCAATCTTTCGAATATCCCACTATTCAGGGGATAATATCTGTAACAATATTCTGTAATCCTCTATGAGCCTATAAATAGCAAGAAATAGCTCAAGGGGAGGGGACTTTTCTTTTGAACGAAGAAAAAGGAGAGAGAGAGAGAGAATTTCTCCCAAAACACTTGTATTGCTTTAAGTGAAGTGCTGAAACTCATTGAACCCAGGTTCTTTGATCACACTTTTGATTTCATATCAATATAATTCTAAATGGACGTAGGTCATTACCAGATCCTGGGGCCGAACCACTATAAATTACTGTGTTTTCTTTACTTTCGTCATTATATTATTTTCTTTATATTTGTTCATATCATCCATATTTTGACTCTGTGTCAGTTGGCCAAATCGTGGGTCAACATTCTGGTGCTTTCATTGAGAGGACGATTCATCGTTATTGATAAAATTAATGGCGAAAGCAGGAAAGAAAGTTGGTCAGACCGCCGCTGCACCGTCGAATCCGCCACCTCCTCCTCCCCCTGCAAGCATGGCGGAAGATGAGCCGCAACTAGATTTTGAAGAGGAGGAAATGGACGATGCGACTTTGAGGAGCACCTTGGGCACGTTGTAGGAAGAGTTGGCTAGTCTGAGAGCCAATCAAGAGACTGCTGCAGAAGCTATGGCAAGGCAGCAGCAGGAACTTGATCGTCAGCGGGCGGAGTTGAGCGAGAGACAAGCAGAGGTAGATCGCCGCCAGACCGAGGCCATGGCAGCCCTTGAAGCGGCCTTGCTGTTGGCCAGAAATCAGGCCGCGCCTGCCTCGCAGCCTAACCAACCTGAAAATGGGCCACCCTAGGGAGGTCCCAATCCTAGCCCACCGATCCATCCTTCAAGCCCGCAAAGGCCAGAACAGCCCCAGATGCCCCATGACGATGTCCCACTGGACCCCGAGGCAAATCCACCATCCCAAGCTGCTCGAGGGAATCCCCCGCAGCAAAGGCAGAATAGGGCCGAGCGACAGCCTCGTAGTCCTAGACGCCGCGAGAATGATGGGCCACCCCAAGCGAACAGAGGTCACTACCCTCCTGGTAACAAGAGGGACTCGGAGTTAGGCTCTGCGGTCCGTGGACCCCCACGGCATGATAATGCAAGGGGACATCGCGACCAGCGCAGGCCACCCTCTAACGCTCAAGGTGTTTCTGCCAGAGACGGGAATAGAGGAAACAACCAATCTTGCCACATCCAATCAAAGTTCAAAGATGGCCACGGCTACAACGAGGCTGACTCAGGCAAGGGCAATGCTGATGGGAGGAACGGAAATAGAGGTAAAAGCAGGAGCCAAATACCTCAAGATGACCAACCAAATAGACAAGATGCTGGGGGGCAACCCAGGCAAAATAATGTCTTCAACCGGCTCAGAGGTAGCGAGCAACGGAGAAGAGAGGAAGATCTAAGAGACATACTCAATGATCGTCGGGAGAAGCATGGTGAGAACATTCCCCCAGCAGCAGAGACCGTAGCTATTCCTACTGCGTTGCAAGCCCAGATAGACGCACTAAATCAGGCTGTGCAACAGCTGGTCGGAGGAAGGACCTCTTACATCGACCACGATAGAAGAAAAGGCACTCCATTTATCCAAAGAATAGCCAACGCAGAGACTCCCAGCAAGTTCAAGATGCCTACTCTCCCGAACTTTGATGGATACGGGGATCCCGTCTCGCATGTGAATAAGTTTGAAATCCAGATGGACATTCAGAAAGTGTCCGAAGACGCTCGGTGCAGGATCTTTCCTGCAACACTTTCTGAAGCCGCGCAGGAATGGTTCTTTAAGTTCCCACCTGCAAGCATAGTTTCCTGGGAAATGTTCGTAAGGGATTTCTACGGACAGTTCTATGTAGGTCGTGTCCACCCGACCGAAGCAAACCAACTGGTCGAGATCCGCCAGCAGGATGGGGAATCACTAAAGGATTACATCCAACGTTTTATGCGAGCTACAGCCGGAGCAAAGACAGTCGGAGACGAAGGAAAAATGATGGCTATAACCGCGGGAGTGAGGCGCCGTTCACCCCTGTGGAAAAGTCTTCGTAAGGACGGAGTTAAAACAACCCAAGAGTTCTTGGATCGAGCTGATCGTTACATAAAGCTCGAGGAAGCCATTGCTGACGATGGGAAACCCTCGAACAAGGGAAAAAATGCCGCCGAACCTTCCAAAGCCGCCAATGGGTCCAAACCTAATGGCAACGACAAAGGCCATAAAAACGGCAACGGTAATGGCAAAAATGGCGGGAAACGGCCATATAACGAGCCCTCCACCTCCGACAATAAACGTGCCAAGGGTAATCATTATGAACCTAGGTTCACTAACTACACTGCCCTCATCGAGTCTCGAGGAGAGGTTTACCAGGCCACGAGCTCTAGTGTGCCTTACAAGAAACCTGGGCCCATTCGAAAAGACATTTCGAAAAGAGACACCACCAAGTTCTGTCGTTACCATAACGAATACGGACATGACACTAATGAATGCAACCAGTTAAAAGACGAAATCGAGTTCCTTATAAGATAAGGACACTTGAGAAGGTACGTACGGGCCTCGGGAACTTCCCAACGAGAAGCTCCAGGTGGCAACGAGCAGACGTCTGCACGCCAGCGCTCGCCACCATTACAGCCTGCCCCCATAGCCGGAACGCTCTTAACCATCTGTGGAGGCCCGCACCTCGCGGGAAATAGCGGAAAGGCCAGAGAACGATATGCTCGAACTCTACGCCACGACCAGGACATCGAGATGATGACTGTGGAGGACCGAGCACCGAATAAGGCTCGCTCAGAGGAGTACGGGATAACCTTCTCTGAGGACGATGCCCAGCACGTCCGGTTCCCACATTCCGATCCGCTGGTCGTGGATACCCAGATGGCCAATATGATGGTAAAAAGAATACTGGTCGATACTGGAAGTTCAGTGAACATCCTGTATAAATCAACACTGGAACGCATGAAATTGTCCGTAAAGGACTTGGAGCCCTGCAATCAAACCATATACGGCTTCTCTGGAGAAGGACTCGCACCAGCCGGGATGATCAAACTCCCAGTAACAACGGGTACAACGCCTGCCTCAAGGACACTACTCACCACTTTTGTAGTGGTCGATTGTCCTTCAGCATATAACGCCGTTATTGGAAGACCCATACTGGTTGAGCTGAGGGCCATCATCTCCATGTGGCATCTAGCTATGAAGTTCCCAACAGACGCAGGGGTAGGGTGCGTTTTAGGAAACCAAAGGGAGGCCAGAGAATGCTACAACGCCTCAATCACAAAGGCAAAAAGTGGAGCGTCGAGGAGCGCTACCCCAGAACGATTGCAGATGACAGAAGACGGTCAAACCCAATCAGGTGGTAAAGTCACCAAATAGGGTGTTGCCCAAAGTGAGGATATAGATTTGGATCCTCGCTTTGGGGATTTTGAAGAAAATATAGGACCCATCGAGGACCTGGAAGAGGTCCAACTCGATGAAAAAGACCCAACCAGAGTCGTGAGGGTTGGGAAGAATTTAGAACCTACCACAAAGCAGGCACTGGTAAGATTCTTGCAAGAGAACCAAGAAGTTTTCGCCTGGTCGCATAAAGACATGGTTGGAATAGACCCTGCAGTAATCAGCCATGTCCTGAACATAAACAAAGCCTTTTCACCGGTGCAACAGAAAAGAAGGCTGCTCGATAAATATAGATCAAAGGCCTTAAAAGAAGAAGTCGAAAGACTTAAAGAAAATGGGTTCATCAGGGTAGCATTTTATCCGTCGTGGGTCTCAAATCCGGTGCTGGTCCCCAAGCCAAACGGCAAGTGGCGGACCTGTGTGGATTTTACAGACCTCAATAAAGCCTGCCCAAAAGACTGCTTCCCACTCCCGAGGATCGACCAGCTAGTCGATGCAACTGCAGGACATGAGATCCTCTCGTTCATGGATGCGTATTCGGGCTACAACCAAATCAGCATGCACCCCCCTGATGAGGATCACACCAGCTTTCGGACCGATACGGGCTTGTATTGTTACAGAGTAATGCCCTTCGGACTGAAAAACGCAGGAGTGACTTACCAACGACTGGTCAACCACATGTTCAAAGAGCTAATTAGGATAAGCATGGAGGTATATGTGGATGACATGCTCGTAAAGTCCAAAAGGGCAGAAGGACATGTGAGGGATTTGCAGAAATGCTTTGACGTGCTGAACAAGTATCAGATGAAATTAAACCCCCTCAAATGTTCCTTTGGAGTCGGATCGGGAAAGTTTTTGGGGTTTATAGTAAATTCAAGAGGAATCGAGGCCAACCCCGACAAGATAAAATCCCTGATCGACATGAAGTCGCCGAAGAAAATCAAGGATGTACAAAGCCTGACCGGAAGGATCGCTGCCCTGAGTAGATTCATCTCAAAATCAACTGACAAGTGCGTTCCATTCTTCAATCTACTCAGGGGAAATAAGAAGTTTGAATGGACGGAAGATTGCGAGCAAGCATTCCAGACCTTAAAGACTCATATGTCGCAACCTCCCATCCTATCAAAACCAATCGAAGGAGAGACTTTGTATATTTATCTGGCGATTACCGAAGTTGCTGCTAGTGCGGTACTAATACGGGAGGAAGAAGGCGTACAGAAAGTTGTTTATTACGTCAGCAAAAGGCTCATCGGTGCGGAATTAAAATATCCCCCGATCGAAAGATTAGCATATTGCCTAATTCTAGCCTCCAGAAAGTTGCGTCCTATCACAGTTCTGACCGACCAGCCCCTTCGGCAAGTCCTCCAAAAACCGGAGATGGCTGGTCGACTATTAAAATGGGCGGTCGAATTAGGACAGTTTGACGTAACTTATTCACCACGAGCAGCAATAAAAGGGCAAGTCTTGGCCGATTTTATTGCGGAGTTCACCGAACTCCCCAACAACGATTTGCGCAAACAGCCTGAAGCGCCCATGCCTCAAGACAAGACTCCTTCGTGGAAGCTATTCACGGATGGATCATCTAATGAATCTCACGCTGGAGCGGGAGTGATATTGGTAACGCCTGAAGGGCATCGATTTCACTGCGCAATCAGGTTTGACTTCGCCGCGTCAAACAATGAAGCGGAATACGAAGCACTCCTCGCTGGACTGAGAATGGCCAGGGATATGAATATAAAAGCGCTCGATGTTTACAGCGACTCTCACTGGTCGTGAATCAAGTCCTGGGAGAATATCAAGCGCGGGGATTAAAGATGATGGCTTACCTCAACAAAACAAAAGATTTTCTAGCACAGTTTACAAAGTACACCCTCCAGCAGATTCCGCGAGACCAGAATTCGAATGCAGACGCCGTGGGCAAACTCGCAAGTGCTAAAGATGCTGACGCCTTGAACATAGTCCCAGTAGAGAGATTGAGTGAACCAAGCATTGATGCGGCCGAAGCCAACATGGAAATTCGTATAGAAGATACATGGATGGCGCCTTACCTGGAGTACCTGACAAATGGGACATTGCCAGCAGATAGAAACAAAGCTAGAACCCTGCAAAGGCAAGCTGCTAGATACATACTGCTCGACGGTGTTATGTACCGAAGAGGATATTCAATGCCACTGCTCAGGTGCATTACATCAGAAAAAGCCAAGGAACTCATGAAAGAGGTGCATGAAGGCTTCTGCGGAGATCACGCTGGGGGGCAGAGCTTGGCGAAAAAAGTTCTCCGACAGGGCTACTTCTGGCCAACAATGAATGAGGATTCAATGGAGTACGTACGAAGATGTGATAAATGTCAAAGGTTCTCCAAAATCCCACGAGCAGCTCCAAACGAACTAAAGCAGATGCAGAGCCCGTGGCCTTTCGCAATATGGGGAATAGACTTAATTGGATCACTGCCAACAGGAAAAGGAGGAGTAAAGTACGCAGTTGTGGCAGTCGATTACTTCACAAAATGGGTCGAAGCTGAGCCACTCGCAACCATTACGACCAAGAAAGTTCTCGACTTTGTCATCAAGAACATTGTGTGCCGCTATGGTTTGCCCAGAAAGATAGTATCAGACAACGGGACCCAATTTGACAGCGACCTGTTCACCGATTTATGCGAAAGGCATGGGGTAATTAAGAGCTTTTCTTCAGTCGCACACCCCCAAGCGAATGGGCAAGTCGAAGCTGTAAACAAAACCCTCAAGGACACCCTGAAGAAAAGACTTGAAGAAGCTAAAGGAGCATGGCCAGAGCAACTACCTGAAGTCCTCTGGTCGTATAGAACATCTCATCGAACAGCCACAGGACGTACCCCATTTTCCTTAGCTTATGGGTATGAGGCCATGTTACCCGTCGAGATAGATCCCCCCTCACATCGGCGTTTAACGTACGATCAAGACCAAAACAGCCAGCTAATGCTGGGGTCCTTAGACTCAATTGACGAGATACGAGAAAAATCTCAACTCCGAGTTGCTGCTTATCTGCAAAAAGTCGCCCGGTACTTTAACTCCAAAGTTAAAGAAAGAAGATTCAACGTCGGAGACTTGGTGTTACGACGAGTTTTCTTGAATACCCGCGATCCCACAGCTGGAGTGCTCGGACCTAACTGGGAAGGGCCTTACCAAATTGAAGAAGTCCTTCACCCAGGCACTTAAACGGAGATCTCATTCCACGTTATTGGAATGGAGAACACCTACACAAGTATTATCAATGAACAGCCCTTCTTAAAGGACTGGCTTGTTTAAATTTTCTTTTACAAGTTTTGCAAAGAGGGTTAGCCACGTTGTGTGGCTAACTGCTCGTATATGTAAGATTCTATTTCAGAATCGCTCGTAAAGACATGATTAGTCCATCTTTAATACGAAATTATAAGGGACTGTGCTCAGCCAGTCGTTCTTGCCAACCTTTGTGAATTTACATTTACAAGTATTTGTTCATTACGTGTGTTGTTTTGCTGTATTACAAGTATCATTTTTTCACACGAACAGGAATGTTCGGATAGGCCATGGTCAAGGCAAGTGACCCAGGACCTAAAGCTCCTCGATCACTTGGGGGGCATATAAGGCACATCGATAGCAAAGCATACTCTTAAGGAATGTAAACACATGAACAAAATGAGTGAAAGCATGCTACAAGTACTTAGAGTATTTTTCAAAATATATGTTTTGTTAAATCATGCCAAAGTACTATGCTAAGTTCGGTCATACAAACAAACGTTATAATAAGTAAAAATATTATAGCACCAAGAGTTAAGCTTTTACACCGCAAGCATTGTTGCTTGGATGTAACTGTTCAAACAAAAAGATTTACTGCCCGTGCAGCAAAGTTAAGAAGAAACTATTGTCTTTACATCACGACCCGTGGGTCGCATGTTCAAAAAAGAAAGAAAAATAGTTAATAATAAATTAAGAAGCATGGGGGGCAGGAGGGTCCTGGGCAGCAACCTGGTCAGTCACTTCCTCGATGGTTTCTTCTTCCAAACCAACGACGCTTGGGGTTGCAGGAGTCGCAGCTCTTGCCTCCTCTTCATCCAGTTGAACAGCGCACCGGGCCAACTCCGCAGCTCTGACCTCCTCTGAAAGGTAACTAAAGTCAGCACCCTGATTGTGTTTCCAGAAGTTATAGAAACATCGGAGTGTTGTCCTTTTGTACTTTTCTAGATTCTTGGAGTTGTCAAGCTCCAGCTGCTGCACCTTGCCCTCGAGAGTGGCAATAGTCTCGTCCTTAGACTTGACTACCCCCTCCAGATGCTTGATTTCGCGGAGATGAGTTTTGTTGTACGACCGGTACTCTTCCCTCAGCTTAACCGCTGCATCTTTTATAGCTTCAACCGCGGACAGTTTGGTTACCGCTGCATCCCTCTCTCGGACCACCGTCTCCAACTCCTTAGCATGTTTGGCCTCAGCAGCCGAAAGCTCCTCGGCCGCCTTCACCTGATGTTTCTCGAGAACTTTAGCCTCAATCTGCTCAAAGTAGGCCTGGGCTCGGGTACGAGCAGTAATGGAAGAAAGTAAGGCCTGTAAACGAAAGAAAAAGAAGTCAAGACTTATCACGAGGGCTGAAAAAACAAAGACTCGAGGAATAAAGAAATACTTACGCTGGAGATCTCGTTCAGAGCCCTGTTCAGGATCTGATCGACTGGTAGCTCTTCAGCTTGGATCATGGCGGCCCCAACACGCTCACCTTTGCCTATGCGTTCAATTCGATCCTTAGCGGATCGGATGGTATGGCTCACGAGCCTGGCCCCATGGGCCTCTTCGCGAGAAAGCTGCTCCCTAGCAGGCGCAGGTGGAGGGTTGGACCGAGCAGGAGTGTTTTGCTATTCAGAAGGAGCTGGAGGAGGAGTGGGAGTTCGCCCAGTTGGCGCAGGACTTTGCCAAGTTGGTGTACCCTGCGGAAGGTCTTCTGGTCGATTCTTCTTAGCTGAAGGACCTTGACTGGTTTCACCAGTCCGCTTCTTTGACCTCCGTTGAAGTTGAGGGACTTCCTCTTCCTCTTCGGCCTGGTACATGTGAAAAATATTGGGAGTCGACATGTCTGCATGAAAATAAACACAAGAGGTTAGTAAGGGAAGAGAAAGGTGAAGGTAAGTAATACAACAGAAAGAAGATAATAAAGTGAATACCCGAGCTACAACTACTGGTCGCTATACTATTGACTCTATTAATCATATACTCATTTTCTGGCACGAAGAAGTTTGGCCCTAGATTAGGAGCATATGTAAAGTTACCATCCCCGTCAAACATATGACAAGGGATTGGAAAATCATTTAAAAGCGAAATAACGTTACCATTGTCATCAGAAGATTCCTCCAAGTCAACGACAGTATCTGTGGCCTTTTCTTTCCCCTTGCCTTGGGGAGCAGAAGGCCTTTCTGCAGAAGGGCTGCCTGTGGGTTCCCTGATCGTAACTCCTGTGGGCCTCCTCCTAGGAGAGGGCACAGGAGGTTGCTGCTCGGGAACCCCCTCGGCAGTAGGTTCGTCCGCTACGGACCCTCTATTTTCATGGCGAGGAGCCAGAAGGCCAGAAGACCTCAAGTTCTTTTCTAGTGTCAGAGTTTTGACACATTTGGCTGCAGCAGACATCCTGGCCAGGGTGTTAGGCCTCAACACCATGTCTGGTGTTGGGGTCGGACGTAACCAAGGGCCTGAAAAGCAGATCAAGTTTGAGAGACGATGAAAGGAAATACTCTGTGATAAAATATCGACCAAGACAAAGACAAATTTATACCTCCTCCCGCGAAGGCCAAGCTGTTACTGGCTATATCCGGAGTGAAGAAATACTCCTTGTTGTAATGCCCCACGTTCGATATATGGGTGGTGCCACTCAAAAACGTCCGGCCGGTTTCCTGGTGACAGAAGTGAAAAAAGCCTGTCCCGTTGTGTTGAGGATTGGACTTGAGGTCAAAGAGGTAGTTAACCTCATGGGGTGAAGGTTCTGGCCATTTGTTAAGTTTGTACAGGACATAGAGTGCAGCCAACATCCTATATCCGTTAGGAGTTATTTGAAAGGGAGCAACGCCGAAATAATTGGCCACCCCCAGAAAGAAAGGATGAAGAGGGAGATAAGCCCCCGCTTCAATATGATATCGGGACCAGGCGCTGTTCGCTCCTCCTGGACGGTTAGCCCTCTGGTCCGCAGTAGGGCGTGTAATGGTTACCCCCGTTAGGGGGTATTTTCTGAAGCAGTTGGCGACCATCCGAGGGGACATCGTACTGGCTGGGGGAGTATACCACTCGACGTCAGGCGGATTCTGATGACGAGGACGAGCCGTAGTTTGGATATTAGGGTTAGGAACAAGATTCTCTCGACCACTGGTCGAGGGAGCCCCCGCCTGCGAATCAGGCTGGGCAGGAGAAGAAGGGTTACTTTCAGACTCGGGCCTTTTCTTACCAGAAGATTTTGAACGGGCCATTGGAGGAGAAGGGTGCGGTCTGGAAGAAGCTCGTGAGAAAGGTATCTGGTAGACACGGTCAGCTGGTTGTTCTTCTCCCTCGAGCAGTTGAGCGAGGAGGTCGTCGTCGATGGGTCTCTCACCTCCCCACAAATCTGGCATTAAAATATGCAAACAGAAGAATGGGGAGGCGAGGTCAGAGGAGTCTAGAAGGCTTTCAGAATAACACTGGTCGAATATAAAAGCTAAGCCTTTATATAACATTATTCTAACAAGAAACTAAGTCTTTCTGTGCGAACAGTTTAAGAAATGGATCAAAGGGTGAAAGTGAAAAGTTTTCCTGAAAAGCTTTTTCAACTCCCCTAAGGGCGGGAAAAAATTATTTTCAACTGGCTTAAAAATCGAAATACTACTTCGATTTTACGTCCTAGAAAGCACTGATCCTAGGTCTTAAACTTACTCATAAGCCTACTCTGCCTACAAAAATATCCTATTTGCAGGCGTTCAAAAACTAAAAACCGAGAGACTCAAACAGTACACCATTTAGAAGCATGCACCACAAAAAATTATAAGCATGGAGTTGCAAAAAACTTACCAAGGAAAATGGTCGTGGAGATGGAAGTGAGAGCTTCGGGAAACAAGAAGCCCACCGTCTGAGTCTAAAAAGCACAAAGGAAAGTTCGCCGGAGAAAGTAAAGCTATGGTTTTTAGGGTTTTTCAGCAGAGTGGTGGCGTGCGTGAAAAGGAAAGAAGTGGCTCTGGTGATCTTATATAAGTTTGTCTCTAATATTGAAAAGGCGTGATCATTAGTTTTCCTTTTTCGAAGTATGGGGAAAAGTGATGGCCGTCAAAATTGTTTCTGGGAAACTGAAAAGTCCTGAATAGACAGGAGTGGGTTGCTTTTTTCAAGGACGCACGAAGGGTTCTGACACGTCAGGAGGCATTACCGAAGAGTCATTCGTTCAAAGTTTATTTACTGTTCGTAGTAAATAAACTTTGGGGGGCAAATGTTATCAGGTAAATTAGCATTGGTGACGTGGCGAACAATTTCTTGATAAATGACTGACACCTGGAGGCATCTGATAGAGTATCGACCAGGGGACACACCTGAAGCAGGAGAGGCCTATCTTTGCCGCGACCAGTCTGGTCGGTGGTTCCGATAGCCGAACAACATTTGTGAGAAGATCTTTGTGAATCCCGAATTTATCTCATGCAATCTTTCGAATATCCCACTATTCAGGGGATAATATCTGTAACAATATTCTGTAATCCTCTATGAGCCTATAAATAGCAAGAAATAGCTCAAGGGGAGGGGACTTTTCTTTTGAACGAAGAAAAAGGAGAGAGAGAGAGAGAATTTCTCCCAAAACACTTGTATTGCTTTAACTGAAGTGCTGAAACTCATTGAACCCAGGTTCTTTGATCACACTTCTGATTTCATATCAATATAATTCTAAGTGGACGTAGGTCATTACCAGATCCTGGGGCCGAACCACTATAAATTGCTGTGTTTTCTTTACTTTCGTCATTATATTATTTTCTTTATATTTGTTCATATCATCCATATTTTGACTCTCTGTCAGTTGGCCAAATCGTGGGTCAACAAATAGTCTTTACAATAAAATAAAATTAAAACTAGGCAACATTTAGTCATAAAGTTCATAATTTCCCAAGAAAATAACACGTGACTATACGACCCCCACATATTCACACCACTCTTGCTATTGGGAATCCGCTCGTCCCTCGTCATCTAAGGTTAACTTATTCTACAAAAATAAAAGAAAGGAATGAGCTTCTGAGCCCAGTAAGGAAAATACACAGCAATTCATACAGAAATCAATCATAAACTCACAACGAATAATTTCACATGCAATACTATATTCATAACAGAAACCAAGGTCATAATCTATCTTATATTACCGTCATACTAAAAATCACACATAGATCTAGATCATAAATTATATCATGCAATCATAGCATTAGTCATAAACACATCATAAATAACAAATCATATAATCACATAGTCATAACAATCATACCATCAGTTCATACAAGAGTTCATAACAACATTAATTTATACTAATCATAGAAGATCAAAATATATCCTAAGTCATAGGTTATAATAACAAGACAGGTATAAGAAAAAGATAAGTGCTCATACAGGGGTGGCAATTAAGCCCCAGACATAAGCCCATCATACATCGGACATCAACTTAGGCCCGTCATAAAATTTTGGCATTTGAGCCTACCGGACATAAGTCTGTTATACATCATTGGACACCTTAGGTCCAGCCACACTCTCTCCTTTATTGTACCTGAAATGTTAGGTCATACAAAACATAAACTAGGTCATAAACTAAACTACCTAATTTTCCTTCCCTTGAGTGTGGTGCACAGAAACTATACTTGAGTCCTTTATATGATAACCCCACTTAAAACCCTATTTCATAAACATTATACCATTATTAAAACATAAATTAATAAATCTAAAACTCAAACACAATAAAAACTTAACTTATACCTCAACCTTGATCTTGAAGAAAACACTAGATCCTTAAATGCTTGCCTTGTAGAGTTTTGACAATAAGAAAGATCGCCTTAGTCCGGGAGAGATAGAGAGCATGAGGGTCTCAAGAGGAGCAAGAGTAAAAAAAAATGAGAAGGAATAAACTCTATTTATAGGCTCTCAATAAAAAAAAAAATCCTAATTCAATTCTAACTATAATCCAAATTTAAATTTAAATAAAATAGAATCCTAACTTCAATAGAAAATATCTCTACATTATCTTATTAATATTTTAATTAAATAATTGAGGAATAATCTAACATCAAACTACCTAGGAAAAATATCTCAACCTCTAACTACCTAAATCTCGTAACTCTGGACTCAATTGTAGTAAAATCAATATAAATAGAGCTGTAGGAGTCCGATTTAGACAATCTTTATATCTTTGTAATGCTAATTAAATTATCTACAACTTTTTAGAAATACTATTTTTCCAAAATCATAACATAACTGGGTCAAAAACGAGTCCAAAGTTACAGTACCTTAGTTACGGAAATTCTATGTAATTATCTAAATAACAACCTAATCCACAAATATCCTAACTAACCATAAAAAAACAAACTCTAATTCTTTAGGCTGATTTTGAATTTACTAAGCCCAAAATCTTATTGGGTTTTAGGACTTTATGTAGACTCGATCCATAACAATTCTTAATAATACCATAATTAATTTATTCTTACATAATCACCCATTTTCTCACAAACAAGGCTACTAATATCATAAAGATATACTACACTATAATAATTATAACAACTAAATATTTAAAAAAATTAAACCTTATTCTATCACCACAATTTAAGCTAAATCTATTCTATAAAAATATAGACAACCTATAATCATATAAATAAAGAGGTCTAAGAGAAAGGTAACCTCGGTTACTACAATTCTCTCCTCCTTAAAGAATTTTTGTCCTCGAAATTTGTCTTACTAAAATCCTTGGGATAACGTTCCCTCATATCTTCCTCCAATTCCCATGTTGCCTCTCTTTCAGTGCTATTGCTCCACAAGATTTTAACTATATGGATACTTTTGGACCTTAACTCCTTAGTCCCCCACTCTAGAACGCGTACTAACCGTTCTTCATAACTGCAATCTTGTTTCAACTCTAGAGCCTCGTAATCGAGCACATGGGATGGATCTAATACATACTTTCTCAACATAGATATATGTAAAACATTATACGTTTCAGCTAATGATTGCTGTAAAGCCAAACAATATGTTATTTTCCCTACTTTGTCCAATATCTCAAAACGGAGCTATAAACCTCGGGCTTAACTTTCCTTTCTTTCCGAAACGCATAATCTCCTTCATCGGAGATACTTTGAGAAAGACTTGATCGCCTACTGAAAACTTAACGTTTCACCTTTTTACGTCGGCATAGCTCTTCTGGTGACTTTGAGCGACAAACATTCTTTGTCTTATCTTTTCTACCGCTTACGGTTCTTGTCTTAGAGCTTCAAGTCCTAAATATCGTCTTTCACCAACGTTGTCCTAATGAAGTGGTGATCGGCACTTCCGTCCATATAGCATCTCATAAGGTGCCATGCCTATCGCGACTTGATAGCTATTGTTGTAAGAGATCTCTATTAAGGGTAGATACTTGCTCCACAATCCTGAGAAGTCTAATGCACACGACCTCAGCATATCTTCTAAAATTTGAATGGTACGTTTTGACTGACCATTAGTCTAAGGGTGAAATATCGTACTTAGCTTTAACTTAGTGCCCATGGCATGCTGTAGGCTTTCCCAAAACTTTGAGGTAAAAATCGATCCTCTATTAGAGACTATCCTCTTTGGGACTCCATGTAATCTTACTATCTCTGCCACAGAAAGCTTTGCATACTACTCAACGTTGTAAATTGTTCTTACTAGCAAGTAGTGAGCAGATTTTGTGAGTTTGTCTACTATCACCCAAACAGAGTCATGCTGCTCGGTGGTCCTTGGTAATCCCGTCACGAAGTACATTGCTATATCTTCCCATTTCCATTCGGGAATCTCTAACGATTGTAATGTTCTAGCGGGTCTCTGATGTTCGGCCTTAACTTGTTGGCATGTAAGACATTTTGCTGCAAACTCTACTATGTCTTTCTTCATTCTCGGCCACCAGTACATTGTCTTGACATCGTTGTACATATTGGTCGATCCCGAATGAAGTGAATACGGAGTGGTGTGCGCTTCTTGCATGATACTTTCTCTTAATACGTCCTGATTCGGCACACACACTCGGTTTCTATAGCGTAGAATACTTTCCTTTGTTATCAAAAAATCAACATTTTCCGAGCTTTGTATTGCTGCCTTTTTCTTAAGAAGAAACTCGTCCTATTGTTGCTTCTCCTTAATTTCCTCCATAAGTATTGACTTGATTGTGAGATCAGCTAATTGTCCTGTTATCAACTCGATTTCAGATTTCTTAATATCATCTTGTAAGGGTTGTGCAATCCCCTTAAGCGTTGATATGCTACCATAACTTTATCTACTAAACACGTCTGCCACGACATTAGCCTTTCCTGAATGATACAACATCTCGCAATTGTAGTTCTTAACTAGTTCCAGTCACCTTCGTTGCCTCATGTTGAGCTCCTTTTGCGTAAAGAAGTACTTTAACTATTGTGGTCCGTATAGATCTTGCACTTTTCTCCGTATAGATAATGCCTCCAAATATTTAAAGTGAAGACCACTGTTGCCAACTCCAAGTCATTGGTCGGGTACCTTTGTTCGTACTCCTTTAGCTATCTCGAGGCATATGCGACCACTTTTCCGCCTTATATCAAAACGTATCCAAGTCCTTGTATTGATTCGTTGCAATATACTACCTACTTTCCCTTGTCATTTGGGATGCATAGATTTGGGATGTTATGAGCTTGTCCTTTAACGTTTGGAAGCTTTCTTCGTACTTCTCCGTTCATACAAATTTCTTTTGCTTCCTTGTTAAATTTTTTAAGGGCGTAGCTATTTTGGAGAACCATTCAACAAATCGTCTATAGTATCCTGCTAAGCCCAGAAAACTTCTTACTTCATTAGTGCTCTTAGGCTTGGGCTAGTCTTTCACAGCTTCTATCTTGGTTGGGTCTACTTCTACGCCATTTTTGGATACAATGTGTCCTAAAAATTCCACATTCTCTAGCCACAATTCAACTTTTTTAAACTTGGCGTATAATTGGTGTTTCTTGAGCCTTTCTAACGTCAGTCG
The DNA here is from genome assembly GCF_963169125.1 of Humulus lupulus. Classification (NCBI taxonomy): domain Eukaryota; kingdom Viridiplantae; phylum Streptophyta; class Magnoliopsida; order Rosales; family Cannabaceae; genus Humulus; species Humulus lupulus. Next base: position 55,361,078 of record NC_084802.1, read on the forward strand.
CAGGTGCCCTTCATGTTCGGCTTCTGTCTTTGAGTAAATTAGTATGTCGTCAATGAATACCACCACGAACTTATCCAAGTAATCCTTAAATACTCAGTTCATAAGGTCCATGAACGCGGCTGGTGCATTTGTCAATCCAAATGACATTACTAAGAACTCGTAATATCCATTTCGATTCCTGAAAGTCATTTTTGGCATATCCTTCTCTCATACTCTTAGATGGTGATATCCTGACCATGGATCTATCTTTGGGAACACTGTGGATCCTTGCTATTGATAAAAAATATCATCTGTTCGAGGCAAATGATACTTGTTCTTCATCGTCACTTTGTTTAGCTCTGGATAATCTATGCACATTCTCATGCTCCCGTCATTCTTCTTGATCAAAAGCATTGGTGCACCCCAAGGCGAAAAGCTTGGTCTAATGAAACCCTTTTCTAAAATCTCTTGCAGTTGTATCTTTAATTCCTTAAGCTCCGCCGGCGCCATCCTATATGAATTTTTTGATATTGGTGTCATTTCCGGTGCCAACTCTATTTCAAACTCGATCTCCCTACTCGGAGGTAATCTTGGTAGATCTTCTGGAAATACCTCGGGCAATTCACATACTATGTGCACATTCTTTGGTTTGAGTTGCATCTCTCGTGACTTGTCTACTATGTTGGCTAGAAACGCCTGGCAACCGCTACCGATTAAACATTGAGCTTTGAGAGTTGAGACTATTGTATGCGTGTTCTAGAAATTACTCCTCTGTAAGTGAACTTCTCGCCATCTTCTATTTGAAAATTGACCGTCTTACCCCTTACAATCAATTGTTGCCCCATATTTTGCTAACCAATCCATTCCTTATATCATAGTCCTTAAGGTCTAACTCGATCAAATCTACTGGTAATTCTCTTTCTTCGATTCTAACTACAACGCTACACACCCCTCTACTAGATAACATTCTTTCCCCTGAGGGTAATTCCATGACAAACTTATCTCTAAAAAGTTCGCATGACTTATCTAAGCTATCAATTATATTCATAAAGACAAAGGAATGTGTCGCTCCTGAATCGAATAAAACATTGAATTGCTTGCCAGAGATTGTGATCTAACCCATACTATTGTATTGCTAGTTTCCACCTCACCTTATGTAAGAGTGAAAACTCTAGTTTGTATTAGCTTTTTGTCCTTCTTTTGGTCTCTCAATTTTGGGCAGTCTTTCTTGAGTAAGCTTGAGGTGCATGAGATTCAGTCCTCATTTCCCAAACACATATGTTCCAATATGGATTCTACCGAACAACGCCATTCTTCGGCTTCTTCCTTGTCCTCTTTCCTGTTTGATTTCTTGTTCGTTCAGTCTTCTAGATCTTCTTAGTTCTCGCTCCATTTCTTTTTTGTTTCCCCTGAAAGAGAAAATTGTAAAAAAACTAAGACAAACAAACAAAAATTATAACCTAGCCTATTGTACTACTGTCTATTAGGTCCATCTATCTATTAAAACTATCCTATTACAATTAAGTCCAACTCGGGTAAATGAGCCTTAACAATTGAATCTTCCACGGAGGAGAGTTGGGTTCAATATATCATACCCACTACTAAGGCCCCCTAACTTCCACATGGACCCAAAAGACAGGAATTTCAACCCTTGCCTTATTAATTGTTATTCATTTTAATTAGATCCAATCTAATAATGCACAACAAATGGGCCTTCACAAATGGGCTAACCCATAAGAGAGGAATTTAAACCTTACACTTTCAATTGAATCAAAAATAAATTTTAAAACCATTTTAATATTACAAAAATTCATAAAAAAATAAAAAATATAAAAAAAAAACAATACAAAATTTCAAAATTGATAACAAAAAAATAAAAACTTTATTTAAAACAAATAAATATCCATAACAAACTAAAGGAAGTTATACTAAATTGTCTTATTTTTTTTTAAAAAAAAAATCTACTAAACTAAAGATCTAATCGTCTATATCAGATATGGTTCTAATCACATTACGATTTATTGTTCTAGATTTTGAAAAAAAAAACTTTGGAATCAAAATAAACTACAATTAGTAGGTTATAAATAATATAAACAAAACAGGGTACTTACTTGGTAACGACACAACCCTTTTTTCTAACTTGTATGAATATGTGAGAACGTTCTAGACCAATATAACCGTGGGCTCTGATACCACTTGTAACACCCTAAATATTGACTATAATTGTAGAAATAAAGATGTTGAAAAATAAACATAATAAATCGTAAAAAGTGTTGCCTTCTTTATTTATAATTTAAAATAAACATAACCTGAGTTTAAGAAAAATAAATAATAGTCTTTACAATAAAATAAAATTAAAACTAGGCAACATTTAGTCATAAATTTCATAATTTCCCAAGAAAATAACACGCGGCTATACAACCCCCACATATTCACACCAGTCTTGCTATTGGGAATTCGCTCCCCACCGGTCATCTAAGGATAACTTATTCTGCAAAAATAAAAGAAAGGAATGAGCTTCTAAGCCTAGTAAGGAAAATACACAACAATTCATACAGAAATCAATCATAAACTCACAACGAATAATTTCACATGCAATACTATATTCATAACACAAACCAAGATCATAATCTATCTTATATCACCGTCATACTAAAAATCACACATAAATCTAGATCATAAATTATATCATGCAATCATAACATTAGTCATAAACACATCATAAATAACAAATCATATAATCACATAGTCATAGCAATCATACCATCAGTTCATACAAGAGTTCATAACAACGTTAATTTATACTAATCATAGAAGATCAAAATATATCCTAAGTCATAGGTCATAATCATAGGTTATAATAACAAGATAGGTATAAGAAAAAGATAAGTGCTTATATAGGGGTGGAAATTAAGCACCAGACATAAGCCCGTCATACATCGGACATCAACTTAGGTTTGTCATACATCATTGGATACCTTAGGTCCAGCCACACTTACCCCTTTATTGTACCTGAAATGTTAGGTCATACAAAACATAAACTAGGTCATAAACTAAACTACCTAATTTTTCTTACCTTGAGTGTGGTGCACAAAAAATATACTTGAGTCCTTTATATGCTAACCCCGCTTAAAACCCTATTTCATAAACATAATACCATTATTAAAACATAAACTAATAAATCTAAAACTCAAACACAATCAAAACTTAACTTATACCTCAACCTTGATCTTGAAGAAAACCCTAGATCCTTAAATGCTTGCCTTGTAGGGTTTTGACAATAAGAATGATAGCCTTAGTCAGGGAGAGAGAGAGAGAGCATGAGGGTCTCAAGAGGAGCAAGAGTAAAAAAAAAAAAGAGAAGGAATAAACTCTAATTATATGCTCTCAATAAAAAATCCTAATTCAATTCTAACTATAATCCAAATTTAAATTTAAATAAAGTAGAATCCTAACTTCTATAGAAAATATCTCTACATTATCTTATTAATATTTTTATTAAATAATTGAGGAATAATCTAACATCAAACTACCTAGGAAAAATATCTCAACCTCTAACTACCTAAATCTCGTAACTTTGGACTCAACTGTAGTAAAATCAATATAACTAGAGATGTAGGAGTCTGATTTAGAAAATATTTATACAGTTAGAAAAGTAATTCAATTATCTACAACTTTTTAGAAATACTATTTTTCCAAAATCATAACATAACTGGGTCAAAAATGAGTCCAAAGTTACAGTACCCTATAGTTACGAAAATTATATGTAATTATCTAAATAACAACATAATCCACAAATATTTTAACTAACCATAAAATAACAAACTCTAATTCTCTAGGCTGATTTTGAATTTACTAAGCCCAAAATCTTATTGGGCTTTAGGGCTTTATGTAGACTCGATTCATAACAATTCTTAATAATACCATAATTAATTTATTCTTACGCAATCACCCATTTTCCTACAAACAATGTTACTAATATCATAAAGTTATACTATACTATAATAATTATAACCACTAAATATTTAAAAAAAATTAAACCTTATTCTATCACCACAACTCAAGTGAAATATATTCTATAAAAATAAAGACATCCTATAATCATATAAATAAAGAGGTCTAAGAGAAAGGTAACCTCGGTTACTACATATATAAATATATAAATTTATAATTTAAAAAAAGAGAATACAATATGAGTGAGGAAATTATAATTTTTTTATAATGTTAGAAAATTATAATTTTTGTATGCACTTAGTAATCCTTCCACTTTTCTTTAATGTTAGATATATGTTTGAGTAATTTACCCAAAATTATATATATACATACATGTATATATTAGATCATTACTTAAAATTATCACATAAATCAAATTTTTTTTTTCAATTTGCTAATACTTTTTCTAATTCTAATATAAAAAAATGAGGAACTATATCATAATTTTATTTTTTTCTCTTTTATCTTATATGTTTTGCACAAAAGATAAATTATAACACAAAAAAAAAATCAATATTATAGGGTCTTAATTTCTATGCCTTTCTTGAACTTATTAACATATTAGAGTTTATATTTTTTTTTTATGAACGAACTCTGTTGTACCCTAAAAATTAGCATGAGTTTAATCACTCAGCTAGGGCTACAGTTGGCATATGAATATATGGAAAAGTAGACGGCTAAAATATCTAGCTAATAATTATGTGAGCATCTCAAGTTGGGACTTGGCAATATGACATTCAGGAGATTGTCAGGCCGCCTCTTAGGATAACAGTCTAGTTCGAGACATATAGTGGCCAGATCCCCCTTTGGGCGCTCTGAAGTTAATCTGAACTAAGGTTCGGATAATCTTTGATCACCAGCTCGATGAAGATACTCAGCTCATGGAAACCTGGTCAGAACACATACTGAAGGATTCCGAGAGACTTGGAGACTCTTTATACGCTCATTAGTGCCCAGGTTGTATTGCAGATTTATCATTTATTATCTGAGATAGCAGGAGTATATTCTGTTATGCAATCATATCCAAATATAAATAAGAGTTATCTATATTAAATGTATACCATATTTATGCACACGGTTACCAAAACCTGTCCAGGAAATTCCACTACAAATATCAGGAATAATGGACAGGGAAGGGGTCGACCTTTTTGTATTACTGAAAATCTGCAAAAATTGTGAGAGAAGAGCAAAAATATTATCTCGTGGACTAGGTGGATTTTAATCATTCAACCATGTCAAATTGTGTGAGTACGAAAGGGTTCTTATAAGTTCATTACGGTTTGCAAATAAGCACTAATATCCTTATTAGATTTCTAAATCTATTGTTGGCGAAAAACTGCTTCAACAGTTTGGTGATATCATCGAGAGGAAATTAGTGCTTTACAAGTTTCATTCGACGTTCATCATGGTGGTTACTTGATCGATGCATGACAACAAAATGGAACAACTTAGTGAGAAAGAGGCACATCATACAACTGTTCCCACTGAAAGGGGCCTAGATGTTGAGCAATGTCCTGGGAAGCAACCAGTGGGCCAAGACGACGTTGGGAGTTCAACGTCACTCCCACCAAATCCTATTCTAGGAAATTTAACAGCCATCGAGATGGAGAATGCCCAGTTAAGGAGCTATCTCGCTACGGAAAACAGACAGATCGAGCAGGTGCTGGCTCGGTTACCCACTCTTGCAACCGACGCTAATGTCAGAAAGAGGCAAAGTGGGTCCCATAAGTCCCATAGGAATAACCGGTCCAAACCTAATCATTTTGTCAAGACCACCACTTAGAGCAAAATCACTGAAGTGCTTAGCCCACTAGTCATCACAAGAGCCATGATTCGCATGTCAGTTGGTCAGTCAGAACTGCGACCCCCAGCTCCGTGCCTTCCACACAGATTCCCAAGAATGCCCACAACAACCTGCTAGGGCGAGCTGGGACAAGTTTACGGAGACAAAACGCCCCAGCGAATCCTCATGTGCTTCGATCAGAACCTCAGGCACAGAGAACTCGGGACATTGGGGTAGAGCCAAGGCAGGTTAATTTAGTTCATCCTGATGGAACGAGGATAGTCTCTCCAATAAGACATCCACCATCGTCGGTTAGACATCCTAAACCAACGCGCCCACAAAGAGACGCTCCAGCTCATGGAAATAGTAGGAGAAATCCTCCTCCATCAGTAGACACTTACGTCCCACGGGCATGTGTTGATAATCCCGGTCCTTGATGTCAACCGCGGGCAGTAAGTTTTGCAAACAGATGTTACTGAATGGGGACCCAGCGTCTGAGAGTGACCTGAGGAATCACCTTAGTTCAGTGCAAAGTCCTCGATTCGACCCACATCCCGACCTGCACAATCATCTGAATTCACAAAGGATGTATCCAGCTCGCAATGATGATATGAGTTATACTCGACACGAGGGAGGTTCGTCTATCATACACAACAATGCGAATGTCCCACCTAACCAAGCTTGAACTTGGAGGGACAACAACCCATCAACCACGTACAATAGGATGGGAGCTGGTGAAGAGCCTGTTGGTTTTTATAGATTAAATAAGAGATTATACGCAGTGGAACAACAATCAAAATTGTTAATTTAACCCCACAAGATTTCTAGATCTACTTCTTCACATACATATATATATATATATTGAATCAAAGATATGAATAGAAAATTACCTCAAGTCCTTCCTTGCTGCTATCTTTTTGTATGGCAAAAATCCTTGAGATCTCACACCAAGATCTTCCAAAATGTTCTCAGCACACAAAGAACGAGTGTGGGCTCGCTATACAAAATAACAGGCAAAATCTATTAATCAGATGTTCTCAATACATGAGATCTGATAAAGTTTGGACCTAAGTTTGTGAAGAACAGTGACCTATGCTTGTATCACTGTTCTCTTTCTCTCAGAGATATTTCACGATATATTTTCTATCCCTGAAAAGTATCGTTCTGAAAAACTGATATCCTATATTTAATATATCCAATATAATAAAAATAAAATATTAGTTATTTTAAACAATTTGAAAAAACTAACCAGTTATCAGATTTTGTTTAAATAATAATATTTTAATCATATTACAATATCTCAGTATTTATTTAATATTTAAATAACTAAAATTCTGAAACCAAGAAACTGCCATGAGCTTCTCTGTAGAAACCAAGAACTTTACTTAGCTAGTTAGATAGTAGTAGTAATAGTAATAGCTAGTAGTAGTTGTAGTATGTTTATGACTGTGGATTTTGGTTCAAGCCGGGACTTAGTTGGAAACTCCTAGCAATAGTTATGGATTTTATAAGTTTAACCTATAGTTTAAGAATATTAATTATAACATAAGGTTTGATTAATATTACTGGTTATTAATATGATAATTATCATAACCTAAGGTTTAGATAGAGCTAATAAGAATATGACACTTGTCATGAGCATGGTTATTCCTAAGGTTTAGATAGAGCCAATACGAATATGACACTTCTCATATGTATGTTTATTAAGGAATTATTATATTAATGATAAAATAAGGGAAATATAAGACTTAGTCTTCACCAGAATTTGTTGGGAGCATGACATTTGTCACAATTTTATTTATTTGAGATTTAGATAATTAAATAGATTTTTCGTAATTTTAGGGTACTGTAAATTCCGACCTATTTTTAACACAGTTATGTTATGAATTTCGAAAAATAATATTTCTGGAAAGTTGTAGATAATTGAATTATCTTTCTAACAGTATAAAGAGAGTCTATATCGGAGTCCTACCACTCCAGATATGTTGATTTTACTGTAGGTGAGTTTAGAGTTACGAGATTTAGGGAGTTAGAAGTGAGGATTCTATTTGTTTTTATTATTTTTGTTTTAAAAATCAAGCTTTGACTCCTTAAATCTCTCTGAACAATTTGACCAAGTCCTAAGCCTTTGGCTGAAGGATATTCAAATATTTTCAATTAAATTCATTATTTTTATTCAAAGCCAAAAAGAAGATTTTTATTCCTAGAACTCTATAAATAGGACCTAGCTACAAGCCTTTTCATTCATTCTTCTAGCATTAATCAGAGCCTTCCAGGTTCTAGTGAGACTATAGAGTGATAAACACTTGGGTTGGGGTTATAAGCTTAATAAACACTTGGGAAGTAAGGTTATAGTGTATTTCAGTTTCGAGGTATAGTTCGGTCATAGAAGCATTCAAGGTATTCCTTATTCTAGTTCCTTTCTGTATTGTTCTTATAGTTTTTCTACTCAAATCCTAACTCGTATTCTCTATTCTTGGTTAGGCATCTAAGATCTTGAACGTAAGATTCTTATTGGTAAGTATCTTTTCGATGGTGTAGTTCATTCTTTTCATCCCTTTTCTTTAGTATACTCACCTCTCTATTATGGTTTTTAGGAGTGTTCCAAAATTCTGACTTTGTTCTCATCATCCCGGTATATTGGTAAGGAAAATAGGATAGTTTTATATGCTTATATGTTATGTTGATATGTTATGATAAGTTATGCTATAGTATGTTTTCTTATGTTTCATGGTTATTATTTACCCTACCTCAGATATTAGACAGGGGACGTAGATGGGTTATCATAAACCTACCATGTAATTTAACCTACCTCAGATATTAGAAAGGAGACGTAGATGGTTTATCACATGTTTTAATGGCCATTCTTAGTATAGTCTTATATGATGTACGTCTTTATAGAAATATGTTATATGTTTATAGCTTATAGTTATGTGTATGATTATGTTTCATGCTTGTAGTAGATTTTCCTTGCTGGGCATTAGGCTCATTCCTTTATGTTTTATATGTGCAAGAAAATAGTTATGGCGGCGGGAAGATTCTTGGCAGCTTGGGGATGTGTATTGAGGCAGGATGGAATCGATGAACTGAGTGTTCGATTAGAGGATGAAGTTTTTTTTTAGTCTTTCAGTTATGATTTCTATGTATTATTTTTCCGCACTTAATTTTGTAACCAATTTATTTAAGTTATGTTTTGTTTTATTTTTAAAACAATGGAATCCCATATCCTAAATGAATTTTTATGTATTTAACCTTTACTTTACAGTTTTTAAATAAAGTTATGGTTATTTCATATGTACGTTTTCTTAAGATTAGTATAGTAGTTATTAATGGTCCAAGGTCTAGAATAGTTGGGTCGTTACAGTTAGTATCAGAGAAACGGTCCATTTGCATGAATTTCTCCTTGATACACACGCTCAAGCTCCGAATCTAACCACCAATGTAAGTGATTATGTTATAGTTGTTATGATTATGTGTTAGTAAAACGTTTTAGCCCTTATGTTTTTAGTTAAGAATACCTGTAAATTAGTTTATTTTCTTTATTTATTATCTTTGCATTTATGATTGTACATAGTGAAAACTTTTTTTTTCCAAATAAATATCATTGTTATTTTTGAATGACATGTATGAGTTTGATTTTTTCTACAATCATAATAAATAATAAATTTAATAAAGAATGACCAAGTTTGGTGAGGGTGGATACAAATCAATGGACCGGGTTCTATATCGAGAGTTTGGGGGCCATAGTAGTGGGAACAATTTTACTGATCTCAGCCCTCCCTCAATATGGTTAACTTTGGAACAATGATGAGTTTCGAGCCTGAGAATTAAGTCATATAGGATGATTAGAAACAAGCTTAGTAAATTATAAAGATGGCTTATTTTTCTAAGTTTAGAAACAGACCCTAATCATAAAGAAGGCTTACATAATTTTTTTCATAAGAAATCATAATTAATAGGTCTGAGTTATGTTTGCTTAGATTAAGTTTTGCCTTAGAACCTATTAGGGTAAGTTTCAACATGTTCTTGACTGTCAGAACTTTGTTGAGGATGTCACTCAGAAGATTTGCTCGCACCAACGGAAACGCCTCCAACGCTGCTCCGGTGAACAACGAAGCCCCTCCAGTTCGTAGAAGGGGAGGGCGTGCAACCAATGTTGCTGCTAAAGAAAGAGTGCCGCCGCTGGTTGATAACACTGCAGAAATTACAAGACTGCGACAGCAAGTGGAGGAATTACTACAGCAATAGCAACAACAGACTCAGCCTCCACCTCAGTCGCAACCACAGCCTCAGCATATGGCTCAAGTACCCCATCAAGTAGGTCCTTATGGGGGATGGCCAATGGCGAACTATGTGCCATACCCAGCTTAGGACATGGAGCCAATCTACGAGTGGTTTCGTAAGCAACACACTCCAAACTTTGAAGGGACAACAGACCCCTTTGAAGTAGAAGAATGGCTCAGATATGTAGAGCAGATCCTAGCGCATATGAATCTCGACAACGCGGACCGCATATCCTACATTTCGTCTCTGCTTAAGAAGGATGCTAGAATATGGTGGGACTTAGTTCAATAGACTAACAATGTCGCCACCATGACATGGACAAGATTTGTGAAGCTGTTCCACAAGATGTATTACAACTTGGTAGTCATCGCTACAAGGGTCGAGGAGTTCGCTAGTTTGAAGCAGGGCAACTTAAAAATAGTAGAATATGCTCGGCAGTTCGACAGATTAGCTAAGTTTGCACCAGAGTTGGTTCCAACTGACTTTATGAGGGTGACCATGTTCGTTAGAGGACTTAGACCAAAGATTGAATTAGGGGTTAAGCTAGCAAACCCAGGAAATACTACCTATGCCGATGTTCTAGAAACGACAATAGAAGTAGAAAGGCTTCAGGCGAATGTTAGTAAGGAGAAGCCTAGTAGGCCTGAGCCTAAACAGCAGGGTCAACCTCAGAATGGTCGAAACAACCACAACAACAGCCGTCAGCATAGCAATAATATTATTAATGGTCAGAAGAGAAGGCATCCTAATGATAAGCAGGCCAATGGTGATAAAAGAGCACAGACAAACAATGGAGGCAATAAGTCGGGTTATGTAGAATACCCGCAATGCTCTAAGGGCCAAAAGAAACATCAAGGGATGCTTCAACTGTGGTTAGGAAACTCATCGAAAGAAGGAATGTCCATAGCTCAAGCAGAAGGAGAAGAGGGATTAAACGATGGTTCCAGACCAAAGTCTTTGCCTTGACCCAGGGAGGAGCCCATGCTAGTAACAAGCAGTTACAGGTCAGATTCCTATCCTCGATAGTATATGTTCTAGTATCGCTTGATTTGGGAGAAATATACTCGTATATCTCGTTAGGAATGATAGAGAAATTAGAAAAAACTTGTAGAACTAGGTTTGTGACATAGTTGCCTTCAGGTGAAGTAGTCCTATCATCACGGATAGTACAAGGCATACCGATCAAAATTGAGAACGTAGAACTAGAAGGAGACCTGATAGAACTGGAGATTAAAGATTTTGACATGATATTAGGAATGGACTAGCTAGCAAGGCATGGCATAACCATCGATAGCAGACGTAAGCAAGTGATGTTCGAGACTCCTGACGGTCAGAAACGATGCTATATGGGAAAAGTTTTAGGACTACATACACCGCTTATTTCATCTCTCAAAGCTCAGAGGATGATAGAAAAAGGATGCCACACATTCTTAGCTAGCATTACACATGTGGTAAAGGGAACACCACTAAAGGTCGGAGATGTACATATTGTAAGGGAATTTCCAGAGGTATTTCCTGATCACTTGCCAGGATTGCCGCCGACTTGGGAAATTGACTTCACGATAGAATTAGTATTGGGCACCGAGCCTATCTCCAAGGCACTGTACCGGATGGCACCTATAGAACTCAAGGAGTTAAAGGCGCAGCTACAAGAACTCCTAGACTTGGGTTTTATTAGACCGAGCCATTCGTCATGGGGAGCACCGGTGCTATTCGTGAAGAAAAAGGGACGGAAGTATGCAGATGTGCATAGACTACCGCGAGCTAAATAAAGTAACAATTAAGAATAAGTACCCGCTACCCCGGATTGACGATTTGTTTGATCAACTCCGAGGTGCTATCGTATTTTCAAAGATTGATTTACAGTCCGGGTACCATCAGCTCAAGGTGCGGGGAGAAGATCTTCCTAAGACAACTTTCAAAACTCGTTATGGGCATTACGAGTTCTTAGTTATGTCTTTCGGTCCTACCAATGCGCCAGCCGCGTTTATGGACTTGATGAATAGGGTCTTCAAGGACTACGTAGATAAATTCGTTGTAGTGTTCATCGATGACATCTTAGTATACTCTAAGGACTAAGTCGAGCACGAGGAACATTTGAGGTTGATTTTGTCACGATTAAAGGAGCATCAACTCTACGCCATGTTCAAGAAATGAGAGTTTTGGCTTTCGCAAGTGGCGTTCCTCGGGTACATTATATCCAAGGACAGAGTTGCAGTAGACCCATCTAAGGTAGAGGCCGTAAAGGATTGGCCAAGAACAAAGAACGCATCTAAATTAAGGAGCTTTCTGGGATTAGCAGGTTATTATAGGAGGTTCGTAGAGGGCTTTTCTAAGATAGCCACTCCACTCACCAACCTGACCCGGAAACAGCAAAGATTCAACTGGAATGATAGATGTGAAGAAAGCTTCCAGTTTCTTAAGGACAAGTTGTGCTTAACACCAGTACTCTGTGTACCGACACCCAACGATAAGTTCGTAGTCTATTGCGATGCGTCAAAGCAAGGGTTGGGTTGTGTGCTGATGCAGAAAGAAAAGGTGATAGCCTATGCCTCAAGGTAGCTGAAGGAGTACGAGCAACGCTATCCAACGCATGATATGGAGTTGGTAGCAGTGGTCTTTGCATTGAAAATGTGGCGCCATTATCTTTACGGAGAAAGGTGCGAGATTTATACGGACCACAAAAGTTTATAGTACTTCTTCACACAGAAGGAGGTCAACATGAGGTAGCGCAGGTGGTTAGAGCTAGTGAAGGATTACGACTGCAAAATCCTATACCACTTGGGAAAGGCAAACGTAGTTGCCAATGCGCTAAGTAGGAAGAGTTATGGAAGTTTAGCAGCGCTGGCAGGAATAGAAAAGTCACTACAGCAGGAGCTGATCAGTGCCTGAATAGAAATAGTTGTCGGTAAGCTGGCTAATTTTTCTGTCCAGTCAAATCTGCTAGAAGATATACGGATTGGGCAAGGGCATGATGACACACTAGCGGCACAAATGGATGCAGTCAAAGAAGGCAAGGCCACAGATTTCTCAATATCAAGTCAAGGATTATTGAGATATAAGGATCGGGTATGCGTGCCAAATGATCAAAGGATTAAGATGATGATTCTAGAAGAAGCGCACAGTACCCCGTACTCAATTCAACCAGGGTCGACCAAGATGGCACATGACACAAGGCAATGTATTGGTGGGCAGGGATGAAGAAGGACATAACAGAATTTGTGTCTAAGTGTCTAGTATGCCAGCAAGTGAAAGCAGAACATCAGCGGCCTGCAGGCTTATTGCAACCACTTAGCATTCCAAAATGGAAATGGAATGATATAGCCATAGATTTCGTGATGGGTTTTCCACGAACAAGTAAGCAGCATGATTCAACTTGGATAGTAATAGATAGATTAACCAAGTTAGTTCATTTCCTGTCTATTAAGACTTCGTACACAGCAGATCAATACGGAGATGTTTAAGTCCAAGAAATAGTACGACTGCATAGAATCTCTAAGACAATAGTATTCGATAGAGGATCGGTGTTTACATCGAGATCTTGGAGTGAGTATTTGCCACTGATAGAATTCTCCTACAACAATAGCTACCAGTCAACGATCGAGATGGCACCTTATGAGTTGCTTTATGGAAGAAGGTGTCGATCACTGTTGCATTATGACGAGGTAGGAGAAAGGCAACTACTTGGAACTGAAGCTGTTAGAGAAGCTTAGGATGTAGTAGTCCTGATTAGAAAGTGTATGCTCGCTGGTCAAAGCCGTTAGAAAAGTTATGCGGATGCCAAGCGGCATGATGTGGAATTCAAAGTCGGAGATCAAGTTTTCTTAAGAATAACTCCTTTGAAAGGTGTGAAGCGGTTTGGGAAGAAAGGCAAACTTAGTCCCTGATTTATAGGTCCTTTTGAGATATTGGACAAAGTGGGAGTAGTTGCGTATAGACTAGCCCTACCGCCAGCCCTAGCAGATAGTCACAACGTGTTCCACATCTCAATGCTATGCAAGTATGTGTCAGACCCATCTTACGTCCTCAAGTACGATACGATAGCACTCCAGAAAGACTTGAGTTACGAGGAACGACTGGTTAGCATCCTGGATAGAGGGATGAAGCAGTTACGGTCCAAGAGTATTCCAATAGTCAAAGTCCTATGGAGTAATAGTTCTGAACATGAGGCAACGTGGGAGTTGGAGGAGGACATGCAAGGCTGGTATCCGGAATTATTTGGTAAGTAAATTTTGAGGACGAAATTCATTTTAGTAGGGGAGAATTGTAGAGTCCAAGAACTTTACTTAGCTAGTTAGATAGTAGTAGTAATAGTAATAGCTAGTAGTAGTTGTAGTATGTTTATGACTGTGAATTTTGGTTCAAGTCGGGGCTTATTTGGAAACTCCTAGCAATAGTTATGGATTTTATAAGTTTAACCTATAGTTTAAGAATATTAATTATAACAAACGATTTGATTAATATTTCTGGTTATTAATATGATAATTATTATAACCTAAGATTTAGATAGAGCTAATAAAAATATGACACTTGTCATGAGCATGGTTATTCCTAAGGTTTAGATGGAGCCAATAGGAATATGACACTTGTCATATGTATGATTATTAAGTAATTATTATTTTAATGATAAAATAAGGGAAATATAAGACTTAGTCTTCACCAGAATTTGTTAGGAGCATGACATTTGTCACAATTTTATTTATTTGAGATTTAGATAATTAAATAGATTTTTCGTAATTTTAGGGTGATGTAACTTCCGACCTATTTTTGACCCAGTTATGTTATGAATTTTGAAAAATAATATTTCTGGAGGATTGTAGATAATTGAATTAGCTTTCTAACAGTATAAAGAGAGTCTAAATCAGAGTCCTACAGCTCCAGATATATTGATGTTACTGCAGGTGAGTTTAGAGTTACGAGATTTAGGGAGTTAGGGAGTTAGAAGTTAGGATTCTATTTGTTTTTATTATTTTTGTTTTAAAAATCAAGCTTTGACTCCTTAAATCTCTCTGAACAATTTGACCAAGTCTTAAGCCTTTGGCTGAAGGATATTCAAATATTTTCAATTAAATTCATTATTTTTATTCAAAGCCAAAAAGAAGATTTTTATTCCTAGAACTCTATAAATAGGACCTAGCACCAAGCCTTTTCATTCATTCTTCAAGCATTAATCAGAGCCTTCCAGGTGCTAGTGAGACTATAGAGTGATAAACACTTGGGTTGGGGTTATAAGCTTAATAAACACTTGGGAAGTAAGGTTATAGTGTATTTCAGTTTCGAGGTATAGTTCGGTCATAGAAGCATTCAAGGTATTCCTTATTCTAGTTCCTTTCTGTATTGTTCTTATAGTTTTTCTACTCAAATCCTAACTCGTATTCTCTATTCTTGGTTAGGCATCTAAGATCTTGAACGTAAGATTCTTATTGGTAAGTATCTTTTCGATGGTGTAGTTCATTCTTTTCATCCCTTTTCTTTAGTATACTCACCTCTCTATTATGGTTTTTAGGAGTGTTCCAAAATTTCGACTTTGTTCTCATCATCCCGGTATATTGGTAAGGAAAATAGGATAGTTTTATATGCTTATATGTTATGTTGATATGTTATGATAAGTTATGCTATAGTATGTTATGTTATGTTTTCTTTGTTTCATGGTTATGATTTACCCTACCTCAGATATTAGACAGGGGACGTAGATGGGTTATCATAAACCTACCATGTGTTCTAACGTACCTCAGATATTAGAAATGGGACGTAGATGGTTTATCACATGTTTTAATGGCCATTAATAGTATAGTCTTATATGATGTACATCTTTATAGATATATGTTATATGTTTATAGCTTATAGTTATGTGTATGATTATGTTTCATGCTTGTAGTAGATTTTCCTTGCTGGGCATTAGGTTCATTCCTTTATTTTTTATATGTGCAGGAAAATAGCTATGGCGGCGGAAAGATTCTTGGCAGCTTGGGGATGTGTATTGAGGCATGATTGAATCGATGGACTGAGTGTTCGATTAGAGGATGAAGTCTTTTTTTAGTCTTTTAGTTATGATTTCTATGTATTATTTTTCCGAACTTAATTTTGTAACCAATTTATTTAAGTTATGTTTTGTTTTATTTTCAAAACAATGGGATCCCATATCCTAAATGAATTTTTATGTATTTAACCTTTACTTTACAGTTTTTAAATAAAATTATGGTTATTTCATATGTACATTTTCTTAAGATTAGTATAGTAGTTATTAATGGTCCAAGGTCTAGAATAGTTGAGTCATTACATTCTCATGCGTGTAGCACAGTTACTGTGCACTGTGCTGCACGTGTACCACTTGCCAAGGAAGGCATGTGATTTTTCCCAATTTTTTCTTATTATTTAAATACGAAAAATCCCAAAAATAAATTAATTCAAAATTAATTATATTTTTGTTAAATCAAATAATTAATTAATTCTCAATTAATTAATTACACATAATTATACAATAATTATGTTTAGTGCATAGAAAAATATTTTACTTATCAAATAAGTCATTTTGCCCATTTTTGTATTTACCTTTGTCAGTGTTTGTTTGAGCCATTTCAGGGACCATAGACCTATAACATTAAGCTCCAATAAATTGAAACTAAATAATTAAACTCTTTAATTATAATAGCTAATTTATTAATTATGATATTTCTCCACTATAAATTCAGAATTGCACTCTTTATGTTATAGATATACTTTTACAGAAATCTTATTCTAAGCTGTCCATTGATATAACCATCTTACAATAGTTCATCCCTCTAATTAATTAGTTCATAAATTAGTATGGAATAATTACCATTTCACCTTTCTAATTTACTTCTTATTCCTTAAGTACCATTAATTCACTAGTGAATAATTAATGTATAATCTAATTATAGATTTGAGCTCAAAATCATTCAGTTCCAGAATTAACCTTTAAGGGAACTAATATACGATCTGTTAGGAAAGATTAGATTCCATATTGTTGATACATGTTCCCAGCCATCCATGATATCAAATCTCCAAAACAAAAGTCATTAGCCTAATTCTATGAAGAGACCTTAACGAATGAATAAAAAAGATTTAATAAACATGAAAATGAGTTCATGAACACTCATGATTTAGGTTGATCTATAAATGATCATCAGTTATGATATGATTACAAGTCTTTATTATTAAATGGTTTTTGGATAAAGACTTTTATTCATATCGGTCCATGTCATATATAATCATATTATATAAAGCACATTTACCGAGATGTCTTACCACATCAATAATCCAAATCTAGATTATTTGTATCAACATGATACTCAGCAAACCGTACTTACAACCCCAATTAAAGAATTCCATAACTTCAATTTGTTATTGTTGACTATTTTTATTCATTCATGTGATCATAATTCTCTCGTACTAAAACAAGATCACATCCTCAATAATGAATATGGAATTTTTCTGATATTTACAAAATTATTCAAACAATAATTTAATAATCTAAATATAAAAATAATAAACCATTGTATTTATTTATTCATCGAAATAATAAATATCTTTTACATGCTTTTAGGACATACTCCTAATAGAGCCCCCAGCTAACATAGAGACCAAAGACCCAACCCTTGAACGACTGGCCATGATGGAGGAGCAGATGAAGAAGCTCGTATCAGGAAAAAGGACTGGTGATTATGACTCCGATGAGGAGCTCGAACATTTCACTCCGAACATTGTAGCAGCTGTGTATCTTATTGACTTCAGGATGCCAAACATGCCATCGTTTGATGGAAACACAGATCCATCCGACCACCTCGGGATGTTCAATACATTGATGATGGCCCACAATGTCAGATTTGACCTAAGGTGTATTCTTTTCCCCATGACTCTGATTGGGTCTGCCAGAGAGTGGTTCAAGAAGTACAAAAAACGTTTGATAAGATCAATGGAAAAAGCTGTCTTCCGAGTTCAAGAAAGCGTTCCAAGCTTCAAAGGCAACTTGCGTAGAGGCCGACTCATTGGCCAACATAAACCAACAACTTGGTGAGTCCTTGAAATCATATCTGAGTAGATTTTCCAACGTTGTAGCACGAGCTAGAGACACTGATGATAGCTCCAAGCTCATGGCGATGAGAACATGAATCCTGGTGGGAGACGATCTATGGCAGAAGCTCCAATGAAAAGGGGTTAAAAGTGTAGATGAGTTCTTGGCCCGAGCTCAGGAGTGGATAAACTTGGAAGAGGCGTGATCTGCTGTTGCAGGAATCAGCCAGGCCCCTATCCAACCTGTTGGAGGGGTGACAGGTGTTATAGCTACGACTCAGCCTGTTACCCAGAATAACCAAGCGGGAAACAATAAGAGGAAAGAGAATGGTGAGGGCGATTAGAACGACACCAAGAATAACAAGTCTAGGGAAAAATTCAAGCCCATTTATGCCACCTACACTGACCTCATGGATACACGAGATCATATCTTCCTAGCAAACTCTAATCGCCTTCCGTGGAAGAAACCAAAGCCATTAAGGCATTAGAGGGCGAAGAAAGATCCCTCAAAGTTTTGTTGATACCACAATGAAATCGGTCATAATACCGATGATTTTTGACAACTGAAGGATGAGATGGAGACTCTCATTCGGGTTGGATCGTTAGCCCAGTACGCACGAAATCGAGTTGCTCCCAATCAGTATGCTGGGTAGAATTCTCATCTAGCTCCAGAAGCTCTAGCATGTCAGCCGAGGACTATGATGGATCAGAATTAGTTTGACCCTTCCCCAATAGTAGGAGGAGATATAACTACTATTGTAGGAGGACCTCATTTGGCAGGCACGATTTATGAATCCCAAAAGAGTTATATACAGGAGATGAAAACTCATAATGATGTGGAATTTATCCTGGAGTAATGGTTATCAAAACAACAGCGGTTGGAAAAACAACCAATCAATTTCACGGAGGAGAACGCTAGCCACGTTCAATTCTTGCATAATGACCCACTGATGGTAACTGTGCAACTCGCTAATCGAAGGGTACGAAGGATATTGGTAGATAATGGAAGTTCAGTAAATGTGCTTATCAGGTTCACCCTAGAAAAGATGGGGTTATCTGTGACCGATCTAAAGGCGACCTCAATGACGTTGCACGCTTTTTCAAGTGAAGGAGTGACAACCATAGAGACAATTGGATTGGTAGTTACACTAGGGGATTGTAACGACCCAAATTCACTAATAAGGTTTAAGAGCCTTGATTAGTGTGCCAGGAGGGCATTACTGGAATAACTGTGATTTAATGAGTTATTATATGTTTAATTATGCTTATATGATAATTGATTATATTATGTGGTAATATGATATGTGATATATGCGAGAACCACATTATGATGTGGATAAATCTGCAGCCGGCGACTCGAGGCGATCCTAGGGCTAGATAGCAGGAAAAGTCACAACGGGGCATTATAATTGACTTTGGACAAGTCAGGGGTATTTTAGGTATCGGGTGGTGGTTTAGATTATCGGGTGATGAAAATAAATAATTGGAGATATATTTGAGGTTAGGATGTCTAGGCGGGATTATTGGGGGATTTTACCGTTTTGGCCTCGGGGACGCTTCCGGCACCCTGCGCTTTGGGGTTAGTTTAATAAAATAAGGGTATACTTGGAAGACTTAGGAAAATATTAGACAGAAAATTATAAACCGACCCTAACTCTCTTTTTCTCTCTCTTTTCTCTTGGCTAAGGAAGAACTTCTGAATTTGAGAGGAAATACCTGGAATTGAGCTATGTTTTAGGGAATTGAAGGGAATAAATAGGAGGATTAACTCAGGAACTGATCAAGGTCTAAGCTAGTGCTAAGGTAAGTATTGAATTTTCATTTCTAAGGTTAGGAATTCAAAGAAAATGGCTGAATCTTAAATATCTGTGGTTTTTGGAATTTAAGGTGGGATTGAGGCTTGAAACTTTGAAGATAGGTCAGGGGACTCATGGAGAATCGATTCTACAGCTGAGGTAAGGGTTAATTCAAAGTTTGATGGTTAAATTTGAGAGTTTTCATGGCTGGTTTTGGGTTCTATGGGTTTGAAATTTCAGAGATTAGAATTGGGATTTTAGTGAGTCTTAGGCTGGATTTCTGGTTGGATTACGTTGTTTTAATCATTCTAATGTTGTTAATATTAATTGGTTTTTGGTTTGGGGGCTTTGGGATAGCTTTAGGTGAGGTTTGGAGATTGAAAATGGTGGTTTTTTCTGGGTTCGAAGGGTCGGGCCGCGGCATGGTTCTTGGTGAGCCGCGGCCCTTCAAGGGTGTTGCATGCTGAGGAAGAAGGGCGGGCCGCGGCATGGTCCAAGCAATGCCGTAGCCCTTACCTGTTTTTGTGCCTTGGATGGCTCTGTTTGGGGGCCATGCCGCGGCATGGGTGGCCTATGCCGTGGCGCTTAAGGGATTTTGGGATTTTGAGATTTTAGGCTTGGAAATTTAACCTAAGGTGCTCGGGGTTGAGTCTTTTACTATATTTGGTGAAGTTCAATGTTCTGAGTACTAGAACTTGGCTTAGAAACTCATTTAAGGTTGTAATTGTGTCTTTCCTTATGGTTGTGACTAGGTGTCTAGCTAGGACTCGAGGATCGGATCGCGCTCAAGGAGTGTCGCCCGTAGCTAATTCATCTGAAAGCTAAAGGTAAGAAAATTGCACCCGGTTGTATGTTTGTGATGGGACTAAGTGCTCCCGAGAAAATTATCGTGTCAATGATGGTATTACGCCTTGGGACATGTAAAAGCGGCCTAAGAGTGTCGTGCATGATAGCAGCGCACAGGGCGCAGATTGGCCATTAGTAGCCAAAGTCAACGGGATAACAGAGGGGGTAACCTGAGGGCGCCAGCCCTAGTTATCACTTGTAAACTGTAAATGACGTGAGTTGATATGCTTATTATTTGATATACCTGATTATACCGATTGATGATATGGTTGAGATTATGTAATGTGATGTGAGATATCGACTTGTTGCTAGTTGCTTATGCTTTGTTGTTGTTGTGTTTTCTTGCTGGGCCTTGGCTCACGGGTGCTACGTGGTGCAGGTAAAGGCAAGGGCAAGCTGGACCAAGCCTGAGGTGGAGAGCTCCGAGGTGAAATGTACATAACCAGCTGTTCGATCACCATGGTCGAGGAGTGAGTCAGGACAGGGATTACCTAACTGCTCGTTTTGCCTTAGTATGGCTGGTTAATGTATTTGAACCTTGTAACTTTTGTAGATGGCCTTTAAACTAATGTTTTTGGGATCCCGTGTAAATAAACAGTGTTTCCTAATGAAAATGTGACTTTTGAGACCAAAACGCTTTTAACCCTAGTTCCTTTACAGTTTCAGTAACACGATTTTATACTAATGACTTGGTTAGCAAGTCTGGCACTTTATAAACACATAGAGTAACGGTCTTGGCTATCCAGGGCGTTATAGGGATGATGCACAAACTGTTACTAAAATACTTGAGTTCATTGTCATTGATTTTCCAACCGTGTATAATGAGATATTGGGACGACCCGCACTGATGGTTTTTGAAGACATTGTTGGGTTTTATGCTCTTAATAAAACCATATTTCTTATGTAACACATTATTATTATCAATAAAAGAAGTAGAAATCATTTGTTTATTTAATCGCATTCTTCGCTTGTTTTATTACATGTTTATTCAGTTAATACAAACATTCAAAAAATCCCAAACATATGGATAGTTACAATTATAGTGACTAAGTCACAGTGGATTATAGTTGTAATTATATGTTCAAAAGTACGAGTCCTAAGACTAGATAAGTGCATTGGATTTTCACTGATTAGGAAATCTACGATATGATCTACTTACACATTCGAGGTGTGATGTCTTGTCCAAGGCATTGACCAAGTAGATATGATCAGATGTATTTGGTTACATCGAATTAGGACCAATATTGATTATTGATTGATAAATATGTATCGTTGTTATCGAATCTAATCAATGTCACAGCGTTGACCATAGGTTAAGTCGATCTTAATTCTGAGTGATAATATTCTGCTAATTCTATTATTTAAATCTTTTGACTTGTTCGTTACCAGCTTACCCTATGGTCTAGCCCATACTTACATCTTGGAGATTTAGTAGTGTAATTGAGTGGGAGTATTATTCATAGATATGAAATCTATAACTTCTGTATGAGAAGTGAAAAGATGATTTCCTTAATTTCTTTGGTCAAAAGGTTAAATGATTGAGATCTCATTTCTGTGATTAAGTTCACAGAAATATCATTTATAAGCAACTTAGTGGGAGTTAAGGATAAAATACTGATGAGGGGTAAAATGGTAATTTGCACCCATCTCATTAGTAAGTCATCGATAGAGGATTGACTGCTTGTAATGTTTATAACAATGGATAATGTATTTATGGTTTGAAAAATACGTTCTATGAATTCAAGAGTTCAATTCCGATTCTATAGTGAAGTCATGATGTAATGCCCCAAAATTCCTAATAAGGTTTAAGACCTTGATTAGGAGGCCGGGAAGGCCATAATTGATTTATTATGCCATTAAATGATTATATACATGTTTATGTGAATTATATTATTATATGATGATAAATGCATGCATATGGGTCCACATTTTATTATAAGGGCATTTTGGTAATTTGGCCCATCGAGGGCGTAATTGTGTATTTTCATGCATGTTGGTAAATTTTGAATAAGGCCACATTATAATGTGGATTTGTTCGAGTCATTTGGCATGAGACGATCTTTGAATGTAAGTTATCGGTCTAGTCATAACGAGATTTGATTTCGGGGCTCGGGGTGAGTCTCAAGGTGTTTTGAGGATTAGATCATTACTAGGAATTAAAGGATAATGGGATATGATTTATTGGCATTTGAGAATAACGGGAATTGGAGGGTGTTAGTAATGATTAACGAGATAGGTGCAAAATGACGGTTTTTCCCTTGGTGGCTGTTAAGGATTTTAATTAGGCATGAGGGCATTGAGGTCTTTTCACCCTAAAGGATATGTTTCAGCCATTAAAGCTTAGAAGGCTGTAGAAAAAACAAAGCAATCCTCTTCCTTCTCCCGTACATCATTTCTCTCCCATTTCTCTTTGGATTTTGAAGCTTCTTTTGAGGAAGCTAGGGAACCAAGCTGTGTTAAGCTAGGGCTGGTGTCTACCATTGAAGAGGTTGTGTTGCTGAGATTGAGGTGAGTTTTTAACCATAGAATCTCTTGTTCTTGCTATGTTTTCATTTGGAGTTTTAGTTTGGTTTTTTAGTTGGAAAATTGAGAGTTTGATTGAAGTTTTGGCTACGGTTACTTGGGTTGTGATGCCTAGGATATGTGTAGATGATATATGGGTTCATTTGAGGGTTTAAATGGAGTTTGGAAGCTTGTTTTTCAGGTTGGAAATGGAGGATTCGAAGGAGGAAGAACCAGGGCCATTTCTGCTTGGTCCTAGCGCCATAGCGCCCAAAGGGTAGCACTAGCCAAGGCAAAATACCCCTGGTTGTAGCGCTGGGGCGCTGGGGGTAGCACTACCCTATTTTCTCAGATGCATGTTTTGGGTGTTTTTAAAGGTTTTTGGCTAGGGGGTTTCAATTCCTAAGGCTCGGGAATGAATCTACTCACTGTTTGGGTACAATTCGGGGTCCCGGGAGTGAGGTTTAGGTCAAGACCCTATTATTGTGGATTTCATTAATTCGAGATTGTATTTGGTTATGACTAGGTGACCCTTAAAGGATTAAAGAATCGATCGTTCTCAAGGGTCGTTCAATTTTTATTTCTCACTCAAACCAAAGGTAAGAAAACTGCACCCCATATGTGGCATGCATGGTTATTCATGAGGCATGTTGAGTGTTTAAATGTGGACATTGATTGCATATCAAATGCTTAGAAAATCTTACTCACTTGTGAATGGCACTGACTTATTAGTCAGGATTGGCAATGGTGTCGATATTAATTGTGAAGCTGTGACTTACTAGTCAAGTTCGGCAGTAGTAACGAGCACTGGTCGTATGGCATTGACTTATGAGTCAAGGATGGTTTTAGCGTGTTTAACGCAAGCCAATAAAGATTAGATCTAATCGACATCTACATTGAATGACTCATCATGAGCATTAATGCCAGACCAACCTCAAGTTCGATGAAAACTAAAAGCGCTTGTCTAGTCTAAAGGCTAGTTACTTAGAGCTAGAGCCGGAAAGGCTAAGGTGACCTACACATCACATGGATAGGAGGGTATGGGATCTCTGAGATGACTTATCAGTCATTTGACCGAGATGGACTTATCAGTCATCTGACCGAGATGGAATTATCAGTCATCTAACCGGGATAAACTTATCAGTCATCTGACAAAGACAGACTTATCAGTCATCTGACCGAGATGGACTTATCAGTCATCTGACCGAGATGGACTTATCAGTCATCTAACCGAGATAGACTTATCAATCATCTGACAGATAGAGACTTATCAGTCATCTGACCGGGATGGACTTATTAGTCATCTGACCGGGATAGACTTATCAGTCATCTGACAGAGATAGACTTATCAGTTATTTGACTGGGATAGACTTATTAGTCATCTGACCGGGATAGACTTATCAGTCATCTGACAGAGATAGACTTATCAGTCATCTGACCGAGATACACTTATCAATCATCTGACCGAGATGGACTTATCAGACATCTGACAGAGATGGACTTATCAGTCATCTGATCAGGATAGACTTATTAGTCATCTGACCGAGATGGACTTATCAGTCATCTGACCGAGATGGACTTATCAGTCATCTGACCGAGAAAGACTTACCAGTCATCTATTTGGAGAGTGACTTATTAGTCAACGGTTTAAAGAATAACTTATTAGTCATCTACCTCAGAGAGACTTATTAGTCATCTTCCTCAGAGCGGGAGACTTATTAGTCATCTACTCGGAGCGCAAGACTTCACATACATTTATTTGTACCTACTTGCATGCATGAGTCGGGTTATTACTGCTAGGCGTGCTTATTATGACTTAGTAACATGTTATTACTTGTTAATGAGCATATTGAGTTTTCTTGCTGGGCTTCGACTCACGGGTGCTATGTGGTATAGGTAAAGGCAAAAGAAAACTGGACCATCCTTGAGTTGGAGAGCATAGGTAACGATGTATACATATGTGGCTGCTCGACCGCCACGGCCGAGGGTTTAAAAAGGAACTAGGGTTAAACCCTATTTTGCTGCATAGGTCGGCATATATTTTGTTGTAATAAACCTTTAAATTATATTTTTGGGATCACAATGTTTACAGTAAACGTTTTAGTGAAACGTTACATCTTAACCAAAATTTTTAACTGTAAATCGCTAATCATACTTAGTTACACAGTTATGGCCAAATGACTCGATTAGCGAGTTTATCACTGTTTAAAAGGCACACCGTAACGGTCTCTGGTGTTAGGAACGAGTTTCCTAATACGCAGCGGAATGGTGGTATGTTTGGCCCAGTGTACAACAAAAATTTTGTAACATATGTAAACTACCTTTAAATATGCGGATCCATTAATATACATACATTAATCATAAGCAAGATAATAATAGAAATCATACCTCTTGAAGCCTATCAAGTGTCCTTGCTATCTTTTCGTATTTAGAACGATCTTCCTATCCAAGTCGCTCCCACGTACTCACACCAAGATCTTCCAAAGCGTTCTCTACACCTCAAGAAATGTGTGGGCACTTACAGAATGACAGATAGTTTATTTGTGATTCTACTTGATGTACTCAACACATGAGATCAAGAGAATAGGCCTGAGAATGGGTTCTTTATTTTCAGGGAGAGAAAACTTATCGTTTTATTTTTCACGGAGCAAATGTTCAGAGTAGTCTCACTCTCTTCACTTATCTTATCTGAATAATTTTCTGATCAGTCATACTTAACAAAAAATATTCAAAATTTAAAAAATAAATCTGTAACCATTTTACAATTTACTTTTTAATTAATTAAATATTATATTAATGAAAAAAAAATCCAAAAACCAATTTTTTGAATTATCCATTAATTAATTAATTAAATAAATAAAATTGAAAATCTCATCCTGAAAAATACTGGTCCTACACGCCACACACAGTGTGTGAACGTGTAGCTTCCTAATTTCTAGGGATATTGTTTTTCCAAATTTTATTTAATTATTTATTCAAATTACTTTGTCAGATAAGATCTAACAACCTGATAACTAATTCAAATTAATTATCTTTTTAATTAATTATCAAATATAATTAATTATTTGAATAAATATTAATCTTTTAAATTCAAATCCAATTTGAACTTATTAGATCATTATCTCCCACTCAAATAAAGATATTTAATTAATTCTACCAAATAATTAAATCCAAAATTTTCAAAAATAAATATTTAATTTATTATAATTTCGAAAATTAATTTAACTATTTAATATAATTTCGAAAATTATACAATAATTAAATATTAATTAATTTTATTAACTACAACTAATTTGTAATTAATTAATTAATCACTATTATCATATAATTGCATATTTGGCCTGAAGAACAAATTTCTTCTTAAATATGTCTTTAAACTTTTTTCCCTTCATATCAACTCTTACCTTGAACAGTGTTGATAGAGCCGCTATGGGGACCTATGGACCTATAATTCCAAGCTCCAATAAATTTGAGATTATTAATTAACCTCTTTAATTAAATAATCTTATTTTATTAATCTCATGATTATTCCACTATATATATGAGACTGCACTCTTGTTTCATTGCATACAACTTGACCCTCTAATAATGGTTCATAATTAATCGGGAATAAAATTACCGTTTTACCCTTTTAATTATCTCTTGTTTCCTTAAGTACCATCGACTCTACTAGTGAAGGTTAATTCACAACTAAATTATGAATTTGAGCTCAATAACCTTTCAGTCCCAAAAGTCAACCCTTAAGAGAACCATCATTCAATCTCTTGCGAGAAGGTATAGATTCCATATCTGTATACTATGTCCCCAACCATCTATATTAATGAGTTCCCAAAACAAAAGTTTCTAGCCTGATCATTCTGACAGACCCTAACAAGTGAATCAAAGAACTCATATAACATAAACAGGAGTTCATAGTAACTTCAGGATTAAGATCTATTTGTATATGATCATCA
This sequence comes from Humulus lupulus, assembly GCF_963169125.1. NCBI lineage: Eukaryota > Viridiplantae > Streptophyta > Magnoliopsida > Rosales > Cannabaceae > Humulus > Humulus lupulus. Next base: position 55,388,248 of record NC_084802.1, read on the forward strand.
GTTGATATATTTAATTAATACTTCGAAACGGTATTTAACTAAGTATTAATAAACATATCTGGTCCAGTTCTATATATTCTCTAATATATAAAGCACCTCCACTAAAGTGTCCTACCACACTAGTGATCCGGATCAAGATCACATGTATTCATAATACTAGTGGACCGTACTTGCAGTAATTAATCTAAAGATTCCATAACTTTATTTTACTGCGAACTATTCAAGTTCATTTATCTCAAACACAACCCTCCCGTACCAATACGTTTTTGAGATTACATATATGAACTTAGGAATTTTCCTGATATTTACATAATATTATCATAGAATAATACAGTCCATAAAATATATGCATAACAAAGTCAATTTATTTATTTATTTCAAAAAACAATGTCTACTACATATGCTTTTAGGGCACATTTCCAACATCTGGAGATTAGGGCATTACACATGAGGAATTAATAAGGTAGTGAAATTATTTGTGAATAAATTCACGGTAACTTATTGGAGCTTGATTTCATAGATCCATGGTCCCCGCATCACCTTTGAGGAAATCATCTAGAATGTCTCAATTAATTGATTTAATTATCAATTAGGATTTTTTAAAGTTGACTAGGTCAATTTTAGAAAATTTACAGAGATATGAGATTTAGAGAATAAAAGAGAATCTTTGGGTAAATTTATTAATATTGATAAATTAGTGTCAATATAAATAAATAAAATTAAATCAAGTTTCAAATTATAATTAGTTAATTTGAATAAGGATTTAATTAATTAATTAAAAAAAAAGGTTTTGAATTTAGGCCCAATTGTGATTTAAATTCAAAATAAAGGTATTGGGCCCAAGTCCATTTGTGGGAGCCCAAGGCTTTTATCTTTTTGTTTATTATGTTGATTAATTAAAATTTAAATTTAAATAAAGCCCATTAAGTTGTCTATATAATGAATATGATATCTAGGGTTTCATAAGTTAGCAGTTGATTCATTGGGTAAGTGAAAACCTAGACACTCTAATCCTTTCTTAGACACTATCTCTTCTTCTCTTCTAGATCTCTATCTCATGTGTTGAGAACTAGCCCACACTAGTTCTAGGTTGATCAAAGGCTTGGTGAGGAAGACTGTTTTGCTGATCTAGTTCAATCTCTTGATAATACTCTGCTACAGAAAGGAATCAAGGGTTAGAGAGATTGAAGGATGGAGTTGTACCAGTTCTGGTGCGTATTCGTAAGTTCTACATTTTTTTGTTTATGTTAATTTACGAATCTGATGTTCATATGTTTGTCATGTTATTCTATGTTTCTATTATGTGTTTGGAAAAATAATAGGAAGCATGCATCTAGATTTAAATTCCAAGATCCTACAGACATCACCTAGATCTGACACCTAGCAATGAAGTTCCCCTCAGCCTCGGGGATATGCATAGTACGTGGAGACCAGCTCACTGTCGGGGATGCAATAGCGTAGTCATGAAGGGAAAATCACAACCCGGGTAGCAAGCAATGGTCATAGACGAAGGAGGTGAGGAGTCTAAGGTAATGGAAGTTACCCATGGGATGGAAGAACTACAAGAAGGGTATAACGAGCTCGCCCAACAGGATAACATTGATCCATAAATAGGCGAAGATAGATATGAGATCAAAGCAGTGGAGGAGCTCAAGGAAATAAATAATGACCCAGAAACACCTTCAAGAGTTGTAAAAGTTGGGGAAAATCTTGGAGCTGAATGGATGAAGGAGATGGTTGAATTCCTGAGGAAGAACCTGGACCTCTTCACCTGGTCGCATGAAGATATGGTGGGAATTAGTTTAAGTATAATAATGCATACTTTGAACTTGGACAAGAACGTGCCTGCAAAGTCCCAAAAATGAAGGCTTTTGGGGAAGGTACGGTTGGAAGCATTGGAAGAAGAAGTAGCTCGCCTACTTAAATATGAATTTATCAAAGAAGAAAATTACCCCATCTGGGTTGCAAACCCCGTACTGGTCCTAAAGCCAAACGGGAAGTGGAGAACTTGCATTGATTTTTTTGATCTCAACAAAGCTTGTCCTAAGGACTGTTTCCCATTACCAAGAATTGATCAGTTGGTAGACTCCATAGCCGGTCATGAGCTCATGTCTTTCATGGACGCATATTCTGGATATAACCAGATTGCGATGAAACCTGCAGACTAAGGGCTTACCAACTTTATGACTGAGCATAGCGTATACTGCTACAAAGTTATGCCATTCGGGCTGAAGAATTCTGGTGCTACATACCAACAATTAATCAACAAAATGTTTGCTAACCAGATCAGGAGAAACATGGAGGTGTATGTTGACGATATGCTCATTAAAGAAACGACTGCTAGTAACCATGTATCCGACCTTGAAGAATGTTTTGGCATACTAAGGAAATATGACATTATTGCAGGAAGGTATAAGTTGAAAGTATGCTTCCAAGAAAGATAGAATCATCAGCTGGCCAGAAAGATCAGGGCCAGAATGACAGACAGGGTCAGGATAATGACCAGGGTCAGATCCCTCAGCCAGCTCCTAAAAACTGGCAGCAGTTGCTTGCTGATTTGCAAGCCAGAGTAACGAGGCAGGAAGAAGAAATCAACCTTCTGAGATAACAACAGGTTCCTACAGGGAGCATTTTGTCAGAGGCACCACATGTAACGGTGCCAACAGTTGAGTAGCCACCAGAGGCTGAGAATAAATGGGAACCTCTTTATGAAAGGTTTAAGAAACAGCACCCTCTGGTTTTTGAGGGACGAGCATGGTTACCACCATCCTAGACTTTATGAGGGTGTCTGGTAACAAGAGGGTGGCATGTGCCACATATATGTTTCGGGAGGATGTCCGAATTTGGTGGGAAGTCATAGCCCAGACCAAAAATATTAATGCCTTGAGTTGGGAAGAGTTTCAGACTCTGTTCAATGAAAAGTACTATAATGATGCCATCAGGGCTGCAAAAGTTGAAGAGTTCAACAAACTGTTTCAAGGAAGTATGTCAGTGACTGAATATGCCCTAAAGTTTGACAGATTGGCAATGTTTGTCGAGGAATTGATACCCACTGATGGGACCAAAAGGGAGAGGTTTGTTCAGGGGTTACAACCTAGGATAGCCTGTGATGTTCGTATTACCACTATGCCAGGAGTGACTACTTATCCACAAGTGGTTCAAAAGATGCTCACAACTGAGAGTGAGGAGAATAAAATCTGGCATGATAATGCAGCCAGGAGAGACTTTAGGAGGGTGTGACCTCCATTTATGGGTTCAGGTAGGGCGGAGGTCCTAGTAATCAGAAAAGGAAGATTTACTAGGGTTACCGCCACACAGAGAGATTGAATTTGAGATTGAACTAGCACCAGGGACAGAGCCAGTGTCTAGGGCACCTTACAGAATGGCCCCAACAGAATTAAAAGAACTGAAGGTAAAGCTATAAGAGCTATTAGACTTGGGGTTTTATCAGAACTAGTTTCTCACCGTGGGGTGCACCAGTTCTGTTTGTGATGAAGAAGGATGGTTCTCTGAGGATGTGTATTGATTACAGAGAACTAAATAAGTTAATAATCAAGAACAAGTATCCTATGCCAAGGATAGATGATCTATTTGACCAGTTGCAGGGTAAAATGGTATTCTCAAAGATAGACCTTCAATCTCGTTATCATCTGTAACGCCCTTCCTCCTTAGAGCCATTACTAAGTGAATTTAAAACGTGCTAATCACCCGCTAATCGAGGTTTTAGGTTAAATGTGTAGCTAAACAGTAATATAAGTCATGTAATTTGAAAATATTTCCATTCATTGAAAATTATGAAGCGTTTAACATTTGGGATCCCAAAAAATACTGTTTTAGAAATATTTACAACTCAAAAATATAATCAAAGTCGATTAAATGACAAAATTAGGTTTAATACGAGCATCTCCCAAAAATACCCTTGGCCGTGGCAGCTAGACAGGCCAAACATGTACGCGTCATTTCACGCTCTCCGTACTCATGGCTGGTTGACATTTCCCTTGCCCTTACCTGCACCATAGAGCACCCATGAGTCGAAGCCCAACAATAAAACCCATACAAGTAAATAACATATGCATATTTATCAATTAACATATAGACAAACCGCCAACAGGCCAAACACATACGACCATGCCGTCCCAGGCACTTTACCAGGCCCTGGGTTCGTGGTCTACACCATAAGAATATCCCAGGTATCCTATAGGGTCTCACCCTGGCAACTCACACTCTGCATGCTTAACGCTGCTCCTGGCCCTATGCCGTACTTGGCCTTCGCCGTTCTTGGCCTTCGCTGTTCCCGACCCTCGCCGTTCTGGGCCTTCGCCGTTCCCGGCTCTTTCCATTCGTTCACATATATGCACACATAGCATAGTTAAATAAATACTTAAACAAGTATAAACATAATCAATGGGGTCGTGCCCTGCAACACAATCATATAGGGTTGTGCCCTGCAACACAAGCTATAGGGCCTCGCCTTGCTCTATGGGTACAACCGTTTTCTTACCTGTGTCCCGAGCTTTCCAAGCACCGATGTCCCGACCACAGTCCCCTAGTCTAAGCCTCGCTGAAAACCTAGTCACAATGCATCAACAACATCCACCCATCAAGTTATAATCCATTAAACAACTTTGGGTCACAACTCTATTTTCAGGAACCTTGGATTTTATCAATCTGGGTGATAAAATCCATCCCGAGGCTTAATAATTGGGTTCCTTAGCCAAAACCCACAAAACAGCCAACACTTTGAACCAAGGGCCACGGCATGCCTCAAAATAGAGGCAAAACGCCTCCCTGGAAGGAGACACGGGCCGCGGCGCGCCTCAAGAGCTGAGGTCTTCCCAGGCCTCTCCCATACATGGGTCGCAGCATGCTCCAACAAGGGCCGCGATTCGACTTGCAAACCCAGAAAACCAACCTTTCTTTCAAATTTCCCCCAAGTTTAATCCCATTTCTCACATCCCAAACTTTAGCCAATACTAGAATTAAGTCTACAATTCATAACCATATGGCCTAAACATCCTAACAATCTCATAAACCAATTTCTTCACCCATCAAACATTCAGTCCATTCTTGGAAATCAATTCATGCATGCCTAAGTTCTAACAATCAAACCAGCAAAATTTCAACATGTTCATCAAGTTTAAAAGCTTACCTTGAGCTTGATTAAATCCCTGAATTACTCCTCTAAGTTCCAAGCTTTGAATTCCTCCTTTTCTCCCAAAGAAAAATCAGCTTCCTTCTCCTAGCTTCTGGTTTTCTCTAGCCTTCCAAAAGAAAAACAGAGATATGCCTAAGTGAAGAGAACGTGCATCACTTTTCCTCAGCCAAGTCTATCCATCCTTAAAGCCAAATTACCCTTTTGCCCCTTAAACCTATCCTTAACTCTTAAGTAACCCCAAGGGAAATTTAGTCATTTACCAAATCCCGTTAAATCCCCGAGTGCTCCTATAAATCTCTGTTTAATCCCAACATAACCCAAGCATTACTAAATTACTATCTGCTACGCAATAGTTCCCGAACACATTATAATATCCCCAAAATACCCCCAAACCCCTCTCGAGCCGAGTATTTGACCCCGTTATGACTTTCTAGCTAATCGGCTCCCTAGGACCGTCTCGGATCGTGCAACACAGATATATCTCAAATATATCACAAATATTACATTCATGCCCTCAACGGGCTAAAATTATAAACATGCCCCTAATAACCAAACAGGGCCCACATGCATATTTAATTCACCTAAACAAGCATTTCTAATCACATATTCATTAAATTCACACATTAGCATATTAATTCACTTATTGCCCTCCAGGCACGCTAATCTAGGCCCTAACCTTATTAGAAAATTTGGGACGCTACATCATCAGCTGAGGGTTAAGGAGGGAGATATACCGAAGACTGCCTTTCACACCAGATATAGGCATTATGAGTTCTTAGTCATGTCCTTTGGGTTGACTAATGCCTCAGCTGCTTTTATGGATTTGATGAATAGAGTGTTCAAGGATTATTTGGACCAATTTGTGATCATCTTCATTGATGATATTCTAGTTTATCCTCAGTTAGAGTCAGAACATGAGCAACATCTGAGGTTGGTTCTACAGTGATTGAGGGAACACAGATTGTTTGTGAAATTCAAGAAGTGTGAATTCTGGTTATCTTAGGCAACTTTCCTTAGTCACATTGTCAGTAAGGAGGGGATCAAGGTGGAACCAGCCAAGATTGATGCAATCAGAGATTGGCCAAGGCCAAAGAATGCTGTAGAGGTTAGAAGTTTCCTTGGGTTGGCAGGTTAGTACAGGTGTTTTGTGGAAGGATTCTCAAAGATTGCTACTTCATTGACTGAATTGACACGCAAGAATCAGAAGTTTGTGTGGTCAGAAAAGTGTGAGAACAACTTCCATAAATTGAAGCAGAGGTTGATTACAACTCCAATTCTAAGTCTCCCGACAGATTAGGAGAAAATTGTGATTTACTGTGATGTCTCGCATCAGGGTTTGGGTTGTGTTCTTATGTAGTCAGGGAAGGTGCTTGCTTATGCCTCATGCCAGTTGAAAGAGTATGAACAGACGTACCCCACTCATGATTTAGAGTTGGCAGTAGTGGTCTTTGCATTAAAGGTATGGGGGCCTTACCTTTATGGGGAGAAGTGTGAGATCTACCCTGACCACAAGAGATTGAAGTACTTTTTCACACAAAAAGATATGAACATGAGACAAAGGTGTTAGTTGGAGTTAGTGAAGGAATATGATTGTTAAATCCTGTATCACCCAGGGAAGGCCAATGTGGTAGCAGATGCCTTAAGCTGAAAGGGTTTGGGACAGATTTTCTGTGCGAGATTGATATCCAAAGAATTAGTAGAGGATATGACCAGAGCTAGCATAGAGTTGCTAGTAGGCCAGTTGGCCAACACTATGCTACAGTCTACGCTGTTGGAGAGAATAAAGGAAGTTCAGTTGGGTGATCCACAACTGACCAAGATCAGAGAAGACGTTCTAGCTAGAGTGTCTAGGGACTATACAATGTCAGATATGGGCTTGTTGAGATACAAATGTCGGATATGTGTTCTGATGGACACTGCTATAAGGCGGGAGATTCTGTATGAATCTCATACTACTCCTTGCTCTTTGTATTCAGGCACCACGAAGATGTATCAGGGTGTAAGATCGTTGTATTGGTGGCTTGGGATGAAGAGGGATGTGACAGAATATGTGGCTAAGTGCTTGACATGTCAATAGGTCAAGGCTGAGTATCAGAGGCCAGTAGGGCTATTACAGCCTCTAGACATCCTAGAATTTGTGGTTGTTCCCAAGTAGAGCTGGCACCTTTGTCTTTGACTGGAGACTCGGTGGAAGTCCCAGTCTTGGAAGTGTGTTTCTTGGGCAATCTAGGCCTCTTCACCACGGGACCAGCTCTGGCCCCACCAGCCTTAAAGGCACCCGTCAAACCCGAGGCATCTGGCAGATCCGTGTCTTCGCCTGAAAAAGAACTAGAAGAAGAGTCAAAAACAAGGAATAATAAGTCAAAGTAATAAAAAGACAAGAACAAGAATCCTACCCTTCGAGCTAGGGGAGGAGTCTACTACGATCAACTCGGGGTTATGGACTGGGCTAGGTATAACCTCTAACTCCTGGACTACCAGAGGTAGGGGAGAACCTAAAATTATTTCATCCTGAGTCCTAGAGGGTTCAGGTTCTACCTCTGAGTTGGACTCATCTATGGACTGGCTAAAGCCGGGGGCGTATACACCCCTACGTAAGGAAGGTCGTGTCCTACGATTTGTCTCACATTCCTAAAAAAATGGAAGACCTAAAGTGGAGGGTATTTTCAACCACAATGGTGCATCTGGGATAGCTATGGTCATAGCATATCACCAAATGATCCACACACTGAATGAGTGTTGTGTTCATGTCTGAGTCAGTAGGATGGCGACTAACAAATTAGTGGGGGTTGAAGCAAACTAGCCTAAAACTGGAAACAACTCGATTTAATTCTCTATATGGGTTACCTTGGCCAGAGGGGTCAGCTGCTGCCCCAGACGCAGCTCACTCTGGATCAGGACCCTGATCGTCTTCAGGAGTTCTCCTCTTGCGCACCAGCGGTGCTGTGTCTTCTTCCTCCTTAGTGTCTAGTACACTCCATTCCCTAGTCATGACAACAATCTTGACAAACCCTTGCACACCCATTTGAAATTCCACTGACCCATCTAATTTCCCTTTGATCTACCTAACATAACCCTAGTGGTACCTACCACTATGGCTAGACATTTCAAAGTCACAGTTGAGTCCCCTCCTCTTATACTCAGAAGTCACCACTCTCTCTTACAGTCCATGGTTGTCCCTTATCGGCCAACTAATCCATACTTGGGGCTATACTAAGGCCATCGTATAACCATCCCAACCAATTCTTACTACAACTTTCCTGCCTGTACTACTCTATTCCATTCCTTGGAAATTACCAACTTTTATCAAACAAAAAATCTCAAGCCCTACAACATTCTATTCATTCGGTAGATATCCCATGTCTATATCTCTATTAAAAGGTATGTAGCACCAAACTCAGTCAACACAATATAAATAACAAGAACTAGGAGGCCAACCTATCATTTCCGAGGAACCAACTTCGGGCTCTGGCAGCCTCCAAGCAGAATCTCGAGCCGAGGTCGAGCTATTTATACTTCTGGATTATTCTGTCTTCAATTCCAGACAATGCTTCATGATGTGCCCAGTTATTCCACATAGAAAACATGTCTTCGCTCGGCATTTTCCCAGATGGCATCTCTTGCACCTGACACACACTAGATAACTTCTCGAGACCTCATTGCTGCCCTGGTGATTTCCCTGAACATCATGACCCCTCACACCAGGATCGATAGTGGTAGAACCATCAGAAGTCTTTCTTTTCTGACTACTAGGTCCTCTGCCTCTACATGCTCTTACAAATGGGGGTACCCTTGCCTGAGCTTCTAGCTCCACGGCACCCCCGCTCCATATCGCACCTTATGCGTCCTCTATGGCTAGGGCCTTCCCTACCGCCAGAGCATAAGTGGGAATCTCATGAACTGGAGCGACCTTAACTCTATGGGCCACCCCAGGGTTCAGCCCTCAAATGAATTGTTCCTTTCGGGATACATCTGTCGGTACCAAATCAAATGCGAACTTGGCTAACCAATCAAATTCGTTAACATATTCTATCACCGTCTTACTGCCTTGAACCAAGTTCATAAACTCATTGGTCTTCACAATTCAGATTGTGTTACCATAGTACTTCTCATTGAACAATTGTCTGAACTCCTCCCAACCCATCATAACAACATTCCGGGTCTGTGATACCACCTCCCACCATGTTCAGGCATCCTCCTGTAGCATGTATGTGGCACAAACCACTCTATCGTTGCCTTATGCTCCTATATAGTAGATGATGGAGCTAATCATGCCCATCCACTGCTCAGCTCTGAACGGATCTAAACCTCCTTAAAAAACTGGAGGATAAAGCCTCTGGAATCTCTCGTACAGCAATTCCCACCTGTTTCCACCCTCAGGCTGAATCAGAACTGATGCCAATGTCGTAGAAACACACAGAGCAATGTTTCTGGGTGGAACCCATTGTCTCAACCACCTAATCTCTTCCTCCTGCTTTTGTAATCTAGCCTACATATCATCGAACACCTGCTGCCAATCCCCGGGGACAAATGGAGGATTCCGGTCTCGACTACTATTCGCAACCCCAGCATTAACAATGCCTGCACCCCTTGACTGTCTCTGATGCATAACTTGTAAATCTGTCTGTAGTCAATGACTCAATCCATCAGTTATGATAATCCCTTCCAGAACCACTCCCAAGCAAGGCCAGACAAATAAAAAGAATATCACACACAAATATATATATTGCTCATGCTCCATATATTAAAAAGTAGATAAGGTCATTCAAATAAGCAATTAGGCAAATATTTCACTCAATACCAACCGACCCTGAGTCGAGCTTGTCTCTGGCAACGAGCGTACATGTTCAGTCAATTTTCCAGGAACCAAAACCTTGGCTCGCTTTGATACCAAGTTGTAACGCCCTACTTCCTTAGAGCCGTTACTAAGTGAGTTTAAAACGTGCTAATCACTCGCTAATCGAGGTTTTAGGTTAAAAGTGTAGTTAATTAAAATGTAAACTCGTTTAAAAAGTCGATGTAAAAAGTCGGTCAATCCTTTAAATTAGAAAAAGGGTTACACTGGGATCCCGAAAATACCATTCAGAAACATATTTACAACTCAAAAAGTTACTTTACAGTCATCCTAAGCGACAAAATCAATATTTATGACCAGCTCCTTAAAATACCCTAGCCGTGGCGGCCAGATAGGCCAAACATGTACGCACCGCTCCATGCCCTTTAACTCATGGTTGATCGATCTTTTCCTTGCCCTTACCTGCACCACAGAGCACCCGTGAGCTAAGGCCCAGCAAGAGAACCTCAAGCACATCATACTATAATTTATCTCAACAAACAAATACTTAATTCAAGGCAATAAACAATCTACAAATTGTTATTTAGAATACGCAATGGCACGACAGCACCACAACATCATATCATAGAAGTATAATAGCACATAAGTACATCAACATAGCATCTTAGCAGTACAATACCACATCAGTTCAATAGTACAACAACATGTAACAAAGCAATCAACAGGCTAAACACATAGCGATCATCCCGTCCCAGGTGCTTTACCGGGCCCTGGGTTCGCGGTATGCACCGAGAGGATGACTCCAGCATCCTAGGAGGGTCTCACCCTAACACCCTGCACTCCACGTGCTCAATGCCGTTCCCAGCCACTTGCTGTTATCGGCTTTGCACTCTGCATGTTCAACACCATTCCCAGTCCCTTATCGTTCTCGACTTTGCACTCCGCGTGCTTAACATCGTTCCCGGCCCCTTGCCGCTCCCGGCTCTTGCCTCTCCCAGCTTTTGCCACTCCCGGCTCTTGCCGCTCCTGGCTCTTGTCGCTCCTGGCTCCTGCCGCTAAGTCACATTCACATATATGACATAACAAACATAAACAATACATACAATACAACACACCACATAGATCTATGAGTGCAAACAGTTCTCTTACCTTTGTCCCAAGCTATTTGAGTCAATGCGATCCTGAGCACGGTCCTCTAATCCGAGCCTCGTTGAAAACCTAGTCACAACGCATTCATAATATCCATCCATCAAGTTCGAATCCATTAAATAACTTCGGAATATAAATCTTGCCTCCAGAACCTTAGATTCTACCAATCCGGGTGGGTAAAATCCTTCCCAAGCCTTAACTTTTGGGCTCCCTAGCCAAAAACCTTCAAACAACCAACATTTAGAGTTTGGGCCGCGGCCCAACCCCTTAAGGACCGCGGCGCGCCCCAAGTTAGAAGCATAAAGCTTCCCTGATGAGAGACACGGGCCGCGACATTCCAAACCTTGGGTCGCGGCGCGCCTGGCAGACAGAGGCTTCCAGCCTCTTCAACACACATGGGCCGTGGTGCCTGAAGAACAGGGCCACGGTTCGAGCCTCCAAACCCAGAAATCACCATTTTTCCCTGCGCTTTCCTCAAGCCTAAACCTTAATTTCATACTCCAAACACCATTTAAACTCATAATTGAACCTAGATTCCTTGTCTACACAACCAAGGCATCACATCCACCTAAGAACAACCCTTTAATCCTCACTAACACCAAAATTCAAACCAAGTACAGCTAACCAAACCAAACCTCATGCAAGCTTAAGTTCTTAACACAATCAAAGTAATTCAACAACAAGATTCAATCTAAGTGATCAAGTAGAAGTCTTACCTCTGATCTTAATTAAACCTCTGAACTAACTCCCTAAGTTCCAAGCTCCTGAATCCTCCAATTCACCAGCCCAAATTCCACAAGGTTCCACAAAATTCACAACATCATAACAGAGAGAGAGAGAGAGAGAGAGAGAGAGAGAGAGAGAGAGAAATATAATTAGCCTTCTGTTTCTTGTTTTTTTCTAAGTCCCTCCAGAATCATGTATACCCCTTGCCAAAAGTCTAAAGTACCCTTAAGCCTAACCTCAACCCTTTAATGCCACCAAGAGCAATTCATCATTTTCCAAATCCCGTTAAGCCCCCGAGTATTCCTATAAATCCCCGTTTAATCTCGACATATCCAAATCATTACTAAATTACTACCCGTTACTCAATAAATCCCAAACTCATATTATATACCCAAAATACTCCTAGGCTCCTCCCGAGTCGGGTATTCGACCCCCGTTGTGACTTTCTAGCTAAACTGCTCCCTAGGACTGTCTCGGATCGTGCATCACAAATATATCACCACCCACACGTGGTAACAATCACAATATACCCATATATCACATTTATGCCCTCAACGGGCTAAAATTACAATTATGCCTGTAATAGCCAAATGGGGCCCACATGCATATTTAATTCACATAATCATCAAATTCACATATTAATGTGATTAAATCAATTATTGCCTTCTCGACACGCTAATAAAGACCCTAAGCCTTATTAGCAAATTTAGGACGCTACAAATAATAATAATAATAATAGTAATAGATTTAGGTAATATCTAACTTGCCAAATTTGAAAATTAATTTTTTCAAATTATTAATTAAACAAATAAAAATATGAAAAAACTAATACTAATACTTTATCAATACCACACTCACGCATGACATAGTCCTTGGACTGTGTCATGCGTGTAGCATTATTCCCATTCAGGGAATATTGATTTTTTTTTTCTATTTTCTTTTATTTATTTATATAAACCCCTCCAAATATGGTGTTATCTTCTTAAGGAAAAGACCACATCCATAGTTCAAATTAATGATCATCATTATCATCATCTTTTTAAAAATTAATAAATCAAAACTATTTTGACTTACCATTTTTATTTTCTCCCACTCAAATAAAATAATTAATTTATTTTTTATATATATTTCAAAATTTTAATATTTAAATAAATAAATATATTTTTAAAATTTAATAATTAAATCCAAATTAATTATTCAACCTCAATTATCATATAATTGTATATTTGACTCTTGTATCAACTCTTACCTTAATATGGTGTTGATAGAGCCACATTGGGCACCTATGGACCTATAATTTCAAGCTCCAACAAATATTAGATTATTAATCAAAGTTCTTTAACTAAATAATTATATTTATTAATCTAGTGATTATTCCACTATAAGTATGAGAATGAACTCTTGATAATTATAGACACATAATTGCAGAGTACTTTATTAAAGAATAAAGTGTCCATTGATATATTCATTACATACAACGTTAATCCTCTATTAATAGTTCATAATTAAAAAGAAATAAAATTACAGTTTTACCCTTTTAACTATATCTAGTTCCTAGTGTACCATTGACTTTACTAGTGAAGATTGTGTCACAACAAGTTTGCGACGTGAGCACTCATAACCTTTTTAGTTTCGAAAGTCAACCCAATAGGGAAACATTATTCAATCTATAAGAAGGTATAGATTTCATATTTGTTAAACTATGTCCTCAGCCATATATATCATTGAGCCCCCAAAACAATTGTTCTTAGATTGATCATTCCAACAAACCTTAACACATGAATCAAAGGATCAGATGACATATATATGAGTTCATAGTAACCTCGGGATTAAGATTGTAGAGTCCCAGAATGTTTACTTATTTAGCTAGCTAGTAGTAGTGGTAGTATTTTAGATTTCGTGGATTTTGGTTCAAACCGGGATTTAGTTGGAAACTCCTAACAATAGTTGTGGATTTTATAAGTTTAACCTATAGTTTAAGAATATTAATTATAACATAAGTTTTGATTAATATTGTTGGTTATTAATATGATATATTATTATAACCTAAGGTTTAAATAGAGCCAATAGGATTATGACACTTGTCATGAGCATGGTTATTCCTAAGGATTAGATAGAGCCAACAGGATTATGACACTTGTCATATGGATGATTATTAAGGAATTATTATTTTAATGATAAAATAAGGAAAATATAAGACTTAGTATTCACCAGAATCTGTTAGGAGCATGACATTTGTCACAATTTTATTTATTTGTGGATTAGGTTGTTATTTAGATAATTAAATAGATTTTTCGTAACTTTATGGTACTGTAACTTCCGACCTATTTTTTACCTAGTTATGTTATGAATTTCGAAAAATAGTATTTCTAAAACGTTGTAGATAATTGAATTATCTTTCTAACGGTATAAAGATAGTCTAATCGAAGTTCTACAACTCTAGTTCTGTTTATTTTACTGTAGGTGGGTTTAGAGTTACGAGATTTAGTGAGTTAGAAGTTAGGATTCTATTTTTTTTTTTTTATTATTTTTGTTTTTAATTTTAAAAATCAAGCTTTGACTCCTTAAACCTCTCTCTGAAAATTTTTACCAAGTCCTAAGTCTTTGACTAAAGAATATTCAAATATTTTCAATTAAATTCATTATCTTTATTCAAAGCCAAAAAAGAAGATTTTTATTCCTAGAACTCTATAAATAGGACTTAGCACCCAGCCCTTTCACTTACTCTTCAACTGTGATCAGACTCCAAGTTATTAGTGAGACATAAGAGTGATACACTTGGGTTGGGAAAGAGAAAGCTTTACTATTTTTAAGCTTTATCAAACATTTTGGAAGTAAGGATTATAGTATTTCGGTATTGAGGTTAGGCCAATCCATAAGGTCAATAAATGTACTGTTTAATTCCTTAGTCTTTTTAGTTTATATTCAGGTTCTAAATTTTCTTATGGTTTTGTGGTTAGGTTTTTAAGTTCTTTGAACTTAAGGTGTATTTTTGGTAAGTTTTCTCTTGGTGGTTTAGTTCCAATCTTTTAATCTTTTCCCTTTAGAAACCTAACCACTATTCTTATTATAGGTTTAGGAGTGTTCAAAGCCCCGCATTTGTTCTCATATCCCGGTTTTGGTAAGGAAAATAGGCTAGACCTTGTATGTTGTATGATATGTTATCCTTTTATGTTATGTATAATACGTTATGATAAGTTTATGTTTTAATATGTTATGATTTACCCTACCTCAAATATTAGACAGGGGACGTAGATGGGTAATACACCACATGTGATCTAACCTACCTCAAATATTAGACAGGGGACATAGATGGTTTCTCACATGTCATAATGACAATTATTAGTATAGTCTTATATGGAATATGTTATAATATGTTTATAGTATATGATATGACATGTTTATAATATATGTGATGATGTGTTTTTAGCATATGTTATGATATGATTTTATGTATATGTTTTATGTTGTTAGTAGTTTTCATTGCTGGGCATTTGGCTTACTCCTTTTCTTTTAGTGTGATGCAGGGAAATAGATGCAAAGGCGGAAGGATTCTTGGAAGCTTGGTGTGTGTATGGAGTGGATGGGCTGAGTGTCGATTCGAGGACAACGTTTTTGTTTTAGTTTCTTTAAATTATGTTTTTATGTATTTTTCGCATTTAGTTTTGTAAACAATTTTATTTAAAGTTATGTTTTATTTCAAAACAATGAGCTCATTTATGTATTACAAATATTATTTCTTCCAAGTTTCAATAAAGTTATGAATTTTCTTAAGTATGTTCTTTTCAAAGTTATAGATATGTCTAGTAGGTTTAATGACCTAAGTCTCATAGGTAGTTGGGTCGTTACAAAGATCATCATGTATATGATCATCGTTTGATATGTTTGATTAATACTACGAAAATGTGTTTAAACAAGTATTAACAAATCACATCTGATCCAATTCTATATATCACTATATAAAGTACCTTCCCTAAAGTGTCCTACTACACTAGTGACCCGGATCTAGGCCATTTGTATTCATAATACTAGTGAGTCGTACTAGTAGTAATTAATCTAAAGATTCCATAACTTTATTTTACTGCAAATTGTTTCAAGTTCATTATCTCAATCTCGATCCCCTCATACCAATTTGAGGTTAAGACCACATAGATGAACTTTGGAATTTTATGATATTTACTTAATATTATCAACATAATATCGGACATAGTGTATATATATAATAATTTAATTCAATTATTTATTTCATTTAAAACATATGTCAACTACAATTGCTCAAATGACACTATTCCCAACATCTAGGTGAGGCCACCTCCCATGACCCGTCTCCAAGGCGTGGATGTCTCCAGGTAAGGTCACGCCTCGAGGACCATTCAGATGGTCCTTGCTCTCTTCATTCGCCAATCCCCCAGGTCTAGGATTCTTGTCCTCGAACTTGAAGTAGTTGCCATGTCTCAATCGCCACAACTGTGGCCCACCAAGAGATCATCTAACAACTTTTGGTGACCCTCGAGTAGTGGTGTCGAGATCGTACACTCGATAATCGACATTTCCCACAACGCCACCTGACATTAGTGAACGTGCACCATATCCTAACACGGTCAGATACATGTTCCCCATAAAGTTGGTAAGCAGTTTTCTGCAAATGGGCCCCATGCGATCCAACTGAGCTCATGGTTTTTGCTAGTGCATCCCTATATATTTAATTAGCAGTTTACTCTCCAAATAATGGGGAATGTTGTATTAATTGTTCATTAATGGCATTAATGACCCATGCCTCTATAAATAGGGTTGGGGTATCTCCTTATAAAGGGTTCAGAACTTTTGCTAGTTAAGCATTGTAAACTCAGAGCAAAATATACGATGCTTAAGAATCCATTGAAGCTGGGTCAAACGAGCTTCGAACTCACTAATAACAAAGACTCATGTACTAGGGCTCTTTTATAGCCTGAACCACACAAAATCTCTATGTTATTTTCTTCTAGTTTCTGTCAAGTTCTTAGATTAAGTTGATAGCGAAAAAAGCCATCAACAAGATGCTATCAAACACATTAGCTTTGCCTGTATACAAACAAATGGTAAAAAATCCTTAAAAAAAATGCATTATACAACATACCCAGTACAAAGGCGAGATGTGTGTCGTCCAATGATCTTAATCGTTCATCCATTTCATTGTAATCTGACGACTGTAATAATTGGGGTTTGATATAATCTTGGTTGTTGAATTAATCAATGGCTAAGGAGCAATGTTGGAAGTGTAACCCCAACTGACATAGATTTGACAGTTACAGACATAGTTATAGAGGTAGATAAAAAATGATAATGGGTTTATTGAATGAGAGAGACAATCAGTTTCCCTTTCATCTTCTAAAACCTTTGTTTCCAAGTGAACTCTTTATTTTCCTTATCACATTTCAAAGTAACTTAGTCTCACTTATTCTACTACCCACTATTTCCTCTCATATTCTCCTTCACTTTTGAGAAGAAGAAAACCTTAGTTGCATGAGAAGATTGTAGGAAGGCTTACCAGTCACGATCGAGAAAGACTGAGAAAGTGTCTTTCGGGAAGATTGAAAGAAAAAATATAAACAGTGGAAGGTGGAATACCCATTTCTATATTGGGAGTATTAGTTCGAGATTATATATATTTATTTTTTATATATATTTATTATTATTTTTTTATATTTTATATATTTTTTTATTTTTTAGTTCGAGATTATATATATATATATATTTTATGGTTTATAATTTGTAGTTTTGTGTTCTTGAAGTTTGTTTCTGGAGTAGGTTTTCTGTAACGCCCTACTACCTCAAAGTCGTTACCTTATAAATGTGCCATTAGCTCGCTAACCGAGGTTTTAGGTTGAAAAATGTGATTAATTCGAAATAAAGACTCATTTGACGAACATTAATTATAAAAGATTTGGAGATTCATTAAATTCATAAAAGTTATACATCGGGATCCCAAAATATTGTTTTAAAAATATATTACAATTTCAAAGTTAAGATACAGTCGACTAAGCAACAAAACCAACCATTTACAGTAAATTTCTCAAAACAACCCCAGCCGTGGTAGCCAGGTAAACTGAAGATGCACACGCCGCTCCATGCTCTCCAACTCATGGTTGGTCGACCTTTCCCTTGCATCAATACACACCCCAAACCCTGGCTCGAAGCATTGCAGTAGACTATAAACTTCTCATTATCTGAGGGCTGACTTAGTACTAGTGCGGTGATCAGTCGCTGCTTCAACTCCTTGAAATTGTTCTTACATCTACCTGTCCAGACATACTTGGTCTTCTTATGCGTAAGCTCAGTCAACGGTGTAGCTATAGTGGAGAATCCCTCAATGAACCGTCGACAGTACCTTGCTAATCCCAAGAAACTCCTAACCTCTGGTACACTACTCGGCCTAGGCCAATCTCTCACTACCTCAATCTTGCTTGGGTCCACCATAATCCCCTCCTTACTCACAATATGGCCCAGAAATGTTACTTGGGGCAACCAAAACTCACATTTGCTAAACTTGGCATACAATCTATGCTCTCTCAATCGCTGTAGTACCAAACGAAGATGTTGCTCGTGCTATGTCTCTGACTGGGAGTACACCAGTATATCATTGATGAATACGATCACATATCCAAATAATCCCTGAAGAGCCTATTCATCAAGTCCATAAAAGATGCAAGGGCATTGGTTAATCCAAAGAACATGACCAGGAATTCATAGTGTCCATCATACGGAATGTGGTATTTAGTATGTCCTCCTCATTAATCCTCAACTGATGGTAGCTCGATCTAAGGTCAATCTTAGAGAAGACCTCTTCCCCTGTAGCTGGTCAAACAAATCATCGATCCTGGGCAGTGGATACTTATTCTTAATGGTTAAGTTATTCAACTCTTTGTAGTCGAGGCACTTCCTTAAGGTCTCATCATTCTTCTTGACGAACAACACTGGAGCACCCCATGAAAAAAAACGGAGTGTGATGAATCATAGTTCCAGTAACTCTTACAACTGAATCTTCAGTTCCTTCAACTTTCCTGGAGCCATTCTATAAGGTGCCCTAGATACTAGCTCCGCCCTTGGCGCTAGCTCTATGACAAACTTGATCTATCTGTGTGGTGGTAATCCTGGCAAGTCTGTTGAGAATACATTAGGAAACTCACACACTAGTCTGGTCTCATCTAGTCCAACTAAATCAATCCTAGAGGTATCCACTATGTTTGCTAGGAATCCTATGCAGTCTTCTTGCATTAGGTCTCTAGACTTCAGTGCAGAGATCATAGGTAATCGTGGCCCACTCACTGTCCCCATAAATACAAAGGGTACCTCCCTTTCCGATTCAAAGGTCACTATTCTTTGCTTGTAGTCTATCATCGCCCTGTACTTTGATAACCAGTCCATCCCCAGAATCATATCAAAGTCATCCATAGCTCAATCAGATGCACATACAACTCCCTACTGTCTCTCTCAACTGGTAATGCTTTAACCCATCTCTTAGAGACTACCAGCTACCCTGTTGGCAACAAAGTCCTGAATCCCCTAGCATACATGTCCCAAGGTATACACAAACGATCTATCACTCTAGCAGATGCAAATGAATGAGTAGCTCCTGAATCAATCAATGCAGTAAATGAAGAACCGACACTAGAAATCTGACCGGTCACGACCAAGGGACTAGCCTCAGCCTCGGTTTGGGTTAAGGTGAACACTCTGGCTGGAGTGAGGCTGTCACTCTTCTTCGATTCTTCCTTCCTGGCTTGTGGGCAGTCCTTCCTCAGATGACGGGCACTCCCACAAGTGAAGCATGCTCTGACTTTGCACTCCCCGAGATGTCTCCGCCTGCATTGTGGACACTTTGAGAAACTTCTCCAATTCTCTTCCCCGCCCTAACGGCCATTGAAAGCACCCCTGCCCTCCTATCTGGACCATGAGGAACAAAAGAATATGGGACCTTCCTCTTCTGCTCACTAGGGCCACTACCATGGCTGGAACCAATGAAGGGAGGAATTGTCCTCCAAGCATCGCGCCTTGCAGCGCCCTCTCCCCATATCTGATCTTCAGCCCCTTTAGCTGTAAGGGCCTTATCCACTACCTGGGCATAAGTGGTAGTCCTCAAATCTAATGTTATCTTAACATCACGGGCTATCATGAAGTTCATCCCCCGTACAAATCGATCCCCCAGTGCCATATCAGTAGGCACCAAGTTCGGCGTGAACTTTTCCAACCAGTAAAACATTAGAGCATATTCTATAACGATCATTCGGTTAATAAACTCGTCTACCTTTGTAGCTCAAACTGCAACACTATAATATTTCTCATTGAAAACATCTCTAAATTCTTCTCAGGTCATAATCGTCACATCCTTCCTTTGGGACACAACTTCCCACTAGATGCTGGTGTCTTCTCTAAACATATAGCTGGCACAGGCCACCCTCTCTCTCCATGGAAGAAGTCATATTCATCCACTGCTCTGGCCGTAGTGGGTCTGGACCGCCCTCAAAGGTGGGATGGTGTTACTTCCTGAACCTCTCCTACAAAGTCTTCCACCTGTTCTCCATCATAGGCTGGGCTGGCACTGGTTCCATAGCCTAGGGAATCTATAACCCAAAACACTGAGGAAGGGCCTCCTACCTCAGTTCTCAGAGCTCATCTTCCGTTCGCTGAAGTCTCGCTTCCATTTTGGCATACAATTGTTGCCAATTATGTGGGGTAGGTGGAGTGTCTTGACCCTGGTTGTCATCTTCGGCCCTATTGCCGCGGAGTCTAATAAATCGCTGAGTCATAGCTTCAATATGCCTGCAATCAATGATGTCACACATCAGGAACGATAACAACTTTCCAAAACCACCTCCCAGTCCAAACAATCAGTCATAAGTATCAATCAATATATTGCACACATTGCATAAACATATTACAATCAAAGAGGCCATGCCCTGGCGTCATATATATACAGACACATTCATCATGCTCTATCTATAATATCCAAGTAAACAGGGCAACTCATACAAGCAATTAAACACATAATTCACTTAATACCAACCAACCCTGAGTCGAGTTTGTCTCTGGCAGCGAGAATAGATGTTCGGTCGATCTCCAGGAACCATAAACCTTAGTACGCTCTGATACCAAGTTGTAACACCTTAATACCTTAGAGTCATTACCATGTGATTTATAAATGTGCCATTAGCTTGCTAATTGATATTCTAGGTTGAAAAGTGTGATTAATTCGAAATAAAGACTCATTTGACGAACGTTAATTATAAAAAATTTGGACATTCATTAAAGTCATAAAAGTTATACATCGGGATCCCAAAATACTATTTCAAAAATGTATTACAATTTAAAAGTTAAGATACAGTCAATCTAAGTGACAAAACCAACCATTTACTGTAAATTCCTCAAAACAACCCTGGCCGTGGCAGCCCGGTAAGCAGAACATGTACACGCTGCTCCACGCTTTCCAACTCATGGTTGGTCGACCTTTCCCTTGCCCTTACCTACACCATAGAACACCCGTGAGCCGAGGCTGTAATGCCCTACTACCTTAGAGAAGTTACCATTTTATTTATAAATGTGCCATTAGCTCGCTAATCGAGGTTTTAGGTTAAAAAGTGTGATTAAATTGAAGCAAAGACTCATTTGACAACATTGGTTATAAAATATTTTGACATTCATTAAAATAATAAAAGTTATACATTTGGGATCCCAAAATAATGTTTCGACCTAAGCGACAAAATCAACTATTACAACATATCCCGCAGAAAAACTCCGGCTGTGGCAGCCAAGTAGGTCGAGCATGTACACGCCGCTCCACGCTCTCCAACTTATGGTTGATCAACCTTTCCCTTGTCCTTAATTGCACCATAGAGCACCAGTGAGTCGAAGCCCAGCAAGAAAACTCAACACATAACACACTACAATCAATCTAATAATGTACAGTTTAAATAGAAAGCATATTAAACATATAGCGACCTATGCCGACCTAGGTGCTTTACTAGGCCCTGGGTTCGTGGTCTTCACCGATCATGTGGATACAACACCCTTAGAGGGTCTCACCCTAGTAGCATGCACTCAACGTGCTTTCGCTGTTCCTGGCCTTTGCTTTTCTCGGCCTTCGCCATTCTCAACCCTTTTCCATTCTCGACCTTCGCTGTTCATTCATAATCATGCACAACATAGCATAGTATTTACAAATATTCACACATATATTAAACACAAATATTAGGTCCATGCCTTGAAACACAAATAATAGGGCCATGCCCTACTCTACGGGCACAAACAATTTTCTTACATGTGTCCCGAGCTGACAGATTAACGCGATCCTGAGCACGATCCCCTAAACCTGTGCTTTGACTTAAAAACAAGTCACAACGCCATAATAAATAGATATCCATCAATCCCTAACCAATTAAGAACTTCATATTAAAATACTAGCCTTCGGGACCTTAAATTATACTAAACCGGGTAGTAGAATCCTTCATTAGCCTTAACATTTGAGTTACCGAGCTAAAAACCCAACATAGGCCATTTCCCCTAATTTGAGTCGCGGCCCGCCCCCTAGGGCCACGATCTGCTCCAAGTCAAAGAGCATTGGCTCTCTCATCTGGGGGACACGGGCCACGGTGCCTGGGCAAAGTCAGAGGCTTCCCAAGAACCTCTTCGCACACACGGGCCGTGACGCGAGCCCCAAAAACCTAGAAATCCATGCTTTTTCACGAGCTAAACTTCCTAATATTTAATTTAAGAATACTCTAATGCCAGAATTGAGTCCCTCAATAACTCTACTACACTTTAGGAAGTGCTAGCACTTTAGAAAGCTAGCTAAATCACCCAATTCAAACCAAATTCAACTTAAGCCTAGAACTTAGCTAAGCTTCATTCTCAATAGAATTTACCAAAAGAAACATGGAAATAACCTTACCTCAGTGATGATTCCAAGCTTATGCTAGATCTCTAAATCCTTCAGCTGCAAATCCTCAACTTCCAGCCCCAAATTCTGAGCTTTTCCTTCAATTCTTCCCAAAATTCTCTAAGTCACTAGAGAGGGAGAGAGAGAGAGAGCCGTGAGTGAGAAAGAGAGATAGGTTGAGAGGTTTTTTTTTGTTTCTCCTTAGTTCCACAAGTCTGTTTTGGGCTTGAGTCTATCCTCAGCTGCCTAAGTCCAAAAATTCTCCTCAGTGTAACCTTAATCCTTTAATGCCACCAAGGGCAATCTTGTAATTTTCCACATCCCGCTAACTCCTCGAATGTTCCTATAATTCCCCATTTAATCCTGACATACCCAAATGATCGCTAAATCGCTACCCGTTACCCGTTACCCGGTAATCCTGAACACAAACTATGTCCCTAAAATACCCCTAGGCTCCCCCAAGCCGGTTACTCGACCCCGTTGTGAATATTTCACTATTCCGCTCCCTAGGACCATCTCAGATCACACATCACAAATATATCACCACAATCTTGTGGTATCACGCACAACATACATATAATTAACATTTATGCCATCCACGAGCCAAAATTACAATTATGCCCCTGCTAACCAAAATGGGCCCACATGCATATTTAATTCACGTAAACATGCATTTCTAATCACATAATCGTTTAATCCATGTATTAACATAATTAAATCATTTATTGCCCTCCCGACACCCTAATCAAGGCACTAAGCCTTATTAGCAGATTTGGAATGATACAACTATCCCCTCCTTACAGAAATTTCATCCTCGAAACTACCTGAATAGCTCGGGATATCAATTTCGCATATCAGTCTCAAGCTCCCAAGTTACCTCTTCAACTTTGATATTCCTCCACAACACTTTTACTAAGGCAATGGTCTTGTTCCACAAAACTTTATCTTTTCGGCCTAGAATCTGAACCGGCTTCTCCTCATAAGACAAATCTTGATCCAACTCCAGGTTCTCATAACTCAGCACATGCGTAGAATCTGATATGTACTTCTAGAGCATGGACACATGGAATATGTTGTGAACTCCTGATAAGGCTGGAGGCATTGCCAACCTGTAGGCTACCTCTCCAACCTGTTCCAGAATCTAGAAGGGGCCGACAAACCTAGGGCTTAACTTGCTCCTCACTCTAATTCGTTTCACCCCTCTCAAGGGAGAAACTCTAAGAAACACATGATCGCCGACTTGAAACTCTACGCTCCTGCGTATCAAATCTGAGTAACTCTTCTGTCGGCTCTGGGAGGTGAGCATGTGAGCTCTAATCTTCTCAATCGTCTTATTGGTCCTCTGAATGGCCTCAAGACCTAAGTACTTTCTCTCACCCGTTTCATCCCAATGGATGGAGATTTGCACTTTCTCCCATATAACATCTCATACGGAGCCACTCCGATAATTTCCTGATAGATATTATTATACGAAAATTCAATCCAATGGAGATACTTACTCCAAGATCCCCCAAAATCTAGTACATAGGCTTGCAACATATCCTCCAGTATCAGAATCGTCTTCTCAGATTGTCCACCGTCTGAGGATGATAGGCGGTACTAATTCGCAAATACGTACCCACAACCTTTTGCAGGCTCTCCTAAAACTTGGAGGTGAAGGTGGGGTCCCTGTCGGATACTATCGACCTCGGAGCCCAATGTAGTCACACAATTTCCTTTACATGCAACTCAACATACTGCTCCACTGTATAAGTTGTTTTAAAAGGAAAAAAGTGGGCTGATTTGGTGTATCTATCCACAATAACCCATACCAAATCATATTGTCCTACTGTCTTTGGTAATCCAACCATGAAGTCCATGGTGATGTCCTCCCATTTCCCCTTCGGAATCCCTAAAGGTTGTAGGAACCCCGTTGTCCTTTGATGTTTAGCCTTCACGTGTTGATAGGCCAAACACTTGGACACATAATCCACTACATCCCTCTTCATCCCCGGCCATCAATACAAAGTTCTCAAGTCTTGGTACATATTCATCGTACCCGAATGTAAGGAATAGGGAGTGGTATAAGACTCATCTAGAATCTCTCGCCTGATACTAGAATCCATTGGAACACAAATTCCATCCTTATACCTTAGTAAGCCCATCTATGAAATAGAAAAATCCTTAGCCACTCTGTCTAAGACATCCTCTATGCACTTCTTCAACTTTGGATCCTCCTTCCAAGCTTCCTTGATTCTCTCAAGAAGCGTGGACTGAAGTGTGATATTGGCTAGCTGGCCAACTACCAATTCAATTCCTGCTCTGGTCATCTCTTCAGCTAACCTCTTTGATATTTGCCTCGAATTGAATAACTGCCCTGGGCCCTTCCGACTCAATGTATCGGCCACCACATTGGCCTTCCCAGGATGGTATAAAATGTCACAATAGTAGTCCTTTACCAACTCTAGCAACCGCCTCGGCGCATATACAGATCCTTCTGAGTAAAGAAATACTTTAGACTTTTTTGGTCAGTGTATATTTCACACTTCTCTCCATAAAAATAATGCCTCCAAACCTTTAGTGAAAATACCACCGCTACCAATTCCAGATAGTGTGTGGGATACCTCTGCTCATACTCCTTCAGCTGTCTCGATGCGTAGGCTATCACCTTTCTAGCTTGCATCAATACACACCCCAAACCTTGCCTCGAAGCATTGTAATAAACTACAAACTTCTCATTTTCTTACAACAGACTCAATACTGGAGCGGTGATCAGTCACTGCTTCCACTACTTGAAACTGTTCTCACATTTATCTGTCCTGGCATACTTGGTCTTCTTACACATCAGCTCAGTCAATGGTATGGATATTATGGAGAATCCCTCAACAAACCACCGATATTATCCTGCTAATCCCAAGAAGCTCCAATCCTCTGGTACACTGTTCGGTCTGGACCAATCTCTCACTGCCTCAATTTTACTTGGGTCCTCTATAATCCCCTCCTTACTCACAATGTGGCCAAGAAATATTGCTTGGGTTAACCAAAACTCACATTTGCTGAACATAGCATATAGCCTATGCTCCCGCAACCGTTGTAGTACCAAGCGAAGATATTGCTCATGCTCTATCTTTGACTGGGAGTACACTAGTATATCGTCGATAAATACGATCACAAACTTATCCAAATAATCCCTGAAGATCCTATTCATCAAGTCCATAAAGGCTGCTAAAGCATTGGTTAATCCAAAGGACATAACAAGGAATTCATAATGTCCATATCTCATACGGAATGCAGTCTTTGGTATGTCCTCCTATTTAATCCTTAATTGGTGGTAGCCGGACTGAAGGTCGATCTTAGATGACACCTTCTTCCCTTATATCTGGTCAAACAAATTGTTGATCCTGGGCAGTGGATACTTATTCTTAATGGTCAACTTATTCAACTCTCTGTAATTAATGCACATCCTTAAGGATCCATCCGTCTTCTTGACGAACAACACTGGAGCACCCAATGGCAAAAAAATGGCTCCTAAATCCAGTAACCCCTACAACTGAATCTTCAGTTCTTTCAACTCTGCTAGAGCCATTCTATAAGGTGTCATAAATACTGGCTCCACCTCTAGCGCAAACTCTATGACGAAATCCATCTCTCGGTGTGGTGGCAACTCTAGCAAGTCTGTTGGGAATACATCAAGAAATTCGCATACCAATATGGTCTCATCCGGTCCAACCAAAACAATCCTAGAGGTATCCACTATGTTCTCTAGGAATCCTATGCAACCTTCTTGCATTAGGTCGCTTGCCTTCAATTAAGAGATCATAGGTACTCGTGGTCCACTCACTATCCCAACAAATACAAAGGGTACCTCCCCTTCCGGTTCAAAGGTCACCATTATTCGCTTGTAGTCTATCGTTGCCTCGTACTTTGATAACCCATCCATCCCCAAGATCATATCAAAGTCATCCATCGCTAGCTCAATCAGATCCGTAGACAACTCCCTACTGTCTATCTCTACTGGTAATACCCTAACCCATCTCCTAGAGACTATCAATTCCCCTGTTGGCAACAAAGTCATGAATCCCCTAGCATACATATCACAATGTCTACACAAAAAATCCATCACTCTAGCAGACACAAATGAATGAGTAGCTCCTGAATCAATAAATGCATTAATGAAGAACCGACACTAGAAATATGACCTATCATGATCTAGGACCTAGCCTCAGCCTTAGTCTGGGTCAAGGTAAATACTCTGGCTGGAGTAAGGCTGTCGCTCTTCCTCGGTTCTTCTTTCCTTGCTTGTGGGCATTCCTTCCTCAGATGACTAACACTCCCACAAGGGAAGCATGCCCTAACTCTGCACTCCCCTTGATGTCATATCCTGCACTGAGGACACTTTGGGAAGCTTCTCCAGTTGTCTCCCCCGCCCTGACGGCAACTGAAAGCACCCCGTGCCCTCCTATATGAACTAGGAGGAACAAAAGAATATGGGGCCTTTATCTTATGCTCACTGGGGCCACTTCCCTGGATAGAACCAGTGAAATGAGGTATCGTCCCCAAGAGTCGCGCCTTGCATCGCTCTCTCTACATATCTGATTCTCGACCCCTTCAGCAGTAAGGGCTTTCTCCACTACCTGTGCGTAGGTGGTAGTCCTCGGGTCTAATGTTATCTTGACATCAAGGGCTATCATAACATTCAATCCCCGCACAAACCGATCCCTCCATGCCATATCAGTAGGCACTAAGTCCATCGCGAACTTCACCAACCGGTCAAACTTCAATGCATATTCTGTAACAGTCATCCGGTTCTGAGTCAGGTTGACAAACTCATCAACCTTTGTAGGTCAGACTACAACACTTTAGTATTTCTCGTTAAATACGTCTTTAAATTCTTCCCAAGTATTGACTGTCACATCCCTCCTCTGGGACACAACTTCTCACTAGATGCGGGCGTTTTCTCTCAACATGTAGTTGGCGCAGGCCACCCTCTCATTCCCTTCCACCCTCATAAAATCTAGGATGGAAGAAATCATATTCATCCACTGCTCTGCTCGTAGTGGGTCTGTACTGCCCTCAAATGTGGGAGGATGTTGCTTCCTGAACCTCTCGTATAAAGGCTCACACCTGTTTTCCATCACAAGCTAGGCTGGAACTGGAGCCACAACCTGTGAAATCTGTAACCCAATACCCTGAAGAGGGGCCTGTTGCCTCAGCTCTTGGAGCTCATCTTTTGTTCGTTGAAGTCTGGCTTCCATTTCGGCAAGCAACTGTTGCCAGTTCTGTGGGGCAGGTGGAGGGTCTTGACCCTGGTTGTCATCTTCGGCCACATTGCCACGGAGTCTAATCGATCGCCGAGGCATAGCTTCAATATGCCTGCAACCAATGAAACCACACATCATGCATGATAACTGTTGGAAAAACAATCAAAGTACACGGGGGAATAGGCGTGGTGGGCCCATTGTATACAACAACAAAAATTTTCCATCACTCATATAAATAATTTATATGACCAAGAAAACAACCAGAAGAAAACATTAA
This sequence comes from Humulus lupulus, assembly GCF_963169125.1. Lineage (NCBI taxonomy): Eukaryota > Viridiplantae > Streptophyta > Magnoliopsida > Rosales > Cannabaceae > Humulus > Humulus lupulus. The sequence continues at coordinate 55,416,502 of NC_084802.1, forward strand.
CATACAACATTATTAATCATGCAACATATATATAAATATACAATATATTTATATATATATATATATCATATAATCATATACATAAATATTCAAGAACATGAGTATTTACCTCATGAAGCCTATCAATTGTCTTTGAGTCTTTTCGTATATATTTCGATCTTCCTATCCAATGCTTTAAGAACCCAAACTACGATCTTCTGGAGTGTTCTCTACACCTCAAGATGTGTGTGGGCACATAAAGAACATGGGTTTGTAATTTAGGAATCACAAGTATTTCTCAACACATGAGAACTTGGATTATGGTCTGAGAAATGTTAGAATAAAGAAGAAGAAGATAATCTTTTGTCTAACAAAAATTATGAAAACTATTCTAAATTCTTTCTGACTTGTGTATTGCTTCTTGTATTGTATGTTGTATATGTCTTCTTCTTATTCTATAACATATATAGAGATAATTGTATTACATTATTATTCCTAATAATAATATCATAATGATGATAGGAATTGATTTAGGTAAATATCTAACTTACTAAATTTGAAAAAATCTATTTTCAAATTATTAATTAATTAATTAAATAAAATAAAAATTATACAGATATAATATATGTACACTATTACACACATGGCACAGTGGGACTGTGTCATGCATGAATAGCAGTGTAATCCCTTTTCAAGGATATTTCATTTTTCTTTTATTTATTTATTTAACTAAAATCAATCTTCCACAAAATAAGATATTTATTTTTTAAAGGAAACGATGACAACCATATTTCAAAATTTAAATTTTAAATTCAAAATTCAAATTGATGATCATCATCTTTTAAAATTCAATAAATAAAAAAAAATATTTTTGACTTACCAATTTTATTTTCTCCCACTCAAATAAAATAATTAATTTCAAAAATTAATTAATTAATTTATATATATATGAATTTCGAAATTATATATTTAAATTAATAAAAATATTTTCAAAATTTTAATAATTAATTCCAAATTAATTATTTAACCTTAATTATCATATAATTGTATGCTTGACCTGAAGAATAAAATTCTTCTCAAAATTCCAAATTACAGTTTTACCCTTATATGAACTCTTACCTTGATATGGTGTTGATAGAGCCACCCTGGGGGCCTATGGACCTATAATATCAAGCTCCTATAAATATTATATTATTAATCAAAGCTCTTTGATTAAATAATCATATTTATTAATCTCATGATTACTCCACTATAAATATGAGATTGAACTCTTGATAATTATAGACATATATTTATAGACTACTTTATTAAAGAATAAAGTGTCCATTGATATAATCATTACATACAACGTTAATCCTCTATTAATGGTTCATAATTAAAAGGGAATAAAATTACCGTTTTACTCTTTTAGCTATATCTTGTTCCTAGAGTACCATTGAATTTACTAGTGAAGGTTGTGTCACAACAAGTTTGCGACGTGAGCACTCATAACATTTTTCGTTCCAAAAGTCAACCCAATAGGGAACCATTATTCAATCTATAAGAAGGCATAAATTTCATATCTGTTAAACTATGTCCCCAGCCATATATATCATTGAGTCTCCAAAATAATTGTTCTTAGCCTGATCATTCTGACAAACCTTAACACATGAATCAAAGGATCAGATGACGTATATAGGAGTTCACAGCAACCTCAGGATTAAGATCACCGTGTATATGATCATCGTTTGATGTGTTTGATTAATATCATGAAACAATGTTTAAACAAGTATTAAAAAATCACATCTCGTCCAGTTCTATATATCACTATATATAAAGTACCTTCATTAAAGTGTCCTACTACACTAGTGACCCGAATCTAGGTCACTTGTATTCATAATACTAGCGAACCGTACTGGCAGTAATTAATCTAATGATCCCATAACATTATTTTATTGCGAACTGTTTTAAGTTTATTGTTTTAATTTTGATCCTCTCATACCAATATGAGATTAATACCATATAGATAAACTTTGGATTTTTCAAATATTTACTTAATATTATCAACATAATATCGGACATAGTCTATATATAATAATTCAATTCAATTATTTATTTCATTTAAAATATTTGTCAACTACAATTGCTTAAGAGCACTATTCCCAACAATCTCCCACTTGCCCTAAAGCAAATTGAGGCATTTCTTTCAATATGTCAATCACATTCTCCTGACCGAATTTGTCTAACAAAGTCTTTGTAACAGTTTTGTGAGAAACTATTTTGAAGTTATCTTCAAGATCATTACATCAATTATGTAAAATTGTCTTGAATTAAATGATACTTCATTTCATGTGCTTTACCCTCTCACGATTTCTAGTTCTTCTAGAATAGTTGTATCCCCATTGCTTTCACAATGAGATACTAGTTGTTTATTCTAGTATGAAAATCTTTTCAGAATGACAAAGAACTCAACTAAATTAATTAGCCTATTTAAGTGCTCGTAGCTGTTATATTTCGGCTTTTGTGGTGAAACATACAAATTTCAGATTAATGAGTCTCATCCATAGTTATGGAAGCTGATTCTAAAATCAATATTTGAAGATTTAAAATTAGTTCATCCTTTGGGATTTTAGGCCACTGCCTAAATGCACATACATATAATCTCTATTATATTCAAGATACTCAAAATTAAGTCTTTATAATTATTCAATGACTCAATCCATCATTGGATTGACAACTACTGACTATTTCCACCGTTTAACAAATGTCAATTCGAAAACATAACATTCGATACATTAATCAGTCTATCACTAAGTTGTAGGAATACTGTCTAATGTCCTCCTTTTCTAGTAAAAGAATAAATGAACATTATTATTTAGATAATACATCCTCCTTACCGGGAAGGCAAAAATCCTTTCTTGTATTTTTGTAAACTAAAGCATTTAAGCTTCTTATATACATTAATTGCTTAAGACAGTGCCTAAGGATTGTTCTTTCAATCTCTATAGACTTGAATGTATAGAACATTCTTGGATTTTCTAAATCTAATATTTAGAAATGTTCAGCTAACCATTTCTTTTCTATTGATGATTTCTCTACATTATTCCCAATGATTAGAACGTTGTCAATATTAAGAATAAGAATCACAACAGAATCTTTCTGGTCGAGATCTTCAAATGATTTTTTCATGTAATCCATTCAGTATAGACTGCTTGGACATGCATTTAAATTAATCTCATAATCCATGCATAAGGGAATGGATAAGAGTATGTAAACAGATTTAAGTTTGGTTACATTAGAAGATATATATTCGAGTAAAAAATTCTTCTTTCTGTTCATAGCCTTAGACTATTAACTTAACTTTGAAAAGTCTGTACTTTCCTATGTTCTCCTCTTCATCTTGAATATCCTGTTTCAGACTGAAGTTCAATGAACTTTAGTTTGATGTTCAAGAATCCAAATGTCATAGAATTCTAAATTCCATTTCTAGATTCATGGTGTTTCAACCATTTTTTTAGTAAAAACTTTTCATTTCATGCTAGTATGTGAATGAAGTATAGTTAGATTGTGTTACATGCAATTTAACTATCTTTACATTTGTAATGGAGTAGTTACTAACTAACGCTCCCACTACAACAATGATTTACAAAATTTGTGATATTCTTTGGTTTTATCATTGTTAATTATCAGTAACTTGTTTACTTGACTTGCAGTCATTATATCTAGTGCAACTTAACTAGAAAATATAGTGATTATAATAATCATGCTTCATTAAAGTAGCATTAAAGAGATACAAACTCTTTTGTAATCTTTTATGATTATTAAACTGTTTCACTAAATGACTCCATAGAAAATTTTCAATTTATTCACATAACCACTTGTGAATGCCAACTTCTAAGTCTTTGATGTTGTACAATCAAACATGTACAGAGTATAACAAGTGTTAAAATTATAAAAATAATAAAATCGATAATGATTACTGATTATCTATATAATCTTATCTAATATGATTACATTCCATTTCCAAAATACTAATTTTGCTTAGCATTCTAGTTGTATGTGAGTAGGGTTTGAATTCCAAGTTCACATGCAAATTACTTGAATTCAAAATTAGAGTTTAGACTTCCTTTTGATCAGATCAAACAAGTCTTTAAGTGACTTTACTTTGAATGTTGCACGAAAATTTCTAGAAAATTTCTTTACATTCAATCAAAGTCAAACATATCTCAAATAAATGTCTATCAATATTGACTTATTATTTATTATTTATTTTAGCTTTGAACATTAAAAGGTTCAACATACATCTCTATGTATTAACTAAATGATTATGTGATTTTTAAGCCTTTTTAAGAGAAAGATCTTTTGGTTAACTTTAATTAACAAATTATATAAATAGGGAGAGAACCAATGAATGGTTCCAATAAAAGACCATCTTTTATTTGTTTTATGTGTCTAATTAATTACAAGTTAATCTCAAAAATAATTCACATATATGTTTCACTTAATTGTGGTTGGAATAAGATGTCTTATTTATTAAATCTATGATTTGTACAATAATGAATAATTCATAATTATCATTTATACTTATTGATGAAATAGGTGGAACAAGTATATCTCAAAAATAACAATTGAATTTATTAAAAAGAAATATTAAACTTATTCATTCATCAAATAAAGGAATCTAAAAACATAGTTTCTAGAAAGAATTCTAGAACTAATTTAAAGAAAGAACTTATTAATTTCTTTCACAATAAAAATCAACTATTTCAAAATGACAAAAAAAAAAATTAAATTGTTTTAAACTAAACAAAATAAATTTCTAAACTAATCTTTTCTTTATTCAATCATCTTCATCATTTCTTCTTCGCTTTGATTTCAATGAAACTATTCTTTTTCTCAAAAGATTTCTGCATCCCTGAAGACAAGAACATATGAAAAATAATATTAGTGGCATAATTTTAAATCAACCATTAAGAGAATTAACCATTGTTGCTGGAAAGAAATAAATAAAATATATTGAATCAAAACATATAATAAATACCAACTTTTATTTGGAAAAGTAAACATGATGCCTGAATGCAAAATATAAAAATATATAAAATTTACACTAATCCACAAACAATTCATTTAAAAATTAATGGACCGCCTTGGAGTAGGTCAAACTAACTCCAAATTAATTTTGAGACAAATCTTTATTTCATAAGTGAAAACTTAAAAACGCCTTTTTCTCTTTTGACTTATGAACTACCACTAGTTTGGTCAAAATGCACTAGTTGTACTCAAAAGCCTAGATACACCTTTAGAGTGTAACCCATTATTTTCAATCAATAACTTAACTCAAGAGTGTGCCTTAGGGCCAATCAAACTTGAAATACATCACTAATTATATTCTCATAAGAGAAGTCAACCTTGAGATAAAATAAACATATTCGGAAGTCTTTCCTTAGGGAGGCCGCAAATGGAGGCAACACGAGGCCCTTCCTATGCCTCTCGGTGTTCAACCAATAATGGATACCATGAGACTTATCACTACAAGAAAAAAAAAGTATTCATAACACTTAAAAACTGCTAACCGGGAGTATTGATAACACTTCTGAAAACGCTAACATAGCCCCTGTTATTAAAAGTCCTGTCTTTTCTATAACAGTATTCGAATGTTATGTTCGATGTTATCTTAAACTATTCAATAACACATTTTTAGTTGCTATAATATTCAAATAATAACATTTAGTTAGAGTATTTGATTATAAATTTGAAGTTTAATCTTATACTTTATGCATAACACTTTCCAACTGTTGTGAAAATTGTTATATTTGATCATTTTATAACGTTTTTAGTTCATTCTATTATATAAATCATAACTTTTTGTCCCAATTATAATATATTATACAAAACAACCATAATTATTGTAAATTCTCCCAGTAATAGCATTTTGTTATTTTGTAATATGCATTTTTAATTGTTATAAAAAGTTTTTATTATTGTATTTTGATTAAAAAAAAACCATAATTGATCACAAGTGTAATATTAATAGATCAAAAAATTTAAAATATTCAATATATATGATAAACCATGAGTATTTTTACATTTGAAGACAAACTACTTCAAACCATGACAATGTCCACTTCAAAAGTTCTTAGCTCTAACTTGAATTTGAAAGAATACATAATAAAATTCTATAGTCTTGCACATCTTGTGCTTCAAAAGTAAAAATAAAAAACATAACAAGATACACAAAAAGTAAACCATGAAGCTTGCTCCACCCTCCAATTCATCATCCATTCCATTGTGCACTTGTCTTTGTTGTGAAGTTGATTTGCTTAGCTACACAAGAGTTTAAATAATTAATGCTTAAACTTAGAGTTAATAGTAAACTAAAATAGTACAAAAAGAAAGAAAGTTTATAAACTCATTACGACTTTATAAAATGACCATGCAATTAAACTAACTACAACACATAGGCATGAAAGATTGAAGATTTATGCTTGGTAAAATACTTATTAGAAAAGTTAGCTCAAACACTTTATGATTATGACATGAAAATGCAAATGATACACCAACCAAACATATAAATATATATATATACAATACATTATAATCAGAAAGATGCTACTTTAGAAGACCATGAGAATCAATGGCTAGTTAATTACTTCTGATTTCAATTAAAAATGCATTCAAGCACAATAAAAGTTAAAGAAACCAATATATATCTTAAATAAAAAATAACCACAAACATCAAATTCAACAAAAATCAGCAAGCATGATCATATATATTAGACCAACATGAACAACAATATCTCAAAACTGTACATGGAAGAATTGAAGTAGCATAAAGATCTATTAAAACTACAACTAGTTAACATTTAGAGTTTAGTGTTCAAATTCTAGTTTGTACTTCCAGTTTCACACCCAATGCATGTCGCTTGCCAGAGAAGGATCTAAAATTCTGGAAAACATTATCATGCTAACTAAGTGGGGGTGATAATCTGATTTTATCTACACTGATGTGTTAGTTTTTAATAGAGGTTAGTGAAAAAGCTTCTCACTTTAGGGTAGGCACTATTAAGAATAAGATAATATCCATTCTAAAATATATGCAAATTTCTATATATGAATATATATTTTTCACATTTCTTCTACAGATTGAAAGGAGTTGAGTCTAATCATATATTGTAACATTTCGAAGTCTTTCTCAATATGCATTCACAAAGTATTACAAACGCAAACCTATTTGGAAAGATGGTTGTAACTAAAATACAAGTGATATGAGATATTATATGATATTTTTTGGACACTCCAAACTTGTGAAAAGAAACTACTTGAAATATTACTGTGCTATAAAGATGACATAAAGGCGAAAGTGAAACTTTTTGCTACTGTGTCTTGATAACATTTAATGATATCTCACCAAAAACTAGCAGATTCCCAAAACACACCCACAAATAATTAAATGTCACAATCATAAACAAAAACTTAATCTAAACATCTCACAAAGTGTACATTATACATGTTTTTAATAATTTCAAAAAGTAGAAGCAGAAAGACCTTAGGCTAAAAACCTTTCAAAATGGCACATAAATTATGGTCACTTATATTTCACTTCTTATGTTTTGGGCAAAAGAACTACTTTCTGTTACCTTGGAGGTCAGCTCATCTAAAGTTGGATAAGCTTCAGCTTCCAATTCTCTTGTGCGAGCATCAAGACAACTACAAATAGCTTCTAGTGCAACTTCTAAGGCCCAGAATTCGAATGGAAACTCTGCATTGCATGACTCAAGGTATCCAAAACCATCACAAATATTAAGCTCAAGCGATAATCTAAAATGATAACAAGAAAGCACAAATAGCTTAATATAAAAAGAAAGCACTATATAAGTATTCTAACACTTGTTGTTTACTGATATTAAAACAAGGAAATACAAATCAATGCAACTTAATCTTAACTAGAGTTTATAAGAGAAAGCATATTCCTACTGAATTCCCAATAACTTAGTAATATAATCAGAATTTGGTATTATTCCATTGTATGCATTACTAGGAAACAAGGAAATTGTTAAAGTAATTGGACCTATGTAATTGTGGCATGATTAAATTACCAAATTTTAAAAAATAGACCAGCAGTAGCAGCAAAATAGAGCAACAGTAGCAGTAAAAAAATGACACAAACCAGTAACAAAATACACCAAAGCCAATAGCAAAATACATATTCTATGCCATTAAACCAGTAGCAAAATGCACCAAAGATGTTAAAGAAAAAAATAAAAAACAATCGAAAGAAAAAAAAAATAGAAGGAAATGAAAAAACAGAGGAAAGGGAAAACAGAGCTTTGAAAGAAAAAACAAAGATGTTTATGAAGCTGGTACATATTGAGGCATTTTAACAAGCATGTTATGTGCAAACCTAAGCAGTACAAAGGAAAGAAAATATTCAAAACATCACTAAAATCAGTTTGGAGATGTAGATTCTCCCTCAAAACATCATTATCACAAAGCAGAACCATAAACCTAAATCCAAAAACATAAATAAAAATCCTCAAATTATATAACTTAACGGACAAAATCAATTCTCAATCACAAGAACTGAAACAACTCTGAATTGCAGTAAATGGCTAGACTTTATTTGGGGATTGAACAGGGTTAATTAAACAAAGAGAACAAACACTTAATTAAACTTTAAACTAGGATTTTTAAACAATTTCATGAACAAATTAGATATAGGTCAAAATTCATAAACTAATTTGTAGACATATCAGAGAACTCTTATGGCAAAAAAAATAAATACCTCACCAGCATCCATTGCTTCATCTGTTAATGCAGCCACTGTAAAGACAACTCCTAACAAACCCTCAACATCTAGAGTTATAGCATGAGCTTCACTAGCAACTAAGACTGCAGTATTGGACGCATCATTATCAAGGCTCCACTCAATTCCTGAAAAGGGAACGTGGTCATTGTTTTTGAAAAATTAAGAATACAATAGATGATTCCCCTATAATTCGAGGAGTGCAGCTTAAATTAGTTACAAACACAACTATGACAATTACTTACATCACCTTAACTTGATCCAATATAACATATTATATAAATCAAATGCAAGACAGCATAACATATGCTAGAAATATAGCCCTGACAACCATATCCTCATACTCAGGGTGCCAAGATTTCGACAAAAACACACATGTAAAAAAACCTCTTTATTTTGATCAAACAAATAAGAATAGATTATATTTGATCTTAGCCAAGGAGGTGATTACCTTTAGCTTTGCTGCTGAACATCCCTGCAACAGCTGCCAGGTGTAACATGCCGGCCTTGATGGCATGTTACAAGCTAGGATGGCGCTCGGTCAGATGCGCACGCGAGGGTGCAAGCTGGTGAGCATGCTGATGCCTAGTTTGTACGGCAGTGGCATTTTCGTAAATATCTTCAATATTGCCCGGAAATGGACGGGACTTGGTAGGTTCCATATTGAAGGGTCAATGAATGCAATGGTATGATCGGATTTGGGAGATTCGAAGAATTGGCGAGCTGGAAGCCAAATATGTCTCCCAAGCAAAAATCATATATGTTCCTGGTAGAAGGCTAAAAGCTCAGAAGGCTCTTTGTAGGGGGAGCACCTGGTGTCAGCTCTCCACCACCCCCTGGCGCAGGTGCATCAAGTGAGCTAATACTAGGTGGGAGGACTAGTAGGGCGGGCATATGAGGACCACGAGGGGACTCATATGTCTCCATGAGTAGGAGTACTCATGGACATTACCGGGCCGCCCCGGTAGTGCGTCGAAGTGTGCTGCCAGAGGTTTAAGGGTACGGTTCCCTTGGCTTGCCGGGATGCCGCTTGCATGGAACGTGGCCCAAACCTTCGAGGGATGTCATGGCGCGCCATGGCCATGAATCTCTACATGAGATGGCACGGGAAGTCATTCGTGGGACTTGTTAGCATGCAAGCATTGGAGGGTGCACTATGCTTGAGTAGGACAGAGGTCCAGTGTGTGCTACTAGTCTGGCAGCCAGTCTCGAGGGCCTGCCAACATGCATGATGGTATGGTGCCTTGAGGATTGGACCATGAACGTATGGGAGTCCTTGGTCTGTGACGTGAGCTAATCGGATAGTATCGAATGGGACATGATAGGAGGTGTTGGCACGTCAGCTTGGTGTTGGCTCTTAACCACACATGCTACCTTGACTTGTGAATGTCTAGGTGAGCATCGGTGTTGGGATTTGCCTTTCCATAGTGAGAACCTATGGACAGTGTGAGTGTCTTGGCTAGATAGCCTTAATGCATGATTGCATTCATAGATACTTGAGAGCATGACTCAGTGAGAGTCGTTCGAGAGACGGAAGTGTGCGAGAGCACACGGTCGCGCAAAAAAAAAATGCCCATTGTTATTCGAATGGTTGGAAGGTTGACCTTGGCTCAGAGGAGTCAAGGTGCAGCACGGGCATTTCCGCTGTCAAAATGTCAGCCCGTGACACCAGGCTCTCCTCACTAGTCTCTTGACCCTACATGTCAAAGTTTCTTCAAGTCAAGCAAATTACAATATGCAAATTAATTACCATCTGATAAAATCTCATCAATCCGATCCAAAGTGTGCCTGTACAAAACTACACATAAAGTTTTATTTGAACCTTTTGATTGTACCCATTAATTTTTTTTCTATAAGAAGACGATAAGATAAACAGTTTTTTAAAAAAAAAAAGTTTTATTATAGATAAAGAGATGAAAAAGAAAAAAAAAATGAAAACTTTAGAACTAAGCACCACTAGTCTGAGTTTTTCCGGCTAGGACTAACCAAAAATCTTATAAAATATATACATAAACATATCTTACATGTACACTTGAAACAACTCTAGCCAGAGCCTTAACCATGCCCTCCACAATATTGGTGTTCTTGGGATGCCTATATAGTAGACCATAAATTAGGCCACTCAGAATTAATACAGCTACATAAGAAAATATCCTAAACGAAAAAAAGAAGATTGGTACAAGTGATCTTACATATCAAAGTTATAGAAGAGAATCTGCAAAGTTTGTGCCTCCAAACAAAAACCCTGTCAAAGTTCCACCTTTGTAATTATTCAAACAGCTTTACAAGGCTCTACCATAATCTTCTATGTCACACATACTACATAAATAAGGAGTATGTTTCCACTTCTAGAATTACCCTCAGGACTTCAAGACAAGAATGTGATGCCATAAAGGCAAATCAAGAAAAGTTGCCTTCAACAACATACTGAGAAAACTCTAAAAAACAGAAACTCTAAATCTAAATATACAAAAACATAAAACACAAAAACTCTAAATCTAAAACCAATATAAAAAAATAGAATACCCAAAGCTAGCAGCATATCCACAAACCTCATAGTCACCAAATTTAGTAATCCAAAATCCTCAAACAAACCAAACCTAAAGTTAATAAAAACATCATCAATAATTCATATTAAAAATTGCATAAATCCCTAAAACAGAAACAATATATAATAATTATTTTAAAAAATAATCAAAGATGATGCCTAAGAATAAAAAATCATCATTACCATTTTAGATAAGTGGGGATGTAATCAAAATAAACCATTTTCTTCACAGCGACAGTACCCTAGTCCCATTGAAGTCCCTGTCGTTACAACACCATCCCCACAGTCCCACCTCCATGCTAACATCTGCAACAACAGAGAAAGAAAGAGAGAGAATGAGATCGTGAGTGAGAGGGAAAGAACTAAATCTGGAGAAGGAAATGAGAAGAACCCGATTGACGGAGAGAGAGTCACAAAGAAGGAAAGAGAGCCAAAATTTCCAAACAAAATCAAACCAATAACTGCCAAGCTCAGAAATATCAATGGCGGCACAATCGACACTCCCTGAAAAAGAAGCAAAACCCAGATAAACAAAAGGGAATAAAATGAGAGGGAGAGACAAACGAAGGTTACATTGACCTGGGTTCTTTCTTCTAGCCAGCGACCGAGAGAGATACATAGGGAAGGATAGGGTAGCGTGGTCGAGGTGTGTTTAAGCGGCTCAACAGATGGGACTAGAGAGCACCGGCGTGAAGATGAGAGAGAGAGAGAGAGAACCAAGAGGTTGATGAGTGTGAGATAGGTATTAGGGATTCATAATTGAGAAAACCCTCTTCTTTTTTTTCCTTTGGTCGATTTCAGGCGCCTAAGTTTTCATTTGCCACCTAAAGCATAAAAAATTAGATCCGAGTGTTTTTTTATTAGGTATATTAATAATATTCCTACAAATATGTCATATTTTTTATGTCATATTTGGTCAAAATTGTTGTAGTGTATTGTCATAACTCCCTCTCCCACTCACTATTTTGAAAAAGTGTGTTTTTCACAAAATCAATTGTTGACCCTCGAATTAGCCAACGACACGGAGTCAAATATACGACAGGATATAGAACGACACTTGAAAAGATAATCTAATGGAAAGGAAAAAACACCAAAAAATTATAGTGGTCCGGCCCCAGTGATTGGTAATGACCTACGTCCACTTAGTGATATTGTTATTATTGAATCTTAAAGTCGTGATCAAAGAACTAGGGTTCTTGAGTTTCACAAACCTTAGATGTAATACAATAAGACGGTCAACAACTTGCTTTAGCTCTTCTTCTCTCAATCTTAAGCAAAAAAGACTAATGAAATCCAAAAGTCCCTTCCTTGAGCTATTTCATGCATATTTATAGGCTCAAGGAGGGTTACACATGCTAACGTGTCCTATCTTTCCTTAATAATCGCGTATCAAGGATAATTATGGAGAAATATCCAAATCCAATTAATATTAGATTACAACTTAAGAAGGAAATAAACCAGGCTTCACGATCAGCCTGGTCGTATAAAAAATTAACACTGACGGTGAGGTGCGCTTCTGGTTGATAGCCGAACATCTCCTTTGCCCCTCAATTCTGCCACGTGTCAATCCATGTGTAAGTAATCTTTGCCACGTCATCAATAACCATTTTTTGGTAAACATTTGTCCCCCAAGTTTATTTATCGCCAATAAGTAAACTTAGGAAACCGACTCTTCGAATACCCCACGACATCTTTCAGAGCCGTCTGTGCTTTCTCGAAAAAGGTGACCAATCATGTCTAATAAGGTCCTTTCAGTTTCCCAAGAGTGTGTCCGACGGCCATTCCACTTCCCCATACTTAGAAAAAAGTAACTCGTGATTGCCTCTTTTAACGTGCCTTTGTCTTCATAAATAACCCTCAAGTTACCATTTTTACCTTTTACTTGCTCTTGTCTTCTTGAAGAATGCTGAAGAACTCGTGCCCCAGAGCCCATAAATTTTCAAACATCTATACTCGGACGTTCGACAACTCTCACCTTTAGACTTCAATCTTTATCTAAGTAAGTTTCACAAATTTTCTTGTCCTTTGAGTTGCTATTCGAAATTGCCTCATGCGTGTTTTTATCTCTGAACCCCTTCGTGTTCTTGGCCGAAAATGTATGGGGATTGTTTGCATGTTGACAGATGATTAATAAGGTAGTGAAATATTGTTTCATAGGAGTTAGGAGCCAGTTTGGTAGTCGAGATTGTAGATTTAGGGCGTAAAATCGAAGTAAAAATTTGATTTTTAAGCTAGGTGAAAAACTGGGTTTTTCCCGCCCCTTCGGAGTCGAAAAGCTTTTTCCCAAAAAACATTTAACTTCCGCTTTTCAATCTGTTTTTCAAACTGCTAGTATAGAACTTAGTGTTTTTGTTAGAATGTTGCTGGTCATATACGCGAGCAACGTTATTCCATCTTTCAACACAAGCTTCTAAGCTTTACTTCTTATCTCCCCCTTTCTCTGCTCGCAGCTTTCATGCAAGATCCGTGGGGAGGAGAAAGACTCATCGATGACGACTTACTGGCTCAACTACTTGAAGACGAGGAGCAACTATCATCACTAATACCTGCCATTCCCTTTTCTCCTGCCACTTTAAACACTCCATCCATCCTTATCCAAAATATGGCTCGAGCAAAAGCTACAGCCCAGAAAAAGAAAACTCCCAATTCTTCAAATCAGCCCGCTCCTCGGGCTGAAATTCCCTCGACCAGTGGTCGAGCAGAAAATACCCCTGACCCCAATATCCAAACTCATGCTCAGCCCCGAAATACCATTCAACCAGATGTTGAATGGTATGTTGTCTCTGAAAGCTGAGTGACGATCAGGATGATCGCCAACTATATTAAGAAATATGGACTCACGAGGTGACATTAGTTCGACCCAACTAAGACCAACGGGCGAACTTGCCCGGAGGCACCTTCAGTGCCTGGTCGAGATACCATATTGAGGCTGGGGCTACCTTGCCTCTTCATCCATTCTTCCAAGGGGTGGCCAACTACTTCGGGGTCGACCCTTTCCAAATAACTCCCAATGGGTATAGAATGCTTGCAGCACTCTATATCCTTTATAGTCTCAAAAAATGGCATGTGCCAACTCCTCATGAGGTTAATTATTTGTTCGACCTCAAATCCAACCCCAACCAAGAAGGTATGGGGCTCTTTCACTTTTGTCACCAGGAAACTGGGCGTACCTTCCAGACCGACACCACTCACATATCGAACGTGGGGAGGTACTACCAGGAGTATTTCCTTACGACCGACATGATCGCGAACAATCTAGCCTTTACTCAAGGAGGTAAAACCTTTGCACAACTGGTCGTTAATCTTTATTTAGTGTTTCCTCTACAGTTTCTTAGACTTTTAATGCCTTTCAGGCCCATGGCTGCGACCAGACCCCACTCCAAACATGGAGTTGAGATCAGCCCTCTTGGCCAGTATGACTAATGTGGAGAAAAGCGTCAAACATCTGGTCACAGAGGCTAACCTTAGGCTGGTCGGCCTTTTGGCCCCTCATCAGGACATGAGGGAGTCAACAGCGGGGAGTGCTACTGGTGGAGAAGTTCCCGAGTAGCACCCAGATGTGGAATAAACTCCTTCAAGGAGTAACAATCAGGGAACCTTCCAGCACCCCGCGGGCTGCTGCTCCCCCTTCCCCAAAATGAAAAGGGAAAAAGAAAGCCACCAAACCTCTCAAGCCCCTCAACGAATCTTCAGACGAGAACAGTACTGATCTCTCGCTCTTAGATAGCTTGCCAATTCCCTGTCACTTATTTGACGGGGACGACAATTTTAAGTACGCTCCAAATTTAGATTCATCCTTCTTCATGCCAGAGAGTGAGTGTAAGACTAGTAGTGTATATAATATAGCGACCAGTAATTGCTCGGGTATTTCACTTACAATTTTCTTCGTTTCTACATAACATACTTAATTGTTTGTACTATCTCACTGTTCGAATATTTGCTTCTTTTCCAGATATGGACTTTGAGTCCGTGTTCGACTTATACAGCGCCCCTGAGGTTCCTAAAGCTCCCTCGAGCAAAAAGAAAGCAAGCAAGAGGCTTCCTGGGGAAAGCAGTAAGATGCCTCAGGCTAAGAAATCTCGCATTGCATGCCTCTCGAAGGACGGAACCTCATCCAATGCAACTCTGCCACCTTCTCCCCATTAGCAGCAGACTCCCCCTGCTCCTGTTGGGTCGACACCATCTCCAGCGGCCCCAACTGACCAGACTCAGCAGACTGTTCCTGCTTCCACTGGGGGCGACATAACAAGTCGTGCCTTCAGATCGGTCAAGGACAGGGTCGCAAAAATTGTGAAGCACGACCGCTACCGAGAGGCGATGGCTACGACTGAGACAATCAGATCCTAACTCACGCCTTGAATGAATTTTCCAGTGTAAGTTATCTTTTTCTGTTGAGACAGCTTCTTTTATATTCTACAGTCAACCTAATTTTGGCTCTGATCGCAGGCATTTCTAACCCTTACTGCCGGTCGACTACGCTTGGGCGCCATCACAGAGCAGCCCAAATCTTTGGAGCAACGGCACGCTGATGAACTTAAAGCTACCGAAGCGAAATACACTGAACAACTTGAGGCAGTGCTCGGGGAGAAGAACAAACTGGTTGAGAAGTTGAAGGAGAAGCAAAGTGCTCTGGATAAGGCCATCGAGCAGAGAGATAACTTCAAGGAGTCTAACTGCATCAATTACGGCGCGACTAAAAAGCTCGAGGAGGACTTGACTGCGAGTAGACAAGAGACTACAACCTTGGAGGGTCGGATCGAGGAGCTTGAGAAAGCCAATGCCAGCAATTTGGAAAGGTACAAGAACGCCACGGTAAATGTTTTTATGACTTCTGGAAACATAACCAGGGGGCGGACTTCAGCTACCTTCCTGAACCCGCAAGGCAAGCCGAGATAGCTCGCTGCGTGGCTTGACTGGCATAAGAGGAAAGGGCAAGGGTACTTGCCTCGCCCGGAATCTCCTTGGTGACTGGCATGGACGGGGCGGACAATGACACTACAGATGTCGTCGACCAAGACACCCTTCAAGATCCTCCAACTTCTTAGTCTTTTCCCTTGTTTATCTTGGAATCTTTTAATTACACGACTTACTGGTCGTGATGTAAAGACTAGTTTTTTATTGCTGCATGGGCAGCTATTTTCCTTTAATCAGACAATTACATCCGAGCAGTACTGCTCGCGGTATAAAGTAATTCGTTTTTGATATTATAACACATTTTTATTTTATTATAATATCTGTTAGTATGACGGAACTTAGCATAACACTTTGGATTGATTTAACAAAATACAAAATTTTGAAAAATACTCTAAGTACCCTAGCATGCTTTCACTTATTTTGCTCATGTGTTTGCATACCTTTTAATGATATGCTTTGCTTACTTGTACCTTATATGCCCCCTAAGTGATCGAGGAGCTTTAGGTCCTTGGTCACTTGCCTTGACCAAAACTTGGTTGAA
The DNA here is from genome assembly GCF_963169125.1 of Humulus lupulus. Taxonomy (NCBI): domain Eukaryota; kingdom Viridiplantae; phylum Streptophyta; class Magnoliopsida; order Rosales; family Cannabaceae; genus Humulus; species Humulus lupulus. The sequence goes on from NC_084802.1 coordinate 55,433,266, forward strand.
CAATACTGCTTGGAGCAAAATAGTTGAAATTGTAATACAGCAAAACAACACACGTAAAGAGCAAATACTTGTAATAAACACAATAATTGGCAAGAAATGACTGACTGCGCACAGTCCCTTATATTTCTCGTAATAAATGGACGAAACATGTCTGAATGAGTGATCAATAAGATCTTACACTTATAAGCGATCGGTCACATAAAATGACCAACCCTATTTCGAAACTTGTAAAAACTAAAATTAATATAAGCCAATTCTTTAAGAAGAATTGTTTATTGGTAATACTTGCGGAGGTGTTCTCCATTCCAATAGCGAGGAACGAGATCTCCATTTAAGCGAGCAAGTTTTTAGGTGCCTGGGTGAAGGACTTCTTCAATCTGGTATGGCCCTTCCCAATTAGGTCCGAGTACTCCAGCAGCTCGGTCGCGGGTGTTTAGAAAAACTCTTCGGAGTACAAGGTCTCCAACGCTGAACTTTCTTTCTCGCACTTTAGAGTTGAAGTACTGGGCAACCTTCTACTGGTACGCAGCTACTTGGAGTTCGGCTTGTTCATGTTTCTCATCGATTGAGTCCAGGAATTCCATCAATAGCTGGCTGTTCGAATCTTGATCGTACGTTATTCTGCGATGCGAAGGCGGATCTAACTCAACAGGCAACATAGCTTCATATCCATAAGCAAAAGAGAATGGAGTATGACCCATTGTTGTTCGATGGGAAGTTCTGTATGACCAAAGTACTTTAGGCAATTGTTCTAGCCACGTCCCCGTAGCTTCTTCTAGCCTTTTCTTTAGTGTATCCTTCAGTGTTTTGTTGACTGCTTCAACTTGTCCATTTGCTTGGGGATGAGTGACTGAAGAGAAGCTCTTGATAATACCATGCCGTGAATAAATCACAGTCAAACTGGGTGCCATTATCCGAGACGATCTTCCTTGGCAATCCATAACGACAAATGATGTTTTTGATCACAAAATCCAACACCTTCTTGGTCGTTATGGTTGCAAGTGGTTCAGCTTCGGCCCATTTGGTGAAGTAGTCAAAGGCAATCACAACATATTTGACATCGCCTTTTCCCATGGGCAAAGATCCGATAAGGTCGATACCCCAAACTGCAAACGACCATGGGCTTTGCGTCTGTTTAAGCTCATTAGGGGCTGTTGTGGGATTTTAGAAAATCTTTGGCATTTTTCACATTTCTCCACGAATTCCATCGAGTCTTCATTCATTGTGGGCCAAAAATATTCTTGCCTTAGGATCTTTTTTGACAAACTCTGCCCCCAGCGCGGTCTCCACAAAAACCTTTGTGCACCTCTTTCATAAATTCTTTGGCTTTCTCCTTTGTAATACATCTGAGGAGTGGCATTGATTATCCCTTTTGGTACAAAATTCCATCGACCATGATATACCTAGCAGCTTGCCGCTGAAGGGTCCTGGCTTTGTTTATATCCGTTGGTAACACGCCTTGCGTCAGATACTCTACATATGGTGCCATCCACGTATCTGCCATCTGGATTACCAGAGTGGTCTCCTCTACTTGGATGCTTGGTACAGATAGTCATTTGACTGGAACTATGTTCAGAGTATTAGCATCCTTCGCACTTGCCAATTTTTCCAAAGCATTTGCGCTGGAATTCTGATCGCGAGGTACTTCCTAGAGACTGTACTTGTCAAACTGTGCTAAAAAATCCTTTGCTTTGTTCAGGTAGGCAACCATCTTTAAACCTTGGGCTTGGTACTCTCCCATGAATTGATTCACCATCGGCTGAGAATCACTGTAGATGTCGAGCACTTTTATATTCATATCCCTGGCTAACCGCAATCCAGCGAGCAGTGCTTCATACTTGGCCTCATTGTTAGAAGCAGTGAAGTCAAATCTGATTGCACAGTGAAATAGATGCCCTTCTGGCATTATCAATATCACTCATGCACTAGCGTGGCACTCGTTAGAAGAACCATCCATAAATAATTTCCACGTGGGTGCTTGGATTTGACATTCAGGCTCGTTAAGCTCTTCAGTCTGTTCGCAATTCGTAAGTTCAGTGAATTCTGCAATGAAATTAGCCAAGGCTTGTCCTTTTATCGCTGCTCATGGAAAGTAAGATATGTTGAACTGCCCAAGTTCGACTGACCATTTTCACAATCTCCCTGTAGTCTCTGGTTTTTGCAAGACTTGTCGAAGAGGCTGGTCGATCAAGACCGTAATTGGATGAGCTTGAAAGTAAGGCCGCAGCTTCCTAGAGGCCAAAACTAGGCAATAGTCTAGCTTCTCGATGGGCAGGTACTGCTGTTCTACTTCAATCAGCCTTTCGCTTACGTAGTAGACAGCCTTATGCATGCCTTATTCTTCCCTTACTAAAACGACACTAGCAGTGTATTCCGTGATTGCCAGGTAGATGAACAAAGTTTCTTTATCGACCAGTTTTGACAGGATGGGTGGTTGCGCCATATGATTTTTTAGTGCTTGAAAGGCCTGTTCGCACTCCTCCCTCCATTCAAACTTTTTATTTCCCCTAAGTAGATTAAAGAATGGGATGCACATATCTGTTGACTTTGAAATGAATCTACTTAGAGCGGCAATTCTTCCAGTTAAGCTTTGAACATCCTTGAACTTTGTCGGCGATTTCATATCGATCAGGGCTTTAATTTTTTTTGGGAATGGCTTTAATTCCTCTCGAGTTAACTAAAAATCCCAAGAACTTCCCTGATCCTACTCTGAAGGAGCATTTAAGGGGATTTAACTTCATCTGGTATTTATTCAAGATGTTGAAGCACTCCTGCAAATACCTTACATGACCTTCTGCTTTCTTCGACTTGACCAGCATGTTGTCGACATAGACCTCCATGTTTGTGTCGATCATCTCCTTACACATGTGGTTGACGAGTCTCTGGTAAGTCGCACCAGTGTTTTTCAAACCGAAGGGCATCACTTTGTAATAGTAGAACCCTGTATCAGTCTGAAAGCTAGTGTGATCTTCATCAGGGGGATGCATACTAATTTGATTATACCCAGAGTACGCATCCATGAATGAGAGGATCTCATGCTCTATAGTAGCATCGACCAATTGGTCGATCCTTGGGAGTGGGAAGCAGTCTTTGGGGCAGGCTTTATTTAGGTCTGTAAAATCCACGCACGTACGCCATTTTCCATTTGACTTGGGCACTAGTACTAGATTAGAGACCCACGATGGATAAAACACCACCCTGATAAACCCATTCGCCTTCAGCTTCTCGACTTCCTCTTTCAAGGCCCTCGATCTATCTTTGTCGAGCAGCCTTCTTTTTTGTTGTACTGGTGGAAAACTCTTGTCGATGTTTAGGACATGGCTGATGACTGTAGGATCTATCCCGACCATGTCTCTGTGTGACCAAGCAAAGACCTCCTGGTTCCTCCTTAAACGCTTCACCAATGCTTGTTTTTTTGTTGTCTCTAAGCTTTTACCGACTTTCACAACTCTGGTCGGATCTTTTTCAACGAGTTAGACCTCTTCAAGGTCCTTGATGGGCCCCACTTCTTCTTCAAAATCCCCAAAGTGAGGATCTAAGTCCCTATCCTCACTTTGGGAAACGCCCTATTTGGTGACATTATCACCCGAGTGGGCCTGAACATCAGTCGCCACTTGCAACTCCTTTACAGTGGTGTCTCTCGATACATCCTTCTTTGCCTTGGTGATCGAGGCATTGTAGCACTCCCTCACTTCCCTCTGGTTTCCCAATACGCATCCTATCCCTGCATCCATTGGGAATTTCATGGCGAGGTGCCATATGGAGGTGACGACTCGTAGGTTGACCAAAATTGGCCTCCCAATTACAGCGTTGTATGCCGAAGGACAATAAACTACTATAAAAGTAGTGAGCAATGTCCTATTAGCAGGTACAGTGCCTGCTATAATTGGGAGTCTAATCCACCCTATTGGGGCGAGCCTTTCTCCGAAGAAACCATAAATGGTTTGGTTGCATGGCTCCAGGTCCTTCACGGACAACTTCATTCTTTCCAGCGAAGACTTGTTTATGATATTGACCGAACTTCCTGTATCAACCAATATCCTCTTCACCATTATGTATGCTATCTGTACGTCCACGACCAGCGGATCAGAGTGTGGGAATCGCACATGCTGGGCGTCGTCATCATAGAAGGTTATCACTTCTTCCTCTGTTCGAGCCTTTTTTGGTGCTCGTTCTTCGACACTCATCATCTTTATATCCTGGTCGTGACGTAGGGTTCGAGCATATCATTCCCTTGCCTTCCCACTATCTCCTGCAAGATGCGGGCCTCCTCAGATGGTGAGTAGAGTGCCTGCCACAGGAGCTGGCTGTAAAGGTGGCAAGCGTTGTCGTGCAGGCGCCGGCTCGTTGCCACCTTGAGCCTCTCATTGAGAACCTCCTGTGGCTCACACATATATTCTTAAATGTCCCTACCTTATCAGGAACTCAATCTCGTCCTTCAGCTGGTTACACTCGTTTGTGTCGTGTCCCTAGTCGTTGTGAAAATGACAGAACTTTGTTGTATCTCTTTTGGAGATATCTTTCCTTATAGGTGCGGGCCATTTTTAGGGCACGCTTGAGCTGGTTGCCTGGTAGACCTCAGCTCGGCTTTCAACCATTTCTACCATTGCCATTCCCGTTGCCTTTGTCGTTGCCATTGGGTTTTTCCGACCCATTGGCGGCTTTGGCGTGTTCTTCCTTGGGCCCTTTGTCTTTTGTTGGTGATTTCCCTTCGTTGGCAATCACGTCTTCGAGTTTGATGTACCGATCAGCTCAATCTAGGAACTCTTCGGTGCCTCTTACCCCCATTCTTTCTGAGGCTACTCCAGAGGGGTGAATGGCGTCTAACCCTAGCAATTAGGGCCATCATCTTTCCTTCATTGCCCACAGTCTTGGCTCCAGCTGCGGCTCGCATGAAGCGCTGCATATACTCCTTTAAGGGCTCTCCCTCTTTCTGGCGTATCTTGACCAGCTGGTTGGCCTCAGTGGGGTGCACACGACCAGCATAGAAATGTCTGTAAAACTCATTTACGAACATTTCCCATGATACTATACTAGTAGGAGGGAACTTAAAGAACCACTCCTGGGCGGTGTCAGACAGTGTTGCAGGGAAGATGCGGCAGCGGGCATCTTCTAACACCTTTTGTATATCCATTTGTATCTCAAACTTATTAACGTGAGATACCGGGTCTCCATACCCGTCAAAATTTGGCAGTGTTGGCATCTTGAATTTACTGGGGGTTTCAGCCACAGCAATCCTCTGTACGAAGGGGGTGCCTCTCCTCCGATCGTACTCAATGTGGGATGTTCGCCCCCCGACCAGCTGCTGCACCGCCTGGTTCAGGGCATCAATCTCAGCCTAAATAGCTTCTGGGATTGCTGGGGGAACGTACTCATCGTGCCTTTCCCGACGGTCGTTAAGTACGTCCCTCAGATCATCGTTTCTTCATCATTGTTCGCTGGCTCCCAACCGACTAAAGACGTTCTGCTACCTGGGCTGCCCCCCAACATTATGGCCCGCTGTTCGGTCCTCTCTAAATGGTGGGCTCCTGCCTCCACCTTCTTCTTCGTTTCTCCAACCAACAATCCTTATGCCGGAATCGGCTTCATTGTAGTCATGGCCATCTCTGAATCATGGCTGACTATGGTGTGACCGACTATTTACTTTGTTGCCTCCTCAGGCTGGCATTTCCCGAGCATCAGGGGAAGGCCTGCGTTGGTCGATGGGCCCTCGTGCATTGTTATGCCGTGGGAGACCCCTGACCGCAGAGCCTGTCTCGGAGTTTCTCCTATTGGCAGAAGGACGCTACCCCCTGCTCGGTTGATGTGGCTCTTCATCCCCTGAGCGTCTAGGGCTGCGGGGCGGTTGCCCGTCCCTATTCTGCCTCAGGCACTGGGGATTGCCTCGGCCAGCCTGAGATGGAGGTTGCTACTTAGGATCCCTAGGCGAGACATCATCCTGAGCCACAGGCAGCTGCTCCGACCTTTGAGGGCTTATCGGCTGGAGCGGAGGACTAGGATTGGGACCCCTTTGAGGCAACCCATTTGGTGGCTGATCTGGCTGGGAGGCTGGCATAGCCTGATTCCAAGCCAGCTGGATGGCTACTTCAAGGGTGGCCATGGCATCCCTCTGTCGAGGATCCATCTCAGCCTGCCGCTCGCTCAGCTCCTGTTGCTGGCGTTCTATTTCTCTTTGCTGCGATGCCATTATCTTTGCAACATTCTCTTGATTGGCCAACTCATCCTGCAACACCCCCAACGTTGCCTTCAAGGTTTCAGAATCTAACTCCTCCTCATCAAACTCCAAGTGTGGTTCGTCCTCAGCCACATTTGGGGGAGGAGACTGGGATGATGTAGCGCCAGCGGCCTGTCCTGTCCTCTTGGATGTTTTTGCCATTAGATTCTTTAACAAGCTCTCAATGACAGCACCAGAATGTTGACCCTCAAATTAGCCAACGACACGGAGTCAAATATACGACAGGATATAGAACGCACTTGAAAATATAATCTAATGGAAAGGAAAAAACACCAAAAAATTAAAGTGGTTCGGCCCCAGTGATTGGTAATGACCTACGTCCACTTAGTGATATTGTTATTATTGAATCTTAAAGCTGTGATCAAAGAACTAGGGTTCTTGAGTTTCACAAACCTTAGATGTAATACAATAAGACGGTCAACAACTCGCTTTAGCTCTTCTTCTCTCAATCTTAAGCAAAAAAGACTAATGAAATCCAAAAGTCCCTTCCTTGAGCTATTTCATGCATATTTATAGGCTCAAGGAGGGTTACATATGCTAACGTGTCCTATCTTTCCTTAATAATCGCGTATCAAGGATAATTATGGAGAAATATCCAAATCCAGTTAATATTAAATTACAACTTAAGAAGGAAATAAACCAGGCTTCACGATTAGCCTGGTCGTATCAAAAATTAACACTGTCGACGAGGCGCGCTTCTAGTCGATAGCCGAACAACACCTTTGCCCTTCAAATCCGCCACGTGTCAATCCATGTGTAAGTAATCTTTGCCACGTCATGAATAGCCATTTTTGGGTAAACATCAATATTTTTTAATTTAGTTGTAAAATTAAATTTAATTATTCTTACCAAATGATATTCTAATTATTACTAATCCAATTAAGCAAAACAAAACAAAATTGTGCCCTTAATTCTAATTCTAATTCTAATTTTTTCTTTAATTAAGAGAATATCATTTTTATTTTAATAAAACATTTTTCATTAAAACAAAAAATTAAATAAATTTAATTTTGATTTACCATCTTAACTAATTAAGACTAAATTTATTATTATATGATTTATCATATATAAACATATAACAAAATATAGGACGTTCCTAATAGCATGTTTCTACACGACTGTAATGCATGCTAATTGCATACTGTGTGGGTATATGAATGGCATATTATAATGCATGACAAAATATTAAACATTTTAATCACATTCAAAAATTTATAATAAGTAAAGAAAGCGGGTATGGTAACTTTTGAGTATTTCTAGAAAAATTATAACACTTGCAAAAAATACATGAAAATGTAACCTAGACTATTTAAGGTCTGATGAAGAGCACCTTGATCTTAAACCTTAAGATGCAGTCTTGTTGAGCCAATGCCTTCTTTTTCCATATCCATTTTGAATTATACAACTTTTTTAATTATTTTAAACAAACTTTTAAAAATAATTAAAATTTGGGTTTAAACACCCAAAAAGTTTCTAAGATCCAATTTGAATTTGGGTAATTTAATTCATAAATAAAATTAAAAATTTTAATTTTAATAAATTAAAATTCAAAGTAATTTTAATTTTGGATATTTTAATTAAAACAATTTTAATTATGGAAGATAACAATTAAAACATATTTAATTAAGGAAAATAATCAATATTATTTCAATTCATAAACATGTATTACACAGCATAACATTTATAGATATTCACACGTATATTAAATACAAGCAAAAGGGCCATGCCCTAAAACACAAACAATAGGACCATGCCTCGCATCCATAATAGAAGTCCATCAAGCCATAAACCAAATAATAGATTCAGAATATTATTCTAGCCTCCGGGACCTTGAATTCTACTAAACTGGGTAGTAGAACCCTTCCCGAGCCTTAACATTTGGGTTCCTGGCTTTAAAACCTTCATTTCCCCTTTCTTTCCCTATTTTGAGTTGCGACCCACCCCCTAGGGCTGTGACCTGCTACAAGTCAGAGGGCAAAGCCCTCTCTGCTAAAGAACACGAGCCACGACAAGCTATACCCTGCGCTGTGGCACCTAGGCACATTTCCAAGGCCCACAGGCCTCAATGTTCGAACGGGCTGCGGTGCCTGATGAACATGGTCGTGACTCGAGCCTTAAAACCCAAAATTCTCACCACTTTTCTTTGTTTTTCCTTGAACCTAGCTCAATAATTCACACCCTAAACATTATTTAAGCCCAGATTGAGTCTAGATTTCCTATCCACGTAGCCTAGGCATTCGAACAATCCTGTAAACAATTTCATATCCTCATCAATGCTCAAAATCAAACTAAAGTTCATTCGCTCATGCAAGCTCAAAGTTACAGCAGAATTCAACAGAAAGAAATCAAATTTGAATCCTTACCTTTGTGATATCTTCAACCCTGAGCTAATCCCTAAGCATAGCAAGTCTAATTCTTCACTTTTTTGGCCTAAAGTCCCCCAAAATTCAACAACTTCTAAGCTTCAATGAGAGGGAGAGAGAACCGAGTGAGAGAGAATGTAGAGTTCCAGAATGTTTACTTAGCCTAGCTAGATAGTAGTAGTAGTAGTTAATAGTATGTTAGTTACCGTGGATTTTGGTTCAAGTCGGGACTTAGTTGGAAACTCATAGCAACAGTTATGGATTTTATAAGTTTAACCTATAGTTTAATAATATTCATTATAACATAAGGTTTGATTAATATTGCTGGTCCTAGATACATTATTTATTATAACCTAAGGTTTAGATAGAGCCAATAAGAGCATGACATTTGTCATAATCATGATTATTTAAGGAAATTAAGTATTTTGATGAATAGTTTTAATAAAAGAAATATCTAGAAGCTCTAGAACCTTCTAGAAACTGTTAGGATCGTATTATGACTCAGTCAAAGCTGTTATCCAATTCAATTTATGCTAAAAAAAGTGCAATTACGTGTTTAATATATTCACATATGTCGATATATCTCAGCATAGGGGCTGATATATCGCCTAACAGAAGATACGGAAAACATGTCGACTTTGCACGAGTGATCGAATGAACCTCGTGAATACTGGGGGAGGCAATATATCACCTAGGGTGGGGGATATATCGGCTCCATGGGTATATTTTTTAAAGTTTGACTTTTTGAATTTTAAAAATACCCTTAACCACATAGACCTACCTTTGAACGATTTTGACCGAATTCTGGGCGTCAGTTGAACGAAAATTCAATCTTTTACATTTTATAATCATTTATTTATTCAAATTAATAGGGGTTAGTTTCACTCATTTAACTCTATAAATAGGACCTAGTGCTCAGCCATTTCCTTCATTCTTTAAGCATTTGCTCAGAGCCTCCAAGGTACTAGTGTTATTATAGAGAGATACACTTGGGTTTTGGGTTAAAGCTTTAATCATTCAAAGTTTTTATAAACACTTGGGAAGTGAGAAATAGTGTGATTTCAGTATTGGGGTTTAGACCAATTCATAAGGTCATTCAAGGTATTCCTATTCCTTAAGTCCAGTTCTTTATAATTCCTTAGTTTCTGTTATTCAGATCCTAACTCTTGTTTTTTATTCTTGATTAGGTGTTTAAGTTCTTGAAACTTAAGGCCTTTCTTGGTAAGTTTCTTCTTGATGGTTTAGTTCCCATATTCATCTTTATTCTTAAAGATTCTCACCCTTTTCTACTGTTGGTTTATAGGAGTTTCTAAATCTCATTCTTGTTTCCAAATATCTCAGCTTTTGGTAAGGAAAATAGGATGAACTTTATGTGCTTTTATGATATGTTATATTTATGTTATGTTATGTTAAGCTTATGTTATGATATGTATATGTATAGTATGTTTTATAGTCCTTGGGAATATGACTTGTCTAGCTAGCAATCCCCAATAATTTATGGGCATATGACTTGCTTAGATAGCAAGCCCCACAAAATTTATGGTCATATGACTTGCTTAGTTAACAAGCCCCAAGAAGTATGATGGCCATTATAGTCCTATATGATATATGTTTTACTAGTCATATGTTTATAGTATATGTTTATAGCCTTATGTTTATGATCTATGATTGTTAGTAGATTTTTCCTTGCTGGGCATTAGGCTCACTCCTTTATTTTTTAGTGTTATGCAGGAAAGTGATTATGGAGGCAGAAGGATTCTTGGTAGCTTGGCTTGTGTGTTAAGGATGAATGGACTGAGTGGACTGCGTGTCGATCGAGGATGACGTTTATTTAGTCTTTTGAATTATGCTTCTTTTGTAATTCCGCACTTAGTTTTTGAACAATTGATTTGAAGTTATGTTTTATGTTTTACAAACAAAGGGGTACCCATGCCATATTACATTTTAAACATATAATTTTATGTTATTAATACAATATTTATTTTGGAGTTTAATAAAGTTATGATTATTTCTTATGTTTCCTTCAAAAGTAGTAGTTAAGCCTAGTAGTTTTTAATGGTCAAAAGTCTTAGAAATTGTTGGGTCATTACAGAGAATGTGATAACTAAGGGAAGTCTGGTTTTGTTTTTCTTTTAAGTTCCAGAAGTGTGTTGTAGCTAAGTTAAACTCCAGCTGCCTAAATCCCAAAATACCCAAAATGCCACTAAGTTCATTCTAAATCCATTAATGCCTCCAAGGGAAATCCAGTAATTTGCCATATCCCGCTAATTCCTCGAGTGTCCCCGTAAATTCCCATTTAATCCCCGATACACCTAAACAAACGTTAAATCACTACCAGTTACCCGGTAATTCCCATACGCATACTATATTCCCAAAATACCCCTAGGTTTATCCCGAGCTGAGTATTCGACCCCGTTTTGACTATTTAGCTAATCCACTCCCTAGGACCGTCTCAGATCGCACATCGCAAATATATCACCACACTCTTGTGGTATCAAGCACAACATACAAATATATTGCATTTATGCCCTCAACGGTCCAAAATTACAAATATGCCCCTAATTACCAAATTAGGCTCGCATGCATATTTTATTCACCAAACACATGCATTTCTAAATCACATCATCATTTAATTCATATATAAGTGTAACTAAATTAATTAATGCCCTCAACGAATGCTAATCAAGGCCCTAAGCCTTATTAGCAAATTTGGGATGCTACAACTATCCCATCCTTACAGAAATTTCGTCATCGAAATTTACCCAAATAACTCGGGATATCGATCTCGCATATTAGTCTCAAGCTCCCAAGTCGCCTCTTCTAATTTGATGTTCCTCCACAGCTCTTTCACTAGGGCGATGGTCTTGCTCCGCAAAACTTTATCTTTTCGGTCTAGAATCTGAATCGGCTTCTCTTCATAAGACAAATCTTGATCCAACTCCAGGTTCTCATATCTCAGCACGTGCGTAGAATCCGATACATACTTCTGTAGCATGGACACATGAAATACATTGTGAACCCCTGATAGAGCTGAAGACATCGGCAATTTGTAGGCTACCTCTCTAACCCGTTCCAGAATCTCAAAGGGACCAACAAACCTAGGGCTCAACTTTCCCCTTACTCCAAACAGTTTCACCCCTCGCAAGGGAGAAACTCTGAGAAACACGTGATCATCGACCTGAAACTCTACGCTCCTACATCTCAAGTCTAGGTCACTCTTCTGTCGACTCTGGGAGGCGAGCATTCAAGCTCTAATCTTTTCAATCACCTTAGTGGTCCTCTGAACAACCTCAGGAACTAAATACCTCCTCTCACCTGTCTCATCCCAATGGATGAGTGATCTGCACTTCCTCCCATATAACATCTTATACGGAGCCACTCCGATAGCCGCTTGATAACTGTTATTATACGAAAACTCAATCAAAGAGAGATACTTACTCCAATATCCTTCAAAATCCAGCACACATGCTCGCAACAGATCCTCTAATATCTTAATTGTCCTCTTAGACTATCCATCCATCTCAGGATGATAGGCGGTACTAAACCGCAACTGTGTACCCATAGCCCTCTGCAAGCTCTCCCAAAATTTGGAGGTGAAGGCGGGGTCCCTGTTGGATACTATCGACCTCAGAGCCCCATGTAGTCACACAATTTCCTTCAGATACAATTCAGCATACTGCTCCACTGTATAAGTTGTCCTAACAGGCAAAAAATTGGCTAATTTTGTAATGTTCCAAATTCCGTAATGTGGCTTAGTGCCTGGATTAGGGGGCCAGGAGGGCCATAATTTATTTAATGCGTTATTATATGATTATATGCATGATTATGTGCATTGTATTATTATATGGCTATATTTGTATATTTATGTGCATGTATGTGAAATATGGGTGAGATCACATTATTATGTGATTATGTTTGAGCTATTCGGCATGAGACAATCCTAGGAAGCAAGTTAGTCGTTTTGTCATAATGGGGTTAATTATCGGGCTCGGGGTAAGCCTAGGGGTAATTTGGTGTTTAGTATATTATCAGGATTGAGCGGTTAATGAGATATGATTTGGTAATTATTTGAGGATATTGGGAATGACGGGAATTGGAGGACGTTAATTATGATTAACAAGGTAGGTGAAAATGACGAAATTTCCCTTGGGTGGCTTTGAAGGTTTTAGATGGCCCTAGGGGCATTTTAGTCATTTTAGGCTATATTATATAGTTTTGACTTGAGGAAGGCTGTAGAATAAACAGGGCACCTTCTATCTTCTCTCCCGACTACTCTCTCTCTCTCTCGGTTTGGTGTTTGAGAAAAAATTAGAGGATTCAAGCTTGAGGTTTTTGAGGCTTATGCGTTTACAAGTGTGTTACAGCTATTCAGGGCATTCAATTCATATCTGAGGTAAGGATTCTAAGCTTAATCTTTGAAGTTTTACTCTATTTTTAAGGTAATTTATAAGCTTGATAGTTTGATCTTAGAATTGGGTATTTGGTGGTATTTTAGGTGTTATGGAGCTTAGGTTTTATTGTTAAATTTGGTGGTTATGTTGTGTTAGGGTTTGGTTTTGATATTGGGATTGTTTGGTTGAAGTTTTGGCTGAGTTAGGATTGAAGAAAATGCAGGGGAGCTAGGTTCGCGGGGTCAATTCGCGACTCAGTTCATGGGTGCCGCGACTTGAGTGAACCCCAGAGCCTTCATTGGGCTCTGTCTGACAGGCATAACGCAACCCTCAATGGCAAGTCGCGGCCCGCCCCTGGCACCCAGAAAGGGGGCCTGTCTGACTGGGAGGTGCGCCATGGTCCTTTGCAGCAGGTCGCGGCGCGCCTACTCTTTTTTAGCCAGGCTTAGTTTTATTTGGTTTTAAGTGCGGGTTTTTGAACCTTAAGGCTCAGGATCAAATCTATTACCCATTTTGGTAGGATTCGAGGTCCTGGGGGCTAGGACTTAGTCTGGGAATCTTTTATTACTCATTTTATTGATGAGATTTCATATTTGGTTATGATTAGGTTACCGCTAAGGGTCTAAGGACAGGATCGTTCTCAAGGGTCGTTCTTAACTTATTTTACGCTCAAGTCAGAGGTAAGGAAATTGCACCCATTATGTGACATAAATGATTATTTTTGAAGCATGTTGATTGCTCTATATTTGGATATCTGTTGCATTATGAATGCTTGAATGCATGGTTTATCTGAGCAACGCACTGACTTATTAGTCAGAAACGACAATGGTGTTAAGTGTTTGTCGTGAAGCTCTGACTTATAAGTGAGTATCGGTAATAGTACTGAGTGTTGGTCGTATGGAATGGACTTATGATCAAGAGCGACAATAGTGCATTGAACGCTGGTCGATATGATTAGATCTAATCAACAAGAGCCTTATATGCTTGTCCGACTTATTGGTCGAAGAAAACTAAAGTGCTTGGCTAGTTACTCAGAGCCAGGGATAAAAGGCTCACACTACACCAAACACCCATTACCATAACACATCATTATAATACTATTTAAAATGAGTTATTTTATATATAAAGTTAATGAATAAAATCACACGCGACAAGTGAAAAAAAAAAAGAGGCAAATTTTCCTTCTCATTTTCCCTATCTCGGACCGAAGTCTTCATCTCTTTCTCTCTCTGTCTCAGTCTTCATCTCTTTCTCATTTTCCCTATCTCAAACCAGTCTTCATCTCTTTCTCTCCCTGTCTCATTTTCCACCATATTTTCCTTCTCTCCTTTCTCTTCTTGCTATACCCATCACCACCTCCTCCTCCTCCTCTCTCGGACCGAACCACTGTCTCTCTCGAACCGAACCTCCTACTGGAGCCTTGACGAAGAAAAAAAAATGGAGCCAAAGTAAATCTCTCGGACACTCCCGCTTACAAGCAGTACGTCGCCGACTTACTCACCGGAGTTTCCACCATCGCCGTTGGCCATCCCTTTGACACCGTAAAGGTAATCTCTCATCTTATTCTCGTTGGATTATGTGAAATTTTCATAGGTTTAGCTTGTAATTTAACATATTTTTGTTTGATTGCACTCTTAGTGAAATTGATAGGACTTGGGGTTCAAAACCCAGAAACCAAATTTTTTTCTTTCAATGAATCTAGGCCCTATCATGGTGAATTAAAAGCATCAAAGTTTAGAGCAAATGCATTAGAAAACCATATGACTGGGTTGCCCTGCTAATCGTTTTTAAAGAAATTTCGGGATGAGATTGAGATAGCATAAGTATTAACCAATAACATCTTACAAGATTATCTCTGTGAACTGAAAATGAATTTAAAGTTTGTATATTTCCTTATTGGCTATACTTTCGTGTTTTTGATTCCTCTGATCTATGTGTATATTTATTGAGTGTGTTAAACTTTTGTTTGTTTATTAGTTGAAGCTGTAAAAACACAATACTGAAGCACATGGGATCAAGTACAAGAATAGTTTGCATTGTACTGCTAGGATACTAAGGACTAAAGGAGTATGCTTCCGATTTAGCTAGAGTCATTATTTTCTTATATATATGCTCATTTAAATTGGATGAAGGTGTGATAATATGCTTGTATCTTGTTAGGAATTTTTTGTAAACAGGACTTGAGATACAAAAAATTGAGCTAGAGTTCTTAAATATTTCTCTTTTTCATTTTATTTAGCAGGGCATTCTTGCCTTATAAGAGCTAACGTTTGGTGCCACGTGACAAAGATTTTCAGTATCTTTAAATTGTCTAAATAACACATTTTCCCCTTTTTTGGGAAAGTTAACTAATATTTTTTTGACATATTAGAGGACTTTATAGAGGTGCTACATCATCTTTTGTGGGGATGTCTTTTGAGAGTTCCCTCGTTTTTGGCATTTATTCCCAGACGAAACAGTTTCTGCAGGTAAGCCAAAAAGTTGTTCAGATAATCTGTCATTGGCTTACATATTGTAATAGTGATCTGTAGAGTTTTTTATTTTGAACATGTAACTCTATAGTAATAATCATAAGTGATTTTCTCGTGAAGTATAGCTATAGACATAGCATGGTGGTAATACACTTCTCATAATTGAGGATGTCTCAAGTTCAAATTCCCTTTACCCCAAGTTAAAGTAAAAGAAAAAGAAGATTTGCTTGTGATGTAGTGGTTGTCTCTCTTATGTGGTTGAACTACATGGCTTCACTTTTCTTATTCATCTTTTTTATTCTCACAAAGGGAAGTACGCAGAGTAGTGCTCCACAGCCCCATGTAATAATTCCATCTGCTGCTTATGGGGGAGCTATCATCAGTTTTGTATTATGTCCATCAGAGTTAATTAAGGTAGATACAAATGGGAGAGCTTTGGATTTCACAGTTGCTTCTCGTGGTATGCTTACTGTGCCTATCTCTCCAGTGTAGGATGCAAGTTCAAGGAACTGATTCTTTGGTTACATTAACTAGCAGATATAGCGGTCCTCTTGATTGTATTGTTAAAACTGTAAAAAGTGAAGGGGTAAGAAAATTCTCTGCCTCTTGATGATGAACCTATATAAATTATGATATGGTTATGTGCTGATTGAACAATGTTCAGGTCAAGGGAATCTTCCGTGGAGGTGGTGCGACTTTTCTGAGGGAATCCATTGGAAATGCAGTCTTTTTCAGTGTTTACGAGTTTGTCCGCTATCACATGCATTCACAACTGAATTTTACTTCATCTGAAAACAATAACTTAATTGACGTGGGAGTTGGAATTGTGAGTGGTGGTCTTGGTGGTCTTGGTGGTATTGCGGTATGCATCTTAATGACTTAGCCTTTCTCTGAAAATAAAAAGCAAAAGAGCACATGTCTGTCTGTTTCACTAGAACTTTCAAACTAGAGAATTTCTTTGGGTTTTACACCAGTTTTGGTCTATTGTCTTGCCCTTGGATGTGGCTAAAACTATAATTCAGACTGCCCCAGATAAGAACACGACACGAAATTCCTTTCAAATCTTGAATTCAGTAAGTGTATTCTGATTCCATGATTCTGATAACATAAAAAAATCTAATAACCATAAGCTTTATAAATCTTTTTAAAAACAGAAAGGAAAACAAGCCTAATTTTCAGCCATGGGTATCAATCAAACCCTTAAGTACCAAAACATTCTTCTTGAATTAAGAAATTGTTACATTTTTTATTGTTATTAATTTTAGAATCTGAAGAAACTATTATCCCTACTAGAATAAGAAAAGCACACACCTATTGGTACTAACTGAAAATTAAGGATTTTTTTTAATTGTGCACATCAGCAAAGCAGAGTGAAGCACATATCCAAAAATGGAGGTATCGATACTTGGTGCTAGAATGCAACATATCATGCCTTGCTCCTTCCCATTACCATATTCCTTCTCTCCTTCCATCTCAACTACACCAAATAATTCTTATCTCATTTATGCTAAAGCTTCACCAACAACGACAACAACTTTTGTTAAAGGAGCAAACATAGAACAACCCAACAATGGCGAAGTGAAACGTAACAGGACTCCTTCAAAATCTTACTCAGCCAGAAAGTCTGCTATTCTTGAAATTCAACTATCCCCTGATTTGGATTCTGCTCTTACAAGGTAACCCTCTTCATTTTTTGTTTTGGAACTATATTTCTTTGTTAATTTGTTTTTTTGTTTGTTTTTTTTTTTTGTATCAGTGTCGGTTTATTTTATTCTTGTTAAATTTTGTTGGTGAGCCATGAAATGAAATTTGTGAGTTCGATTGGCATGTTGGGTTGTGGAATTTATTGTAAAATTTTAATGTTATGTTATTTTTTTTAGATTTGAGAAATGAAACCCTGTCTGGGATTTGTAATATCTCTATTCTGAAATGGTTTGTATTCTTAGTTATCAAGAAAGTTTGCTGGGTCAAAGTCATCTTTAAGAGTTGAAGTTCAGTTGCAATTTTATCATGTACCATGATTTTACACTTGTATATTGTATGGATCATGAACTAATATCAACTTGAAACCCACACATTAAATTTTTTAATCTTGTTTTGTATCAAATAAGAAGAAAACACCTATATCTGTAAAGTTCGAAAGGGGTCTCTTTTTTAGTGGAACATGATACAATAAAACATCAAAATTTGAACCTAACTCAACTAACTGAGAGGGGTTTCTCTTAAAATTGTAGTTCATTGATTATATGGTCTTTCCTATATCAAGCCAATGTTCAGTAATCTATTTACTTATAAATATGAAGAATTTTCAATGTGGAATTTTGCCTTCTAGTATATAGATAGTTTTTCTTCTCTTTTGATACTCTTATTATAAGAATCATTTGCATCCCTTGATTTTTTACATATGTAATTGCTTAGTCTTAATGTAGTTCTCTCAAATTGACAAGATAAAACGGTAACCTAACCAATAAGTTGTAACTTAAACGAGACCTTATTTTGCAGCTATGGAGATATTTTAAAAGTTCAGGACTTGAATGCAATATTACGTCATTTTGGAATGCGAAAGAGATGGCACAAGCTTTCCCAGGTGCTGCATCTTGCAAATTATTTAACTGAACACTCCATTGTTACATCTGTTGAACATACAAAGTTGGTTATGTATGTATTACTAAGTGTTGCATATATATGTATATATATATTCCTAACGGTGTCTCTCATATAGCCCATTTAATTTGCCTCAAGTCATATGTATTTTCTGTGTGTGTCTTTGTCCACATAAATGTTAGTGAACATGCATGCTTCTCTTTTGTTTTTTTGAATTTATTTAAAAAAATGATTTAAGTGCGACTTTTACGAATTAAAACTTTGAGATTATATGTTATGTTTGGCAACTTAATGATCTGCTTTTCCTTTGTTTTAATGGAGAAGTAGAAAATGTGTTTGTGGTTACTATATTATCGTACATTTGTTAGATGATTTTTATATGAGAGCTTTTGTACCTAATTTAGTTTTCTAGGAAACATATTGAACTTAATTAGGTTCTTTTATCTCATCAATAAGAAAGCATTAGAAGAGCAATCGTCCCTTTTAACTATTCTTCTGCTCGGATTGTATATTATGCTGCTACTTCATGGCTTGTCTGCCTTATGTCAGATTTTTTTTCTAGTAATCTTTGATAGGGTGGTTCCACGCATTCTAATCCTATGACTACTAATAGGAGGCCTATCAATCTTTAAGTAGGAACCACCTCATTTTTGTTTAGTTAAAGAGAAGTATTTGGGTGGCCTCCCTCTCTCTTACCCTATACATGTATTAATTTGATGGATGTATACCTGTTTTTATACATATTTCTTCCTGCATATAAGTAAATAAAATAGTGTGTTTTTGTCATTTTTATTTTCATCTTTAAGCATTCTCATTTAAATGAATTGAAGATGGTGTAATAATGTTGATTTAATTTCATTAATTTTTGAATATGAGCTTCAGTTATTGTTGTTAAAATTTGTATAGGATTCTTTTTGCTTTTATTGCAGTGCTTCAATTGGATGAAACAAAATATGAAGATTTGTCCTGCATCATATAGCAACTATATAAAGTTCATGGGAGAGACTCATAATCATGTGGGTGCACTAGAAGTTTATAATAGCATTCAGGATGAATCAACCAAAAAGAATATCGTCATCTGCAATTATGTTCTTGGGAGTTTGGTTAGGAATGGAAAGTTTGATCACAGCATTAAGTTTTTTGGTCAGATGAAGCAGGATGGTTTAATGCCAGATGTTGTTACATATAGTACAGTAAGCCTTTTACTCATGTCTATAATTTGTTTCTTTTGCATTTATATTCAGAATCCAGGTTTTTGCTAATTAGTGTATTAAGTCGTAGTGGTAAAGTGTGCCATGTAAGATGAATGAATTTTATCTAGAACATTGGTAAGGAATTAATTGATGTCCTCTCATACATTTCATCCTTTTATGGTTTTGTGAGGCAGGAATAAAAGGGGAAAAAATTATTAGATGGAGTGAGAAATTGGTTTTGATAACTTCATATTGAATTGATCTTATAACCCACTGATTCGGTTTGAACATCCTCAAAAAATTTCTTGTCTTTGTGGGTTTTACTATTCAATTTATGATTGTGTTTTTCCTTTCTTAGTTGTCAGATATTAGTGCAGTTGTCTTATCTGTAATCTGCGTGATGTTGTGGAGCCTTAAATATATGTTGATAAGTAAAATACTTGGCATAGTAACTGCCGTTCTATTGAATTATACCTTACATAATAATTTTTGGTTTTCTTTAGTTACTTTCAGGTTGTATCAAAGCTAAACAATGCTATCCAATAACAATGGAACTTGTTCAGGAGTTGCAGCAAAATGATGTGCAGATGGACAATGTAATTTATGGGACTCTTCTGGCCATATGTGCTTCACATAATAAATTGAGTGAAGCAGAAAGCTATTTTAACCGGATGAAAGAAGAAGGTCATTCGCCAAACATTTTTCATTATAGCTCTTTGCTCAATGCATAATCTATATGTGGAGACTATAAAAAGACCGACATTTTGATTCAAGATATGGAGTCGACTGGGCTACCTCCAAACAAGGTTTTGCTTACAATGGAAATAGTGTTTTTTTTTCAATTTATATTTGTTTCCATGATTATGTTTAGTTTGTGTCTAGTTTTCTGTACTTTCACTATCAAAAAGTGGCTTATTTAACTTTGCATACATACTTGAGCATATTTGAAGTATGGAGCCTGAAGGAAATTATCTACCATAAAGGCCACATTGCTGTCTAAATAAGAAGGGCAAGTAATTTCAAATGCAAAAATAAGGAGACATTGTTTACATATTTAATTTATTTACGTATATTTGTAACTATGTTGCGATTTCTGGTTGGCTTGGTGTAATAATCTTTCCTACATTGCTTTTCATTTTCTTCACAGATTGATGTTTACTTTTTCATAGTTTAAATACACTGTTTCTTCATTTCAGTACTCTACATTGCTTTCAGGTGATATTAACAACTTTACTCAAGGTATATGTCAGAGGAGGTTTGTTTGAAAAGTCTAGAGAATTGTTAGCTGAACTGCAAGCTAAGGGCTACGCTGAAGATGAGGTAAACTTGTACAGTTGTACTGTTACAACTATCATTTAGTTTCATAGTCCTAGGTTTTCTAGTTTGTAATTACTATGAGATTTTCTCTTTGAGAGCATTTGTTTAACCTCAAATGTGTTGGATTTAAGTTTTATCATCATTAAAGTTCAGTGTGGAACTAGTTTGGTCAATACATTCGGTTGACTGAGCCAAAATTGTCTGATTTATTTCTTTTTGCTACAACTACTGGTAATGTTTGTCTTTGTGTTGTGAAACTTTCAACTTGCTTTTTACTTATTTGTTCTTCTTTTGAGATGATATGACTAATTATCTTAATTCCAAAACAATAAAAAACTTTCCTTTGGTCATTCAATTTAATATCAAATCTGTCAAGTAAGCATAGCCATTATGTTGATTGATTGATTAATTTTTTTTAAAATGTTTTGGAACTAACAATATATGCTCGTCTCTTGTCAAACATTTGGTTATGATTCATGTAAACTTAGAGTTCTTTGTAATTTTACTAAAAATCTATATTCATTTCCTTTTGGCCCCTGGGGGAATGCTACCTACACTTTTTATTAGCTCCAGTTTTTTTTTTCTTTTGTGATTGTATGTTTGTCACTCATCATCAATCTATTTTCAGATGCCATACTGTTTATTGATGAATGCACTTGCTAAGACTTTCTGATTAGCATGATTAGCGATACTGTAGTGTACTGTGCATGATTAGCATGCTATGAGATAGTATTATATTTTATGTACTTGTATAAATGTATATATTTCCATGCTTAAGTATGTTTGACAGTGGTTATTGTAATCCTAGTGATGACTAAGTGATTATAATGCATGTATATAGTAAATACAAGAGGTGCACAAGAAAGCAAGGTAATCCTAGTGATGACTAAGCTTCGACTCTGTTGTATGAACTTACTTGTGTCAATATGATCTTCTGATTTAGTGGCAGCTATGATTATGGCAGTGAAAACATTTGATAACTACTGAATTTAAATTGGATTTTTTTTGTCGATAATAGATACTTATGACAAACTTTGAATTCTTTAGTTTGGACTATTAGGAATTGGTGTAGTGCTATGAATGTATGGCCTGCCCTTATTGTTGAGACAAGCAATGCTTTCAGGGCTTTATACAGGGCATTCTAACATCATCTGAACAGGTGGGCTTTTTATTTCCCTTGTCACTATAAATGATTAATGGAAAGATTGTAGTACTTTTATTACTACAAATTTTATCTATTAAGTGGTAGCTGCTAGATCTGTTATGGTTTTCTATGAATCTGTTAGTCTTACTCTAATTTTTAGCTCATTATAAGTGATGTATTCTCTTTTTCTATTTAACACTTCAATATATTTCAATAAAGTTTAGTTCATTCATTCTCTATCCTCTCAGATTTTCTCATTCACTTTCATTTCTGAATTTAACTATTTGTTTTGTGGGAAATTCATATGCTTAGATTTTTCTTTCTTAATAGGCTGATATGACCATGTTAGAAGATGAACTACCAACAAAAAGATGACTTTCATCAGCCCTTGTCAAGGTATAAAGAAGAAAGTCTTCTGTTGTGCTTTAGAATTATGTTGTTGAATGTTTCTTTCATTTTCATTAAGTTTTAGGTATTGATAGAGTACTCTGTTTGGTAGTGGAATTTTCTCTTCGTTTATCTCTTAGCTTATTGTTTTAAGTTGCATGTTTTGTTGCTTCAGTCAATTTGCATGGTAGTACATCTTGCTATACCCTGCTGTTTCGTCAAGTTTTGGAGTTATTACAAATTTAATTTAAACTTTATATACTTACAGGTGGAAACTAGCTTAAGTTTTATGTTTTTAATAATCAAATGACTTTTTTTTTACAATGTGCAGGTATATTGAGATAATTTCTTTGGAGCAATTCTTGACAACATTTGTAGTTGAGGCCTTTAGAATGGAAGAATGTATTTCACTAATTTTTGTATACATTTCTTGTTTTGTATTTAGTGATAAAGGAATCTGAATTGGGCATAAATTATGTTGTAATATGATTTCTTAAGCCTAGACTAGTAGACTAAATATTTTAATTACATTTGAGTAATTAATAAAAATCTATTTATGTTACCTTATTTGGCTTCAACTTTCATATTTGTTTTTCTAGTTTTGTGTAAGTAAAAAAAGATTATGTTTCTCTAAGCTAATATAACACATGTGTTATACTAAAGTGTAGTATAACACAAATAATGTGTTATACTAAAGTGTAGTATAACACAAAAAAAGTGTTATACTAAAGTGTAGTATAACACAAAAAAAAGTGTTATATAATCGACTATAAATAACATAATTCAACACTTATCTATATATTAAAATAACACAGAAATTGTGTTATCATTGACAGTACAATAACACATCTGTATAACACTAATGAAGTGTTCTGTAAAGTACCCTGACCTACGATAACATAGTCGGTCTTAACACATCAGAAAGTGCTATCGTATGTTTTGATAACACATTTTCGGTGTTATTAAAAGCATTTTTTCTTCTAGTATCAGGTGACTTGAGGATCACATGGCTTATGGCACAGGACCCCAGGATGTCTTATTAATCATCTATTCAGGGCGCAGGACCCCATGATGTCTTATTAGTCATCTATTCATGGCGCATGACCCCAGGATGTCTTATTAGTAATCTATTCAGGGCGTACGACCCCAGAATGACTTAGTAGTCATTAATATAGGGCACAGGACCCTAGAATAACTTAACATTCATCATCTGATTAGGGCTGCAAGCCCCAGAATGATCATTTATTAATACTTGTATACATGCAGTAATAAGTTTTCTTGCTTAGCCTTAGCTCACAGGTGCTATGTGGTGCAAGTAAAGGGAAAGGAAAGCTTACCCAACCTTGAGTGGAGAGCTTAGGTGGCGACGTGCACATATGCGATCGCTTGACCAACACGACCAAGTTGTTTCTCAGGGGAACTAGGGTTTAACCCTATTTTTGCTACTTAGGTCAGCGGGATTGTAACTTTTGAATTGATAATGACCGTTTTAGATTGTAAACAAATTTGTAAGCACTTTTATGGGATCCCATGTACCGTTTAACATTTTAAAAAAAATATATCAATTACTCTTAACCAAGATTTTAACCCTGACCCATTAATAACACTTAGATACACATTTATGGCCTAATGACTAAGTTAGCGAGTTAAGCACTATTTAAAGTACACAGTGTGACGGTCTTGGCTAACCAGAGTGTTACAACTTGGTATCAGAGCGTGCCAAGGTTTATGGTTCTTGTAGACTAGTTGGGCATGTACCCTCGCCACTAAAGACAAGCTCGACTCATGGTTCGGTAACTATTTATGTGGTTATGTTTTTAACTGCTTAAATAGAATATAAATGCTTTACTTGTATGCATGAGATACACTGATAAGGTTGGCCCTTGACTGCTGCATGATGAGCAAGAACGTGCTTATTAGCACTGATATTGCTAGAACATGATTATTAGCATCGTTAATTGTTAAGAGTTAAATGTTAATTGTTATGTTTATGAATCAACATGCATATTAGCATGACTGTTGAACGTGGACGAGTTTTTGCTTGATGTTGGACTGTGAGGCGGCAAGAGGTTTAGTTATCAATACCTAACTGGTCACATTGACTATTGCAGCAAGGTATAAGTTGAAAGTATATTTCCAAGATAGGTAGATTCATCAGCTGGACAAGAAAATCAGGGCCAGAATGATAGACAGGGTCAGGATAATGACCAGGGTCAGACCCCTTAGCCAGCTCTTGAAAAGTGGTAGCAGTTACTTGTTGATTTGCAAGCCAGGGTAATGAGGCAGGAAGAAGAAATACGTCTCCTGAGACAACAGCAGGTTCCTATAGGGAACATTTTACCGGAGGCACCACCTGTAATGGTGCCAATAGTTGAGCAGCTGCTAGAGGCTGGAAATAAATGGGAACCTCTTTATGAAAGGTTCAAGAAACCGCACCCTCCAATTTTTTAGGGTAGTTCAGATCCACCTAAGGTCGAGCAGTGGATAAGCATGGTTACCACCATCCTAGACTTTATGAGGGTGTCTGGTAATGAGAGGGTGGCTTGTGCCACATATATGTTTTGGGAGGATGCCTGAATTTGGTGGGAAGTGATATCCCAGACCAGAAATGTTAATGCCATGAGTTGGGAAGAGTTTCAGATTCTTTTCAATGAAAAGTACTATAATGATGCCATCAGGGCTGTAAAAGCTGAAGAATTCAGCAAATTGTTTCAGGGAAGTTTGTCAGTGACTGAATATGCCTTAAAGTTTGACAGACTAGCAAACTTTGCAATGGAACTGGTGCCCACTGATAAGACTAGAAGGGAAAGGTTTATCCAAGGACTACAGCCTAGGATAGCCAGTGATGTTCGTATTACCATTGTGCCTGGAGTGACTACTTATGCATAGGTGGTTGAGAAGGCGCTCACAACTAAGAGTGCAGAGAATAAGATCTGGCGGGATAACGCAGCCAGAAGAGACTTTAGGAGGGTGGGACCTCCATTTATGGGCTCAGGTAGGGCTGAAGGCCCCAGTGATCAGAAAATGAAGGCTCCGGATGCTTTCCTAGCTCCAGGCCCTAACAGGAGACCATGTGGCATTACAATGGGCCGCCAGGGCGGCAGTGAGGTCTAGAGGACATTTTCTGAGTGCCCTAGATGCAAGAGGTGCCATCTAGGGGAGTGTCGAGCAAGGGCCTACTTTCTATGCAGGGTAATAGGGCACTTGAGGAAATATTTCACAAGAGCAAGAAAGGAAGAGCCAAGAAAGGCAGACAGCTTAGCCCCAGCTCAAGTGTTCACATTGACTCAAGCAGAAGCTGAGGCTTGTCCCTCGGTAGTTACATGTCAGCTTTTTAGTGCTGGAACCCCTTATATTATTTTGATTGATTATGGTGCTACAAATTCTTTTGTTGCTAGTAGAATTATTGATAGACTGTGTAGACCATGTGATTACTATGCTATGGGATTCGGGACCTTATTACCCACTAAGGAATTAGTAGTATCCAGGAGATGGATCAAATCATTGCCAATGATAGTGGAGGGCAGAGAGTTATCATTTTATTTGATAGAGTTGGTTATGATCGACTTTGACATGATTCTGGGTATGGAATGGTTAGTGAAGTATGGGGCAACCATAGATTGCAGAAGGAAATGGTAACCTTTGAGCCTGAAGGTGAGGATCCTTTTATGTTTGTTGGCACTGTGCATGGACCCTGTATACCTATGATATCTATTGCAAGGTGGTTGCATAGGATTCTTAGCCAGTGTGATTGATACCACTCAGGTCATGCCAATGGGACCAGAGGAGACCAGACTTGCATGTGCGTTTCTGGATGTGTTCCCAAAAGATTTACCAGAGTTGTCACAACACAGAGAGATTGAATTTGTGATTGAAGTGGCACCAGGGACAGAGCCAGTGTCAAGGGAACCTTACAGAATGGCCCCAGCAGAATTAAAAGAACTGAAGGTACAGCTGCAGGAGCTGCTAGATTTCGGTTTTATTAGACCTAGTTTCTCACCGTGGGGCGCAACAGTTCTGTTTGTGAAGAAGAAGGATGGTTCTCTGAGGATGTGTATTGATTAAAGAGAACTGAATAAGTTAACAATTAAGAACAAGTATCCTCTGCCAAGGATAGATGATTTGTTTGACCAGTTGCAAGGTAAAAGGGTATTCTCAAAGATAGACCTTCGATATGGTTATCATCAGCTAAGGGTCAAGGAGGGAGATATATCGAATATTTCTTTCTGCACCAGATATGGGCATTATGAATTCTTAGTCATGTCCTTTGGGTTGTCTTATGCCCCAGCTTCTTTTATGGATTTGATGAACAAAGTGTTCAAGGATTATTTGGACCAGTTTGTGATCGTCTTCATTGATGATATTCTGATTTATTCTGAATCAGAGCCAGAATATGAGCAACATCTGAGGTTGGTTCTACAGAGACTGAGGGAACACAGATTTTTTGCAAAGTTCAAGAAATGTGAATTCTGGTTATCACAGGTAAGTTACCTTGGTCACATTGTCAGTAAGGAGGGGATCAAGGTAGACCCAACCAAGATTGAGGCGGTCAAGGATTGGCCAAGGCCAAAGAATGCTTCAGAGGTTAGAAGTTTCCTTGGGTTGGCATGATATTACAGGCATTTTTTGGAAGGGTTCTCTAAGATTGCTACTTCATTCATTGAACTTACACGCAAGAATCAAAAGTTTGTGTGGTCAGACAAGTGTGAGAACAACTTCCAGGAATTGGAGTAGAGGTTGATTACAACTCCATTTCTGAGTCTTCCAACAGACCAGGAGAACTTTGTGATATACTGTGATGCCTCACATCAGGGTTTGGGTGGTGATCTTATGCAGTAAGGGAAGGTGATTACTTATGCCTTACGCAAGTTGAAAGAGTATGAACAGAGATACCCTACTCATGATTTAGAGTTGGCAAGTATGGAGGCATTATCTTTATGGGGAAAAGTGTGAGATTTACACTGACCACAAGAGACTGAAGTACTTTTCACACAGAAAAACCTGAGCATGAGACAAAGGTGTTGGCTAGAGTTGGTACAGGATTATGATTGTGAAATTCTGTATCATCCAGGAAAGGCCAACGTGGTAGCAGATGCTTTAAGCTGGAAGGGTCCGGGATAGATTTTTAGTGTGAGACTGATATCTAGAAAGTTAGCAGAGGATATGACCAGAGCTGGCATAGAGTTGTTGGTAGGCCAGTTGGCCAACATTATGTTATAGTCTACGCTGTTGGAAAGGATAAAGGAATGTCAGTTGGGTTATCCACAGCTGACCAAGATTAGATAAGACGTTCTAGCTGGAGTGTCCAAAGATTATACAGTGTCATATATGGGCTTGTTGAGATACAAAGGTCAGATTTGTGTTCTGATGGACATTGTTATGAGACGGGAGATTCTGGATGAATCTCATACTACTCCTTACTCTTTGCATCCAGGCACTATGAAGATGTATCAAGATGTGGGATCGTTGTATTGGTGGCCTAGGATGAAAAGGGATGTGGCAAAGTATGTGGCTAAGTGCTTGACATGTCAACAGGTCAAGGCTGAGCATCAGAGGCCAGCAGGGCTATTCCAGCCTCTAGACATCCCAGAGTGGAAATGGGAGGACATCACGATGGATTTCGTGGTGGGGTTACCCAGGATTGTAGGTTAACATGATTCAGTGTGGGTTATCAATGATCGATATACCAAGTCTGCCCACTTCTTACCAGTGAGGACTACTTATACAGTTGACCAGTACACAGATCTCTAGTGAATGTGCGCCTTCATGGGGCACCAAGGTCGACCGTGTCAAATCAGGACCCCACATTCACTTCTAAGTTCTGGGGGATGTTTACAGAGGGCCATGGGTACACAGTTGAATTTCACTACTGCTTATCATCCTTTGACAAATGGACAATCTGGGAGGACGATCTAGATATTAGAAGACATGTTGCGAGCATGTGTGCTGGACTTTGGTGGGTCATGGAGTAAGTATCTACCTTTGATAGAGTTTTCCTACAACAATAGCTATCAGTCGACCATTGGGGTGGCTCCTTATGAGATGTTGTATGGTAGGAAATGCATATCTTCCATTCATTGGGATGAGACAGGAGAAAGGAGATACTTGGGTCCTGAGGCAGTTCAGAGGACCAATGAGGCCATTGAGAAGATTAGAGCACGGATGCTCGCTTCTCAAAGCAGACAGAAAAGTTATGTTGATCCCAAATGTAGGAACATGGAGTTCCAAGTGGGAGAGTATGTCTTCCTTAGAGTGTCACCATGGAAAGGGGTGAAAAGATTTGGGAAGAAGGGAAAGTTGAGCCCTAGATTCGTAGGTCCATTTGAGATCATAGGGATTGGTCAGGTGGCCTATGGCTTGGCCTTACCTTCGGCATTGTCGACCGTGCATAATGTATTTCACATTTCAGCTCTTCAAAAGTATGTGTTAGATGTGACTCATGTGTTGAGTTACGAGGATCTGGAGCTTAAGGCAGACCTCTCCTATGAGGAACGACCAATCTAGTACTAGATAGAAAGGACAAGGTCCTGAGAAATAAAACTATACCTTTGGTTAAGGTATTATGGAGGAACAGCAAGGATGAGGAAGCGACCTAGGAGCTGGAGTCAGATATGCAGAGTCAGTATCCTGAGTTGTTCAGGTAAATTTCGAGGATGAAATTTCTGTAAGGATGGGATAGTTGTAATGTCCCAAATTCCATAATGTGTTATTATATGATTATATGCATGATTATGTGAATTGTATTATTATATGGATATATTTGTATATTTATGTGCATGTATGTGATATATGGGTGAGATCACATTATTAAGTGATTATGTTTGTGTTATTCGACATGAGACAATCCTAGGAAGCAAGTTAGCGGTTTTTTCATAACGGGGTTAATTACCGAGCTCGGGGTGAGACTAGGGGTAATTTTGTGTTTAGTATATTACTGGGATTGAGTGGGTAATGGGATATGATTTGGTAATTATTTGAGGATATTGGGAATGACGGGAATTGGAGGACGTTAATTATGATTAACGAGGTAGGTGAAAACGACGAAATCGCCCTTGGATGGCTTTGAAGGTTTTAGATGGCCCTAGGGGTATTTTAGTCATTTTAGGCTATATTAGATAGTTTTGACTTGAGTAAGGCTGTAGAATAAACAGGGCACCTTCTCTCTTCTCTCCCAACTACTCTCTCTATCTCTCTCGGTTCGGTGTTTGAGGCGAAATTAGAGGATTCAAGCTTGAGGTTTTTGAGGCTTATGCACAAGTGTGTTACAGCTATTCAGAGGATTCAATTCATATCTGAGGTAAGGATTCTTAGCTTAATCTTTGAAGTTTTACTCTATTTTTAAGGTTATTTATAAGCTTGATAGTTTGATCTTAGAATTGGGTATTTGGTGGTATTTTAGGCGTTATGAAGCTTGGGTTTTATTGTTAAATTTGGTGGTTCTGTTGTGTTAGGGTTTGGTTTTGATATTGGGATTGTTTGGTTAAAGTTTTGGCTGAGTTAGGATTGAAGAAAATGCAGGGGAGCTAGGTTCGCGGGGTCATGTCGTGATTGAGTTCATGGGTATTGCGACTTGAGTGAACCCCAGAGCCTTCACTGGGCTCTGTCTGACAGGCGTTCCGCGACCTTCAAGGGCAAGTCGTGGCCCGCCCGTGGCACCCAGAAAGGGGGCCTGTCTAACTGGGAGGCGTGCCATGGTCCTTTGCAGCAGGTCGCGGCCTGCCTGCTCTTTTTGAGCCAGGCTTAGTTTTATTTGGTTTTAAGCGCGGGTTTTTGAACCTTAAGGCTCAGGATCAAATCTACTACCCACTTTGGTAGGATTCGAGGTCCCGGGGTCTAGGACTTGGTCTGGGAATCTTTTATTACTTATTTTATTGACGATATTTCATATTTGGTTATGATTAGGTTACCACTAAGGGCCTAAGGACAGGATTGTTCTCAAGGGTCGTTCTTAACTTATTTTATGCTCAAGTTTGAGGTAAGAAAACTGCACCCATTATATGGCATACATGATTATTGTTGATGCATGTTGATTGCTCTATATTTGGATATGTGTTGCATTATGAATGCTTGAATGCATGGTTTATATGAGCAACGCATTGACTTATTAGTTAGAAACAACAATGGTGTTAAGTGTTGGTCATAAAGCTTTGACTTATCAGTCAGGATCGACAATAGTACTGAGCGTTGGTCGTATGGAATTGACTTATGAGTCAAGAGCGGCAATGGCGCATTGAACGCTGGTCGATATGATTAGCTCTAATCAACAATAGCATTATATGCTCGTCTGACCTATTGGTCAAAGAAAACTAAAGCGCTTGGCTAGTCTATGACTAGTTACTTAGAGCTAGGGCTAAAAGGCTCAGGTGACTTGATGGTCACATTGCTTAGGGCCCAGGACCCCATGATGTCTTATTAGTGATCTATTAAGGGTACAGGACCCTGGGATGTCTTATTAGTCATCTATTCAGGGTGCAGAACCCTAGAATGACTTAGTAGTCATTAATCCAGGGCGCAGGACCCTAGAATGACTTAACAATCATCATCTAATTAGGGTTGCAAGTCCCATAATGATCATTTATTAATACTTGTGTACATGCAATAATAAGTTTTCTTGCTAAGCCTTGGCTCACGGGTGCTATGTGGTGCAGTTAAAGGGAAAGAAAAGCTTACCCAACCTTGAGTGGAGAGCTTAGGTGGTGACGTGTACATATGCGGCCGCGTGATCACCACGGCCAAGGTGTTTCTCAGGGGAACTAGGGTTTAACCCTATTTTTGCCGCTTAGGTCGATAGGATTGTAACTTTTGAATTGGTAATGACCGTTTTTTATTGTAAACAACTTTGTAAGCACTTTTATGGGATCCCATGTACAGTTTAACATTTTAAATAAAATATATCCATTCTTCTTAACCAAGATTTTAACCCTGGCCCATTAATAACACTTAGATTCACATTTATGGCCTAATGACTAAGCGAGTTAAGCACTATTTAAAGTACACAGTGTGGCGGTCTTGGATAACCAGGGCATTACAGATTTGGTGTACCTATCCACAATCACCCACACTGAATCATGTTGTCCCACAGTCTTCGGTAATCCAACCACGAATTCCATGGTGATATCCTCCCATTTCCACTCCAGAATCCCTAAAGGATGCCGCAACCCTGCTGGCTTTTGATGTTCAGCCTTTACCTGCTGACAAGTCAAACACTTGGCCACATAATCCACAACATCCCTCTTCATTCCCGGCCACCCATACAAGGTTCTCAAATCTTGGTACATCTTCTTCATACCCGAATGTAAATAGTAGGGAGTGGTATGAGTCTCATCTAAAATCTCTCCTCGGATATCGGCATCCATCGGAATGCAAATCCGACCTTTGTACCTCAGTAAACCCATCTCTGAAATAGAAAAGTCCTTAGCCGCTTCGGCTAAGACATCTTTCGAGTGCATCCTCAACTAGGGACCCTCCCCCTGTGCTTCCTTGATCCTCTCAAGGAGCGTAAACTGAAGAGTAATGTTGGCTTGTTGACCCACTACCAACTCAATACCTGCTCTAGTCCTCTCTTCACCTAACCTATCTCATATATGCCTCGAACTGAATAATTGGCCTAGGCCCTTTCAACTCAATGTGTTGACAACCACATTGGCCTTCCCATATTGTCACAGTCGTAATCCCTTACCAATTCCAACCAATGCCTCTGGCACATATTCAGATCCATCTGAGTAAAGAAGTACTTCAAACTCTTATGGTCGATGTATATTTTGCCCTTCTCTCCATACAAATAATGCCTCCAAAACTTTAGTGCAAATACCACGGCTGCCAATTCCAGATCATGTGTGGGATACCTCTACTCATACTCCTTCAGTTGTCTCGACACATAGGCTATCACCATTCCAGCTTGCATCAATACACACCCCAAACCTTGTCTAGAAGCATCACAGTAGACTACAAACTTCTCATTGTATGATGGCAGACTCAATACTGGAGTGGTGATCAGCCGCTGCTTTAACTCCTTGAAACTTCTCTCACACCTATCTGTCCACACATACTTAGTCTTCTTACGTGTCAGTTCGGTCAATGGTGTGGCTATTCTAGAGAATCCCTCAACGAACCGCCAATGGTACCCTGCCAATCCCAAGAAACTCCTAATCTCCGGTACACTGCTCGGCCTGGGCCAATCCCTCACTGCCTCAATCTTATCCGGGTCTACCAGAATCCCCTCCTTACTGACAATATGGCCCAGAAAGGTTACTTGGGGTAACAAAACTCACATTTTCTTAACTTAGCATATAACCTATGCTCCCTCAATCGTTGTATTACAAAATGAAGATGTTTCCCGTGCTTTGTCTCTAACTTGGAGTATACCAGTATATCATTGATGAATATGATCACAAACTTGTCCAAATAATCCTTGAAGACTCTATTCATCAAGTCCATAAAGGTTGTTGGGGCATTGGTTAATCTAAAGGACATGACCAGGAATTCATATTGTCCATACCTCATGTGGAATGCGGTCTTTGGTATGTCCTCCTCTTTAATCCTTAACTGGTGGTAGCCTGACCGAAGGTCAATCTTGTAGAACACCGTTTTCCCCTGTAACTGGCCAAACAGGTCGTCGATCCTAGGTAGTGGGTACTTATTCTTGATGGTCAACTTGTTCAACTCTCTGTAGTCAATACACATCCATAACGACCCATCCTTCTTCTTGACGAACAACACTGGAGCACCCCATGGCAAAAAACTCAATCTAATGAATCCTAAATCCAGTAACTCCTGCAACTGAATCTTCAGTTCCTTCAACTCTGCGGGAGCCATTCTATAAGGTATCCTAGATATTGGCTCCACCCCTGGCGCCAACTCTATGATGAACTTGTTCTCTCGGTGTGGTGGCAACCCTGGCAAGTCTGCTGGGAACACATCAGGAAACTCACATACTAATCTGGTCTTATCCAGTCCAACCGAAACAACCCTAGAGGTATCTACAATGTTCGCAAGGAATCCTATGCAACCCTCTTGCATTAGGTCTATAGCCTTCAGTGCCAAAATCATAGGTACTCGTGATCCACTAACTGTCCCCATAAATACAAAGGGTACCTTCCCTTCTGGTTCAAAGGTCACCATCTTGCGCTTGTAGTCAATCGTCGCCCTGTACTTTGATAACCAATCCATCCCTAGGATCATATCAAAGTCATCCATCGCTAACTCAATCAGATCCACAGACAACTCTCTACTGTCTATCTCTACTGGAAATGCTCTAACCCATCTCCTAGAGACTACTAGTTCCCCAGTCGGCAACAAAGTCCTGAATCCCCTAGCATACAAATCACTAGGTCTACACACCTAATCTATCACTCTAGCATATATAAATGAATGAGTAGCCCCTGAATCAATCAATGTAGTCAATGAAGAACCAGCACTAGAAATCTGACCTGTCACGACCGAGGGGCTAGCCTCAGCCTCAGTTTGGGTCAAGGTAAATACTCTGGCAGGAGTGAGATTGTCGCTCTGCTTCAGTTCTTTTTTCCCGGCTTGTGGGCAGTCCTTCCTCAAATGACTAATGCTCCCATAAGTAAAGCAGGCCCTGATCCTACACTCTCCCTGATGTCGTCGCCTGCACTAAGGACACATTGGGAAACTCCTCCAGTTGTCTCCCCTGCCCTGATGATCACTGAAAGCACTGTGCCCTCCTATCTAAACCAGAAGGAACAAAAGATTCTGGGGCCTTTCTCTTCTGCTCACTAGGGCCACTACCCTAGCTAGATCCCGTAAAAAGAGGCACCATCCTTTGATCATCGCACTTAGCAGCGTCCTCTCTCCATATCTGATTCTCAGCCCCCTCAATTGTAAGGGCCTTTTCCACTACCTGTGCATAGGTGGTACTTCCCAGATCCAGAGCTATCTTAACGACATGGGCGACCATAACATTCAATCCCCGCACAAACCAATCCCTCCATGCCATGTCAGTAGGCACCAAGTGTGGCGCGAACTTCACTAGTCGATCAAACTTCAAAGCATACTCTGTAACAGTCATCCGGGTCTGGGTCAGATAAACAAACTCGTCCACCTTTGCAGCTCGGACTGCAACACTGTAATATTTCTCATTAAAGATGTTTCTAAATTCTTCCCAAGTCATAACCACCACATTCCTCCTCTATGATACAACATCCCACCAAATGCGGGTGTCTTCTCCTAACATATAGCTGGCACAGGCCACTCTCTCATTCCCTTCCACCCTCATGAAATCCAGGATGGAAGAAATCATGGTCATCCACTACTCTGCCTGCAGTGGGTCTAGGCCACCCTCAAAGGTGGAAGGATGATACTTCCTAAACCTCTCGTACAAGGGTTCCCACCTATTTTCCATAGCTGGCTGGGCTGGCACTGGTGCTACAGCTTGTGGAACCTGTTGCCTCAACTGTCGAAGCTCCTCTTCTGTTCGATGAAGTCTAGCTTCCATTTCGACAAA
The DNA here is from genome assembly GCF_963169125.1 of Humulus lupulus. Classification (NCBI taxonomy): domain Eukaryota; kingdom Viridiplantae; phylum Streptophyta; class Magnoliopsida; order Rosales; family Cannabaceae; genus Humulus; species Humulus lupulus. Next base: position 55,467,837 of record NC_084802.1, read on the forward strand.
TAACTATTGCCAATTCGGTGGAGTAGATGGAGGGTCCTGACCCTGGCTGTCATCCTCAGCCCTATTGCTGCGAAGTCTGATTGATCACTAAGGCATTATTGCAATACGCCTGCAATCAATGACGCCACACATCAGGCATGATAACAACATCCAAAACTACCTCCAAATCCCATCAATCAACAAATCTACATATCACACATAGCATATAACAGTCAAAGGGGCCATGCCCTAGCACCATGCATGTATATCAACACATTCATCATGCTTTATCTATACATTTAGGCGAGCAGGGAAACTTAAACAAGCAGTTAAGCATATAATTCATTAAATACTAACCAACCCTGAGTCGAGCCTGTCACTGGCAACAAGCGTACATGTTTGGTCGATCTCCAGGAACCATAAACCTTGGCATGCTCTGATACATAGTTGTAACGCCCTACTACCTTAGAGTTGTTACCATGTGAGTTATAAATGTGCCATTAGCTCGCTAATTGAGGATTTAGGTTAAAAGTGTGACTAAATTGAAGTAAAACTCGTTTAACGACATTAATTATAAAGATTTGGACATTCATTGAAATAATAAAAAGTTATACAGCTGGGATCCCAAAATACTGCTTAGAAAATGTATTACAACTCAAAAATATAATTACGGTCAACCTAAGCGACAAAGCAAATCATTACAATACTTTTCTCCAAAATAACTATGGTCATGGTAGTCAGGTAGGTCGAACATGTACCTGTCGCTCCACGCTCTCCGTACTCGTGGTTGGTCGACCTTTCCTTTACCCTTACCTGCACCATAGAGCACCCGTGAGCCGAAGCCCAGCCAAAAAACTCAATGCATAACAATTCACACATATATCAATCCAAAATATACAACAAAACAGTCACCAGACTAAACACATAGCAGCCTATGCCGACCCAGGTTCCTTACCAATCCATGGGTTTGCGGTCTTCACCGAGTAGGTGGATACAACACCCTTGGAGGGTCTTGCCCTAGCGGCCTGCACTCAGTGTGCTCAACGTCGATCCTGGCCCCTTGCCATACCCGGCTTATTGCCATTCTCGACCTTCGCCTTTCCCGACCTTCACCGTTCATTCATAAACATGTATAACACAACATAGCATTTATAGATATTCACACGTATATTAAATACACGCAAAAGGGCCATGCCCTACTCTACGGGTACAAAATTTGTCTTACCTGTGTCCCAAACTGATTGATTACCGCGATCCTGAGCACAATCCTCTAATCCAAGCTTTGACATAAACCTAGTCACAACACATCCATAATAGAAGTCCGTCAAGCCTTAAACCAAATAATAGATTCAGAATATTATTCTAGCCTCCAAGACCTTGAATTCTAATAAACCGGGTAGAAGAACCCTTCCCAAGCCTTAACATTTGGGTTCCCGAGCTTAAAACCTTCATTTCCCTTTTTTTCTCATTTTGAGTCGCAGCCCGCTCCCTAGGGTCATAGCCTACTACAAGTTAGAGGGAAAAGCCCTCTCTACTGAAGGACACAGGTCGCGGCACGCTATACCCTACACCATGGCGCCTGGGAAAATTTTCGAGGCCCCCAGGCCTCGATGTTCGAACGGGCCGCACTGCTGATGAACAGAGTTGCGACTCAAGCCTTAAAACCCAGAATTCTCACCACTTTTCTATGTTTTTCCCTAACCCTAACTCAATAATTCATGCCCCAAACATTATTTAACCCCATAATTGAGTCTAGATTTCCTATCCACACAACCTAGGCATTCTAACAATCCCATAAACAATTTCATATCCTCATCAATGCTCAAAATCAAACTAAAGTTCATTCCCTCATGCAAGCTCAAAGTTACAGCAGAATTCAACTGAAAGAAATCAAATTTGAACCCTTTCCTCTGTGATATCTTCAACCTTGAGCTAATCCCTAAGCACAGCAAGTCTAATTCTTCAATTCTTTGGCCCAAAGTCCCCCAAAATTCAACAACTTCTAAGCTTCAAGGAGAGGGAGAGAGAACCGAGAGAGAGAATGTGGTAACTAAGGGAAATCTGTTTTTTTTTTTCTTTTAAGTTCCAGAGGTGTGTTGTAGCTAAGTTAAACTCCAACTGCCTAAATTCCAAAATACCCAAAATGCCCCTAAGTTCATTATAAATCCTTTAATGCCTCCAAGGGAAATCCCGTCATTTTCCATATCCTGCTAATTCTTCGAGTGTCCCTATAAATTCTCATTTAACCCCCGATACACCTAAACAAACATTAAATCACTACCCGTTACCCGGTAATTCCCGTACACATACTATATTCCCAAAATACCCCTAGGCTTCTCCCGAGTCGAGTATTCGACCCTGTTGTGACCATTTAGCTAATCCGCTCCCTATGACCGTCTCAGATTGCACATCACAAATATATCACCACACTCTTGTGGTATCAAGCACATCGTACAAATATATTGCATTTATGCCCTCAACGAGCCAAAATTACAAATATTCCCCTAATTACCAAATTGGGCCCACGTGCATATTTAATTCACCTAAACATGCATTTCTAAATCACATAATCATTTAATTCACATAATAGCATAATTAAATCAGTTATTGCCATCCCAGCACACTAATCAAGGCCCTAAGCCTTATTAGCAAATTTGGGACTCTACAAACCAAGCCTTGAGTTCTACTATTGAATCAACATTATGGACTTGATCAATCCTTTCTAAATTCGAGGAATTTTTCACCAAGGTGTTTATGTAACGTCCCAAATTTGCTAATAAGGCTTAGTGCCTTGATTAGTGTGCTGGGAGGGCATAATTGGATTTATAGGTGAAATTAATTGAATATATGTGTGATTATGTGGCATATAAGAGTTATATGGTAATACGAATATTTATGCATGTTTATGTGTATTAGATATGCATGTGGGCCCATTTTTATTAATAAGGGCATATTTGTAATTTTGACCTGTTGAGGGTATAAATGTAATTATATGTGTTATGTGATTGAGACCACATTATTATGTGGATATATTAGCGATATTCAGCTCGAGGCGATCCTAGTGAGCGAGTTAGCGGAAAAGTCACAACGGGGCAAAATACCCGACTCGGGGCGAGCCTAGGGGGATTTGGGGAAACTTAGTGTGTAGTCAGGATTTATCGGGTGATGGTTATTTATTTGGTGATTATTTGGATATATCGGGATTAACCGGGGATCTATAATTCCATTTGAGGATTAGCGGGAAATGCGGTACATGGACGATTTTTCCCTTGAGGGTGTGAGGGAAACAAGGTAAAGGTTAGGGATATTTTGGTATTTTCCCTAGCCTTGGACTACCTTAGTCATCTAGGGACCTTAGGAAGCCTAGAACCAAGTAGAACAAACACCTTCAGCAGTCCACTCTTTCTCTCTCTCTCTCTCTCCCTTAAAGCTTTGTTAAGGTATGGATCATTTTGAAGGAGTTTAGCTTAAGGAATTGAAGGCTAGGATTGGTGTAGGTTCAGCTCAGGGGTCATGATTCTCATTGAGGTAAGCTTCAATTCTATTTTTATTAGGTTTTGACTTGTTTATTTTAGTGCTCTTGAGTTTTGAAATGAGTGAATTTTGAGCTGTGAGTGAGTTTTGGTTTAGTTGTTAGTGTGGTTGGATTACCTTAGGTGTAGTATTGAGGTATTAGGGTTCAATTGTGGCTTTGGTTCACATTTGGGGTGCATTTTGATGATTTGGGCTCAAGGAAAAATGTTGGAAATTCTAGGTTTGCAGGGTCGCATCGCGACGCTGTTCTTGAAGCGTCGCAACCTGCATGAACTCAGAGGCTTAGGGTGGTTCACTAAACTGCCTTACCACCGTGGCGCTGGGTGGGTTATGCCACGGCGCATGTCTAGGGAACTTAGGGATTTTTATCTTTGACTTGTAGAGGGCCGCGACGCCCACTCAAATGGAGGATTTTGGCCAAATGGGGTTTTTTAAGCTTGGGAACTCAAACCCAAAGGCTCGGGAAGGTTTCTACTACCCGATTCAATATAATTCGAGGTCCCAGAGGCTAGTAAGTAATTTTGAAGCTTTTAATTAGTTTAGATCTTGATGACTACCGTTATTGGGTTGTGACTACATTATACCGCTAAGGCTCGAGAATGGGAATCACGCTCGGGATCACCATACACTATCTCCTTAGGACTTGAGGTAAGAAAACTGCACCCTGGTTGTAAACAGGGCTCGGCCACTATTAATGAATATGACTATGGTTGTACTTGTGATTATCTGGTTAGGCATGCTTGTATATGTTTCATTTGATTGTATGTTATGCAATTTATATGTTTGATTATATCTAATCTGAAAGCTTGGCCTAAGGGCGCCGGGGACGACAATAAGCGTGCAGAACGTAGGCCATTTGGCTAGGGCAACTTGGGAGTGTGATATGCACTTGGCTAGCCCAAATGCCACCTAAATAATTAGAAGTCTTGTCTGCACTTGTCTAACTCGTTGATTGTTTAAGTTGAGCTATGTGTTTGTTTGAGCAGGGTTGTTAATGATAAGCTTGTTGTTTATATTCTGTTGCTTATTTGAATCTATGGATTTAAGTTTTCTTGTTGAGCCTTGGCTCACGGTGCTATGTGGTGCAGGTAAGGGAAAGGGGAAGTTGGATCAGTCATGAGTTGGAGAGCTTTAGGGGTGGTGTGTACATTTGCAGCTACCTCAACCGCCACAGCTAAGGATTCAACCGCCACGGCTGAGGATTCAACAGGGACTAAAAAAAATTTAATTTTGCTGCTTAGGCTGACTTATGTTGTAATTACGTTTTGAAGTTGTAAATGCCTTGTAAACACTTATTTTGGGATCCCATGTACAAACTCAATCTTTTAAATGAAAATCACATTTCCTATGACCAAAATTATAAACTCTAAACCGTCAATTACCCTTAGTTACACATTTATATCTGAATGACTTGATTAGCAAGTCCAGTACTATTTATAATACACATTGTAATGGTCTTGGCTATCCTGAAGACTGGATGGGCATGTACACTTGCCGCTAAAGACAAGTTCGACTCAGGGTTTGGTAACTATATATGTAGTTATGTGTGTTTAACTGCTTAAATAAGATATAAATGTCTTATCTGCCTATTTTACTTGAAAGCATGAGATATACTGATAGGGCCTGACCCTTGACTGCTATGTGTACATGAAAAGACATGCTTATTAGCATTGCTATTGAATGTTAGTATTATTGGAATGCCTGTAAGCATTGTGGTTCCATGTAATTTCTTAATTTTTTATGTTGGATCGTGGGGTGACTTTTAAAAACCTATTATTATTGCCTAATCAGCTGAGTCATTGATTACAGATATACTTGGAGAGTTATGCCTCCAAGGAGATCAATTTGACTAGTCGGTGCTGAGATCGTGTCAAGAGGAAGAGAACCGCTTACTAAGATAGTAGGTTCTACCAGGGAACGCTGCACCAGACATGCCACCTGTCGTGGCACTAGTCATACAACAGCCTGAGATTGAAAACATGTGGGAGCCACTATACGAAAGATTCAGGAAACAACATCCTCCAACTTTTGAGGGAAGACCAGATCCGCTCAAGGTCGAGCAGTGGATGAGCCTAACTACCTCCATCCTAGATTTTATGAGGGTGATAGGTAATGACAGAGTGGCTTGTGCCACCTTTATGTTCCGGGACGATGCCCGTATATGGTGGGAGGTGGCATCCCAGACTCAAGATGTTTCTACAATGAGTTGGGATGAGTTTAGAGATCTGTTCAACCAGAAGTATTATAGTAATTCAGTTATAACACTGAAGGTGAACAAGTTTACCAGTTTGGTGTAGGGCAGTATGATAATCACCGAGTATTCTTTTGAAATTCGACAGACTGGCTATGTTTGCATTTGACCTAGTACCTACAGATGCAGCCAGGTAAGACTGATTTGTTCGGGGGCTGAATGTTATGATAGCTCGGAATGTTTGAATTACGTCAGTACCCAGGGAAACTACTTATGCCAAGGTGGTTGAGAAAGCCCTCACAACTGAGGAGGCAGAGAATAAGATATGGAGGAAGAGTGTTGCACGACATGATGTTCGGAGGGCAGTGCCTCCATTTGTAGGATCTGGCAAAGGCAGAGGCCCTAATGACCAGAACAAGAAGACCCCTGACACCTCGACCACTGCAGGACCTGATAAGAGGGGTCGGCGTGTTCAAAGCGGCAGTGAGACTTAGAGGAGTTACCCAAAGTGTGACAGGAGTAGGAAGCGCCATCTGGGTGAATGTCAAGCAAAGGCATGCTATTTGTGTGGGGTGGTTGGACACCTCAAGAAAGACTACCCGAGCGTGAAGAAGGAAGAACCAAGGAAGGCAGACAGCTTGACTCCAACTCGAGTGTAACACCCTAGATAGCCAAGACTATTACACTGTGTATTTTAAATAGTGTTGGACTTGATAATCAAGTCATTTGGATATAAATGTATAATTAATGATAATTAATGAAGTAGGGTTTAAAGATTTTGATCATAGGAATAGTTGTTTTCATTAAAAAATTTGAGTTTGTACATGGGATCCCAAAAATAAGTGTTTATAAGGCATTTACAACTTCAAAATCAAATACAACATAAGCCCGCCTAAGCGGCAAAATTAAGTTTTGACTCTAGTCCATGTTGATCCCTCGGCCGTGGAGGTCGCGCAGCTGCAAATGTACACGCCGCACCTAAACTCTCCAACTCATGGCTGGTCCATCTTTTCGTTTCCCTTACCTGCATCACATAGCACCCATGAGCCAAGGCTCAGCAAGAAAACTTAAATCAACAGATTTAAATAAGCAAAAGTATATAAAAAATAAACTTAGCAGTAGAAATCTGCTCAAACAAACACATAATCCACTTTAGCAATCATTGAGTTAGACTAGTGCAATCGACACTTCTGAATATTTAGGTGAAGTTTAGGCTTGGATCTCTTAGGCCAAGCTCTCAGATCTTATTGCTGACCCCGGCTCTCTTACGCCGAGCTGTGTTTTTCACCCTTGATGTCGGCCCCGACTCCCTTAGGTCGGGCTTTCAGATTCGATATAATCAAACATATAGATTGCATAATGTACAATTAGATGCAGCATATACAAGCATGGCTAATCAAATAATCACATTTATAACCATAGTCATATCCATTTATAGGGTATCAAGCCCCGATTACAACCTGGGTGCAATTTTCCTACCTCGAGTCCTTAGTAGACAGTGTATGGCGATTCCAAGCACCATCCCAACTCCCGAGCCCTAGCGGTGTAACCTAGTCACAATGTATTAATAGAAAACAATCAATCGCTTAGACTATTTAAGAGCTTCAAGGTAAATTCCTAGCCTTTGGGTTCTCAAATTCTACTAAACCGAGTAATTGAACTCTTCCTAAGCCTTTAGATTTGAGTTCCCGAGCTTAAAAACCCTATCTGGCCAAAATTCCTTATTTGAGTTGCGGCACCCCCTACAAATGCTGCGACCCTCAACAAGTCAGAGAGAAAATTTCCCAAATTTCCTAAACACGCATCGCAGCGTACCCATCCAGCGTCGCGATGCTAAGGTGGTTAAGTGAACCCCCTAGGCCTCTGAGTTCATGCGGGCCGCAATGCTCGAGAAAAAACGACACGGTGCGACCCTGTGAACTTAGAAATTTTGGGGTTTTTCCTGCATTTTCCCCAAGCCAAAATCATCAAAATTCACCCCAAACGTGAACCAACGCCCCAATTGAGTCTAAAAATCCTCAACAACCTAGCATCAGCAACACAATAACCCCAAACACTAAACCACAATCTTACCACTACTCAACAATAAAAGCTAGAATTAAAAACTCAGTCAAAACTTGAACTAATCAAAGAATTCACAGCAAAATCGAGTTTTAGATCTTACCTCAATAGTGATTTCGATCCCAAACTAACTCTTAATATCAATCCTAGATTCAAATTCTTTACTTCACTGGCCAATTCCTCAAAGATTTCACAAACCTCCCAAGTGCCCCAAGAGAGAGTGATGAACGAGAGATAGAGAGAGAGAGAGAGAGAGAGAGAAAATGGCTGAGAGTGTTTGGTGTCTTTCTGGTTGTTTCTCAAGGCTTCCTAAGTCCCTAAGTGGCTAAGGCAGTTCAAGGCTATTAAAAAGACCAATTTGTCCCTAGTCTTCACCTTGGTTCTCTAACACCCCGAAGGGCAAAAGCGTCTTTGTACCCCATTTCCCGCTAATCCTCAAGTATCCCTATAAATTTCCAATTGATCCCAACATACCTAAATAATCACCAAATAACTACCCATCACTCGATAAATCCCGACTATGCACTAAGTTTTCCAAAAATACCCTCAGGCTCACCCCAAGCCGGGTATTTGACTCTGTTGTGACTTTTCTGCTAACTCACTCACTAGAATCGCCTCGAGTCGAATATCATAAATATATCCACATAATAATGTGGTCTTAATCACTTAACACATATAATTACATTTATATCTGTAATTAGTCAAATTTACAAATTTGCCCTTTTTAACAAAAAACGAACCCACATGCATATTTAATACACATAAAATGCATAAAAGTTCATATCACCATATAAATCATGTATGCCATAATCACACATATATTCAATTAACTTCACATATAAATCCAATTATGCCATCCCAGCACAATAATAGGGCGCTAAGCCTTATTGGCAAATTTGGGACATTACAACTATCCCCTCCTACTGAAAATTTCGCCCTCAAAATTTACCTGAATAACTTGGGATACTGATCCCGCATAACTGACTCTAACTCCTAGGTCAGTTCCTCAACCTTGCTATTCCTCCATAAAATTTTAACCAGAGGAATTGTAACGCCCTGGATAGCCAAGACCGTTACACTGTGTGTTTATGAAGGTGCAAGACTTGCTAATCAAGTCATAAAGTTGAAAACGTGGACCTAAAGTTGTATTATGTAAAGATTAAAAGGTTTTAGTTATGAACAAATAATTTTTCATATAAAATGAATGTTTAGTACATGGGATCCCAAAACAAGGTTTAAAAGACATGTTTACAAAAATTCCAAAAGTTACAAATAACCATGGCCACTCTAATGGCAAAACTACATTTTTAGGTTTTCGTTCCTGTACAAACCCTCGACCGTGGCGGTCGAACAGCTGACAATGTACACCTCGCCCCCAGAGCTCTCCAACTCATGGTTGAACCACCAAACCCTTGCCTTACCTGCACCACGCAGCACCCGTGAGCCGAGGCCCAGCAAGAAAACATATATCACGGCATGATCAATATCAATAATCAAGTATTCCACAAGCATAACCAAGTATTCAACAATTCTTAACATTCACCTATTCAGTGATAACCAACGAGAAATTAACAAATTGTCAACCAGATAATCAACATCTCATATTCATCAGGTTAACAACAATAATCACATTCATAATCAACAGTTTATCACAACCATCAAATAATACTCAGGGTTGGTGCCCTTAGGTTGCACCCTCCCATTTTAAACCTAAGTATTAAATCATCCTAAGGGCATTTCAGTCATTACTCCCAATTCCCGCTAATTCCCCGAGTGTCCCTAATAATTACTGCTTACATCCTGACACCTAACTAATCACCAATTATTTTCTTCAGTATCAAATAGTCTCCAATATATTTCCCAATTTCCCAAAAAATACCCTCCGGCTCCACCGAGCCGGGTATAAATCCCCACTGTGACTTTTTCGCTAAATCGCTCACGAGGATCGCCTTGAGTCTCAAACCGCAAATATATCCACATAATAATGTGGTCTCAACAATTTATCACAAATAATCATGTTTATGCCCTCAACAGGCCAAAATTACAATTATACCCTTATAACCTAACCAGGGCCTACATGCATACTAATACTCATAGTCATACATCTCATATATTCATATAATCATAGAAGAATGCTTATCACATAATCATGCATCTAATCATATCCATTTACTCATTTAGTCATGCATGCCATATAGTCATGCATTTAATCATTCACATAGATACCAATTATGCCCTCCTGGCACACTAATCAAGCCCCTTAAGCCTTATTAGCAATTTTGGGTCGTTACAGGAATCATCTTGTTCCTTAGAACCTTGTCTTTTCTGTCTAGGATATGAACTGGTCGCTTATCATAAGACAAATCTGTCTGTAGCTCCAGATCCTGATATCCCAATACATGGGACGTATCTGACACATACTTTTGATGCATTGAGATGTGAAACGCATCATGAACTTTTGATAATGATGAGGGCAGAGCCAATCTATAAGCTACCTGCCTGATCCTCTCCAGGATCTCGAAAGGTCCTACAAACCTAGGGCTCAACTTGCCCTTCTTTGCAAACCTTTTTACTCCACGCAGTGGTGAAACTCGCTTGAAATACATGGTCCCCTAGCTGAAACTCCACGTCCCTACACTTAGGGTCAGCGTAGCTTTACTGTCTACTCTGTGAGGCGAGTATTCGAGCTTGAATCTTCTCAATAGCCTCATTAGTCCTCTGAACCATCTCTGGACCAAAATACTTTCTTTCTCCCATTTCATCGCAATGAATGGATGACCTACACTTCCTACCAAACACCATCTCATATGGAGCTACTCCAATCGTTGATTGATAGCTCTTATTGTATGAAAAATCAATCAATGGAAGATACTTACTCCAAGTGTAACACCATGGATAGCCAAGACCATTACACTATGTATTTTAAATAGTGCAAGACTTGCTAATCAAGTCGTTTGGACATAAACATGTCACTAAAGTTAACTAACGGGTTAGGGTTATAAGATTTTGATCATAAAATAGTTTACTTTCATTAAAAATAAGAGTTGGTACATGGGATCCCAAAAATAGTGTTTACAAGGCAATTACAACCCTTAAAAGTAAATACAACTGAAGCCAGCCTAAGTGGCAAAATACAATTTTGGCTCTAGTCCCTGTCAATCCCTCGGTCGTGGTGGTCGAGCAACTGCTGATGTACACACCGCCCCCAAAGCTCTCCAACTCACGGCTTTTCCATCTTTCCATTTCCCTTACCTGTACCAATAGCACTCGTGATCCAAGGCTCAGCAAGAAAACTTAACTCACACGCACAAATGAACAACATTACATATGCAGTAAACTCAGACTGATCAAGTCAATAATAATAGAACATAAGCAACCATCTAGACAATAATAAACAGTTTAATTCAACATGTAACTCAAACTCAGCTTTCAGTACAGTTAGTTAAGTGTCGGCGCCCTTAGGCCAAGCCCTCTAGTTATTTAGCTAACCCCCAGCTCGCTTAGGCTGGGTTGCATTCTGTACACTTAACATCAGCCCCGACTCCCTTAGGCCAGACTTTCAGACCAAGTATAATAGATAAATAGACTGCAGAACACATAATTGAAAACAGCATGAACAAACATGCCTATCCAGATATTCTCAGACACAGATATATTTATAATCTTACATATATTCATTTACAGGGGGGTCTCAGCCCCATTCACAACCTAGGTGCATTTTTCTTACCTCGAGTCCCGAGCTGAAGATGTAGAGTAGTCCCGAGCACGATCCTCAATCTCAAGCCTTAACGGTAACCCTAGTCACAAAGTGACAATGGATAATTATTAAAACCTAAACCAATTAAAAGATTTATAATAACATACTAGCCTCTGGGACCCCGAATTCTACTAAATCAGGTAGCAGAATCCTTCCTGAGCACTTAGGTTTGAGTTCTCGAGCCCAAAATCCTGATTTGGCTATTTCTTTTAATTAGAGTCGCGGCCGCCCCCTAAGGTCGCAACACACTACAAGTTGGACAGCCCTGAGGCTTTCTTTTGGGGGACGCGGGCCGCGGTGTGCCTCTACCTGCGCTGCGGCGCCTGGGCAAAAATTCAGAGGCTCCCAGTCTCTTCGCACACACGGGTTGTGATACCTGAAGAACAGGGTCGCAGCTCGAGTCCAAAACCTAGAAAAACCTGCATATTTTCACTACATTTTTCCTCAGCCTAATCCATCAAAATCCAACATAACATGCAGCAAATCCAGAATTGAGCCTCTACACCTCAATAGTATACTCAGAGCAACACAATCACCTAGAAATCTAACCAAAAATCCTCCTAGGAACTAAGAATTCAGCAAAACCTTTGAAATTTAAAGAACTTAAGAAAACCTATTCTAACAATAGAATTTCACCATGAAATCAAGACTTGGAACTTACCTTGATGATGACTCTGACCCTGAGCTGCACCTCAACCAATCCTAGCTTCAATTCTCCAGAAAGAAACTCAACACTTCCCCTTGCATTCACCAAAACTTCAAATGTCTCTCTAGGCTCTAGAGAGGGAGAAACGAGAGAGAAATATGAGAGAGAGTGCTATTCTTCTTTTATTTTTTGATTGTTTCTCAATTCAGCTAAGTCTTTCTTCTAACATCAACAACAAGGTCTAAAGTGCCCCTAAGTCAAAACCTCTCCTTTCAATGCCCTCAAGGGCAAAACAGTCATTTGCCCCATTTCCCGTTAATTCCTCGTGTTGACGCCATTTTTTGTCAACTTAAGAAATAAGAGCAATTAAACAAAAATATACCAAAAGAAATGAATAAAAAGGATGAAAACAAGATCTTTTTACATGGTTCAGCAATTAAAATCTGCCTAGTCCACGAGTCTATGTTATTAGCACTTGGGAGTCTTCTAGAAACTTTTAGAGAATAGTTGCCCAGAGTTTTCTCCAGAGCTCAATTTCGGTCCCTTACAAATGATATTTACTTCTCTATTTATAGAGAAGGTTTCAGAATTCGTTCCCACATATTTCAGGAAGATATTCAGTAAATCAAATAATATAATGCCAATTAATGCATTATTTGCTACGTGCATGATAATATCCCATAGAATGTGGGATTGGATAACTAATTACATCATATCCCTTAAACATAGGGATTTTACAATAATAAGTACATTCACACATAATCGACTATCTTAGACACAGGGTCCATTATGCCTTCGAGACTATTTGTCTATCACGAGCTCGTCATCTTTCTTCGCCTATGCTCCCAACAAATAATCATTGATGAAGCCATCACCTTCGAGCTTACACTTATCAAGCTCGAACCATCTTGTCTGAGGGCAAGAGATACATCAAAAAACTTATACAAGTGTTGAACCCTTGATATCGTGAGTTGTGAGTCCAACTTATAAGCTCGGAGCACTTTCGAGGCTACATATTCCTCGAGCTCACGAGGTCATCATTCACAGGGAAACCGTCTCTGAATAGTGGATCAAATGATGGACGTGTTCATTTCGAGCTTACACCTAACGAGCTTGGATTTCGAGATCATGATTCCCATGTTCGAAATCTGGGTGTAACACCTCGAGTAGTCCTACAAATTCCCAATTAATCCCGGCATACCCAACTAATCACCAAATAATTATCTGTTAGCCAATAAACCCCAAATACGCACTAAGTCCCCAAAATACCCCTAGGCTCACCCCGAGTCGGGTATTAGACCCCGTTGTGACTATTCCGCTAATTCGCTCACCAGGAGCGCCTCGAGCCGAATACTACAAATATATCCACATTATAATGTGGTCTCAATCATTTGATACATATAATCACATTTATGCCCTCATCGGGCCAAAATTATAAATATTCCCTTATTAATAAGAACGGGCCCACATGTGTAATTTAATACACCTAAACATGCATTTATATCCATATTATCATATAAATCATGTATGCCACATAGTCACACATTTAATCAATTAATTTCCCACATATATCCAAGTTTTGGGGACTAAGTTGAAGTTCAGTACAACCTATCATTCTCAAACAGACGGGCAGTCTGAGAGGACGATTTAGATATTGGAGGACATGCTTAGAGCATGTGTGCTAGATTTCGAGGGGTCTTGGTGTAACGCCCCAAAAATGCTAACAAGGCTTAGTGCCTTGATTAATAGCCTTCTACAAGCTACCCCAAAACTTAGAGGTAAAAATGGGATCTCGGCCCGACACTATAGATTTTGGAACCCTATGGAGACGTACAATCTCCCTCACATACAACTTTGCATACTGGTCCACAATATAGTTTGTCCTCACTGGCAAAATGTGAGCTAACTTGGTATATCTGTCTACTATCACCCATATCGAGTCATGTTGCTCACTATCCTGGGCAAGCCTCCTACAAAGTCCATAGTAATATTGTAACGCACCACATCACGGTGGTTGCTTCCTGGAATGACGTCTGGCCCTACAAACCAACACGAGTCTTTCCAGTGTGCTTTGTCCTCACTCGCATGCTTCCTGGGAAAACTTCCCAGAAGGTCACCCATCATGAGACTACTCCAGGTCAAGCACACTTAACTTTGGAGTTCTCAAGTGATGGGGTACCAAAAAGTAAATGCATCTTGTTGGCATAGGTAGTACCCATCAATTCATTTAAGCCTTCTTCAACTGTGTAGTAACCTACCTACACAGTCTTAGAATCATCACACTTGACCTTCCCCAGACACAGCTTTTACCCAGTCTTTCCCCCCGCAGATCACGGGATTCTGACTGTCACAAATATCTTCCCATTTCCACTCAGGATTACCTAAAGGCTATAACAACCCCGCTAGTCGTTGGTGTTCAGCCTTCACCTACTGACATGTTAGACACTTTCCACATAGTCGACCACATCCTTCTTCATCCCAGGAGGTCACCCATCATGAGACTACTCCAAGTCAAGCATGCTTAACTTTGGAGTTCTCAAGTAATGGGCTACCGGAAAGAAGATGCATCTTGCTGGCATAGGTAGTACCCATCAATCCATTTAAGCCCTCTTCAACTGTGTAGTCCCATACCTACACAGTCTTAGAATCATCACACTTGACATTACCCAGGCGATGTGGGATTGCACAACTTTCACCCTGTCTCCCCCCCGCAGATCACGGGATTCTTACTATCACAAATATCTTCCCATTTCCACTCGGGAGTACCTAAAGGCTATGACAACCCTGCTGGTCGTTGGTGTTCAGCCTTCACCTGCTGACAGGTTAGACACTTTCCACATAGCCAACCACGTCCTTCTTCATCCCAGGCCACCAATACAATGACCTTAGATCCTGATACATCTTCATGGTGCCTAGATATGATGACTACGGTGTGGTATGAGATTCATCAAGGATCTCTCATCTGATGCCCATGTCCATCGAAACACAAATATGATCCTTGTGTCTTAGCAAACCCATCTTTGTAATGGAATAATCCTTAGCTACTCCAACTAGGACGTCTTCTCTAAGCTTCATCAACTGAGAATCACTCATCTGGCCCTCCTCTATTCTCTCCAAGAGAGTGGACTGCAAAGTAATATTGGCCAACCAGCCCACCACCAACTCTATTTTTGCTCTGGTCATGTCTTCTGCCAATTCCTTTGATATCTGCTTCGAACTAAACAACTGTCCTGGGCCCCTCCGACTCAAAGCGTTTGCCACTACATTAGCTTTTCCTGGATGATAAAGAATCTCACAGTCATAATCCTTAACCAACTCTAGCCAACGTCTTTGTCTCATGTTTAAGTCCTTCTGGGTGAAGAAATACTTCAAGCTCTTATAATCGGTGTACATCTTGCACTTGTCTCCATACAAATAATGTCACCATACTTTCAGTGCAAATATCACCGCTGCTAAATCCAAATCATGAGTAGGGTACCGTTGCTCATATTCCTTCAACTGTCGTGATGCATAGGCAATGACCTTCCCAGTTTGCATCAACACACATCCTAACCCCAATATCGAAGCATCGTAGTACACCATAAACTTATCCCCATCTCAAGGAAGACTCAGCACCAGAGTAGTAATCAATCGCCGCTTCAACTCTTGGAAACTATTCTCACATCTGTCTAACAACATAAACTTCAAGTTCTTCCGTGTCAATTATGTCAATGGTGTACCAATCTTTGAGAATCCTTCCATAAATCGTCGACAATACCCTGCCAACCCAAGGAAACTCCTGACCTACAAGGCGTTCCCTGGCCTCAACCAATCCTTTACTGTTTCTACCTTGGCCAGATCTACCTTAATCCTATCCCCACTGGCAATGTGACCAAGGAATGTCACCTACGGTAACCAAAACTCGCACTTCTTAAACTTGCATACAACTGGTACTCTCTCAACCTCTGTAATGCTATTCGAAGGAGCTGCTCATGCTCTACCTTTGAACGAGAGTAAAATAGGATGTCATCGATGAATACAATCATGAACTGCTCCAAATAATCCTTGAACACCCTGTTCATCAAATCCATAAATGTTGTTGGGCCATTGGTCAACCCAAATGACATGACTAGAAACTCGTAATGCTCGTACCTCGTGTGAAAGGTTATCTTCAGAATATCCTCATCATTGATCCTCAGCTGGTGATAACCAAATCAAAGATTAATCTTCAAGAATATTGTCTTACCCTGCAACTGATCAAACAAGTTGTCTATCATTGGTAGTGGGTACTTTTTCTTGATAGTCCGCTTGTTCAACTCCCTGTAATCTATACACATCCTCAGGGTCCCATCCTTCTTCTTCACAAACAAAACTGAAGCACCCCACGGTGAGAAGCTAGGTCTGATAAATCCCAGATCCAGTAATTCCTGCAGTCATACCTTCAACTCCTTCAGCTCTGCCAGAGCCATTCTGTATGGTGCCCTCGACACTGGTTTTGTACCCAATGCTAACTCAATAACGAACTCAATCTCCCGATGCGGTGGTAGTCCTGGTAAGTCCTCAGGGAACACATCTAAGAACTCACATACCAACCTAGTCTCCCCTGGTCTCATCGGCATGACCCTAGTGGTATCCACCACGCTGGCTAGGAATCCTATACATCCTCCTTATAATAGGTCTCTAACCCTCAATGTTGATATCACAGGCATATAAGGTCCATGCACAGTGCCAACAAAAACAAAGGGGTCCTCACCCTTAGGCTCAAAATTCATCATCTTCTTCTTGCAGTCTATAGTCACCCTATACCTGACTAGCCAGCCATTCCCAAAATCATGTTGAAACCATCCATACCCAACTCAATCAAGCCCACTGATAGTTCCCTGTTGTCCACCATCACTGGCAATGACCTAATTCGTCTCCTAGAATCTACCAGCTCCCCAGTAGGCAATAAAGTCCCAAACCCCACAATATAATAATCACAGGGCCTACACAATCTATCAATCACTCTGCTAGAAACAAATGATTAAGTAGCACCAGAATCAATCAATACATTATATAGAGTGCCAGCACTAGAAAGTTGACCTGTCACCATCGAGAGACTAGCCTTAGCCTCAGCCTCTGCCTGAGTCAGGGCGAACACTCAAGCTAGAGTCAAGCTGTCCGCCTTCCTTAGTTCTTCTTTCTTCAGATTCAAGCAGTCTTTCTTGAGACCCCGCACAGATAGCATGCCTTCGGCCGACATTCGCCCAAGGCGCTTCATACACCTGGCACACTCTGGGTATTTCCTCCATGTCTCACTACCACCCTAGCGGCCACCCTAGACACCCCGACCCCTCCTATCAGGACCTGCAGTGGTCGAGTGTCAGGGGTCTTCCTCTTCTAATCACTAGGGCCTCCGTCCCTACCATATCCTATAAATGGAGGCACTACCCTCCGAACATCACGTCATGCAACACTCTCCCTCCATATCTTGTTCTCTACCTCCTTAATTGTGAGGGCCTTCTCAACCACCTGGGCATAAGTAGTCTCCCCAGGTACTGATGTAATCCGCACATCCCAGGCTATCATAGCATCCAGCTCCCGAACAAATCCATCTTGCATGGCTGCATCCATGGGCACTAGGTCAGGTGCAAACTTAGCCAGTCTATCAAATTTAAGAGCATACACAGTGACTGTCATACTTCCCTATAGCAAACTAGTAAACTCGTTCACCTTCGCCGCTCTAACGACATTGTTGTAATACTTCTGGTTGAACAGATCTTTGAACTCATCCCAACTCATGGTACAAACATCTCGAGTCTGGGATGCCACCTCCCACCATTTATAGGCATCGTCCCGAAACATAAAGGTGGCACAAGCCACTCTGTCATTACCTACCACCCTCATAAAATCCAGGATTGAGGTAGTTAGGCTCATCCACTGCTCAGCCTTGAGCGGATCTGATCCTCCCTCAAAAATTGGAGGATGTTGCTTCCTGAATCTCTCGTACAATGGCTCTCACCTATTCTCAACCTCAGGCTGCTGTACGGCTGGTGCCACGACAGGTGGCAATTCTGGTGCAACGTTCCTTGGAGGAATCTGCTGTCTCAGTAGGAGAATCTCTTCCTCTTGACTCTGAAGTCTAGCTTGCATATCAGCCAGCATCTGTTGCCAGTTCTCAAGGACTGGCAGAGGGTTCTAACCCTAGTCATCATCTCTAGCCTCGATCACAACGCTGTCTAGTCGAGTTGATCGCCTTGGAGGCATAATTATCCGAGTATATCTGCAATCAACAACTTGACTAATCAGGCAATGATAACAGGTTTTTGAAGTCACCCCACGGTCTAACATCAACAATTAAGAAATTACATTCAACCACAATTCTAACAGGCATTCCAATAATTCTAACATACAGTTGCAATTCTAATAAGCATGCCTTTTCATGTACGCATAGCAGTCAAGGGCCAGGCCCTATCAGTGTATCTCATGCTCCCTAATAATAGGAATATAAGGAATTTATATGTTATGTAAGCAGTTAAAAACACAATCACATATATAGTTACCAAACCCTGAGTCGAGCTTGTATTTAGCGGCAAGTTTACATGCTCAGCTAGTCTTCAGGAACCCTTAAACTTACACCACTCTCATACCAAGTTGTAACGACCTAGATAGCCAAGACCATTACATTGTCTATTTTAAATAGTGTTGTACTTGCTAATCAAGTCATTTTGATATAAAAGTGTAACTAAGGATAATTAATGGATTAGGGTTTAAAGATTTTGATCATAGGAATAGTTGTTTTCATTAAAAAGTTTGAGTCTGTACATGGGTTCCAAAAAATAAGTGTTTACAAGGCATTTACAACTTCAAAATCAATTACAACATAAGCTAGCCTAAGTGGCAAAATTAATTTTTGGCTCTAGTCCCTGTTGATCCCTCGGCCATAGAGGTTGTAAATGTACACGCCGCTCCTAAAGCTCTCCAACTCATGGCTAGTCCAGCTTTCCCTTTCCCTTTCCCTTACTTGCGCCACATAGCACCTGTACTAGATTTCGAGGGGTCTTGGAGTAAGTGTCTTCCGTTGATTGAGTTTTCATACAATAATAGTTATCAATCAATGATTGGAGTAGCTCCATATGAGATGATGTATGGCAGGAAGCGTAGATCACCAATTCATTGGGATGAAATGGGAGAAAGGAAGTATTTGGGTCTTGAGATGGTTCAGCGGACTAATGAGGCTATTGAGAAGATATGAGCTCGAATGCTCGCCTCACAGAGTAGACAGAAAATCTATGCTAACCCTAAGCGTAGGGACGTGGAGTTCCAGGTAGGGGACCACGTATATCTGCAAGTTTCACCACTGTGGGGAATAAAAAGGTTTGGAAAGAAGGGCAAGTTGAGCTCTAGGTTTGTAGAACTTTTCGAGATCCTGGAAAGGATCGGGCAGGTAGCATATAGATTGGCGCTGCCCCCGTCATTATCATAATTGCATAATGTGTTTCACATCTCAATGCTTCGAAAGTATGTGTCAGATACGACCCATGTATTGGAATATGAGGATCTGGAGCTATAGACAGATTTGTCTTATGAGGAGCAACCAGTTCAGGTCCTAGATAGAAAGAACAAGGTTCTAAGGAACAAGAAGATTCCTCTAGTTAAAGTTTAATGGAGGAATAGTAAGGTCAAGGAAGCGACCTAGGAGCTAGAGTCAGTTATACGGGATCAACATCCCGAGTTGTTCAGGTAAATTTCGAGGACGAAATTTTCAGTAGGAGGGGATAGGTGTAACTTCTCGAATTTGCTAATAAGGCTTAGTGCCTTATTAGTGTGTCGAGAGGGCATAATTAAATATATAGGTGAATTAATTGAATATTTGTGTGATTATGTGGCATATGTGAATTATATGGTAATACGAATATTTATGCATGTTTATGTGTATTAGATATGCATGTGAACCTGTTTTTGTTAATAAGGGCATATTTGTAATTTTGATTCGTTAAGGGTATAAATGTAATTATATGTGTTATGTGATTGAGATCACATTATTATGTGGATATATTTGCGATATTCGGCTTGAGGTGATCCTAGTGAGGGAGTTAGAGGAAAAGTCGCAATGGGGCTAAATTCCCGACTCGGGGTGAGCCTAGGGGTATTTGGGGAAACTTAGTGCATAGTCGGGATTTATCGGGTGATGGGTAGTTATTTGGTGATTATTTGGGTATGTCGGCATTAACCGGGGGTCTATAGTGCCATTTGAGGATTAGCGGGAAGTGTGGTACATGGACGATTTTGCCCTTGGGGGCGTGACGGAAACAAGGTAAAGGCTAGGGACATTTTGGTCTTTTCCCTAGCCTTGGACTGCCTTAGTCATCTAGGGACCTTAGGAAGCCTAGAACCAAGTAGAACAAACACCTTGAGCAATCCACTATTTCTCTCTCTGTCGTTTCTCTCTCTCCCTTAAAGCTTGGTTAGGGTTTGGATCATTTTAAAGAAGTTTGGCTTAGGAAATTGAAGGCTGAAGGCTGGGATTGGTGTATGTAACGCCCCAACTCCAGGGACCGCTACAGTGCACATTGCAAACAGTGCTAAACTCGCTAATCGAGTCATTTGGCCATAAACGTGTAACTAAGTGTGATTAGCGGTTTAGGGATTAAAAATCTCGGTTAAGATGTAACATTTCACTAGAACGTTTACTGTATACATTGGGATTCCAAAAATATAATTTCAGAGTTTATTACAAGAAAGTGTTTACAACAGGCCGTTCTAAGCGGCAAAACAGGGTTCAGCCCTAGTTCCACTTTCAAACCTCGCCAAGTATTGGTCGAGCAACTGCATATGTACACGTCATCACCTAAGCTCTCCACCTCAAGGATGGTCCAACTTCCTCTTGCCTTTACCTGCACCACAAAGCACCCGTGAGCCGAAGCCCAGCAAGAAAACTCATATGCTCAAAAACAGTCATATCATGATATCAAATCATATCTGGCATGCCTAGCAATCATAGCTCTATTCAACATTCAAATGAACTCAAACAGATGCTGGGGTATCCAGGACAAGAAGTCCTGGCCTTCTGATTGGAGGACTATCAAGTCAATCCTAATCAGATGAGTGTCGTAACACTAGAGGTTCCGATAAACCATGCTGAGTGACCAACAAGCAAGTCACTAGGGGCCTCAGTGCCCAAGCCATGCATATGATGATCAAAATGATCATACAGAGCTCATAGCCCTGATCAGACGAGTGAATATCACTTGAGGTTCTAGTAAACCATACTGAGTGACTGACAACCAAGTCACTAGGGGCCCAGTGCCCATTTCCTGCAATGGCTCTACATGATTAGCCCTTGGCTAGATAAATGCTTGTTTATATTCATCGAACTTGAGGTCGGTCCTGCATTAATGCTCTTTGAGTCATTCAATGCAGAGGGTCGATTAGGTCCAATCGACAAAGCTTGCACTACACACTAGGGTTGTCATGACTAGTGAGTTAGCACAATGTGACCAGTGCCCAGCACCACTGCCGAACCTGACTAGTGAGTCACGGCTTCACAGTTGATACTAACACCTTTGCCAAACCTGACTAATTAGTCAGTGCGTGACCAGTGCCCAGCACCACTGCCGAACCTGACTAGTGAGTCACGGCTTCACAATTGGTACTAACACCTTTGCCAAATCTGACTAATTAGTCAGAGCGTGACCAGTGCTCAGCACCACTGCCGAACCTGACTAGTGAGTCACGGCTTCATAGTTGGTACTAACACCTTTGCCAAATCTGACTAATTAGTCAGTGCGTGACCAGTGCTCAGCACCACTACCGAACCTGACTAGTGAGTCACGGCTTCACAGTTGGTACTAGCACCTTTGCCAAATCTGACTAATTAGTCAGAGCCATGCATGAGTAAGCAATGCTACCAATGTGTATCATATGCCAATTATCCAAGAATAGGGCATTCAGCATGCTTACTAAACAGTTGCCAGCATAATTATAATCATGCACAAACACAGAGACTCAAGCTCTGACCAATCTCATATTCATCATTCATGGCATGCCCTAATCACATGTTTCTCGTGCATCACATGCATCACACTTAATCATCCAGCATGCCTCAATAATAATCATATGCAAATGGGCAAGATTGCCAAGCATTCATTATGCTATCAATGTTCACATTCAACATCCAACATGCATCAATCATAGCCATGCATGTCACATATGGGGTGCAGTTTTCTTACCTTGGGTCCAAGCACAGGTTACCAACAAATGAGCCACAAGAACGATCCCGATTCCAAGCCTCTAGTGATAACCTAGTCACAACCATAATATAAAACCTCATCAAAATGAGTAAATAAATACTTCCAAACCCAACCCAAGCCTCCAAGACATTGAATCCCACTCAACCAGGTAGTAGGATTGATCCCAGGCCCTTAGAGCTAAGTTTCCATCACAAAAACACACTTTTGGGCAATTTTTCCCTTAAGGGCCGCGGCCCTACATGGCCATGCCGCGGCCCGCCCCCCTGGCAGAGCCTCCTCCATATTCTTCAAGCTAGGGCCGCGGCGCCCAAGAACAAGGCCGCGGCCCAACCTCGCACCAGCCACTTTTCTTCGTTTTTTCCACTTTAAAACCTTCCAAAAACCCATCCAAACATTTCCAAATCATCAAATCAAAGTTCCCAAACTCCGCAATGGACCAAAACCACCAAAACCCAAGGCTCAAACAAACTAAAAACTCAACGATTCACAAAATCCAATTCAAGCTTAAAAACTTTTAAAAACTTAAAACTTAAACTTGAATTACCTCTGATTGAGTTGTTTCCAACTAAATCCTCCGGTTAATAAGCTTCTAATTCTCCTTAGGATTGCTATGCCTCGATCCTTGCTTGATTCTGAGTCCTAGAACTCAAGATACCTTCGAAAACGCGATCGGGAAACGAAAAGGAAACTTTTCAAGGAGAGAGAACATACAGAACGTTCTTTTTATTTTCTTAAAAGGTTACTTCAAGCTTAAGTAGCTTCCAATAAAACCTAATGCTCGGGGTCCCGAAAACACCCCCGGGGACATTATAGTCAAAACTTCTAGAATTTCTCCCCGATCTTACTAACTCCCAATTTATCACCAAATATTAATTCCCATTACCCAATAACCCGTTAATGCTCTAAATACCCCTTGACTTACTCCGATTCAAGCTTAAATCCCGTTGTGACTTTCCCACTAGCTTACCTCCTAGGATCATCTTGTGCTGGGTAACCCTGGCATAACCAGATAATAACAAAGCACCACACACATTTCACATATATACCAAAAATGCCCGAAATGGCCAAAATATGAAAATCACCCACTTAATCACAAATGGGTTCACATGCATATTTAATACACCTAAACATGCATATTATCATTAAATAGCATAATAAATCAATTATGGCCCTCCCGGCCTCCTAATCAAAGTCCTAAACCTTATTAGGAAATTTGGGGCATTACAGTGTAGGTTCAACTAAGGGGTCGTGATTCTCATTGAGGTAAGCTTCAATTCTGTTTTGATTAGGTTCTGACTTGTTTATTATAGTGCTCTTGAGTTTTGAACTCAAGGAGTGAATTTTGAGTTGTGAGTGAGTTTTGGTTTAGTTGTTGGTGTGGTTGTGTTTCCTTAGGTGTAGTATTGAGGTATTGGGGTTCAGTTGTGGCTTTGGTTCATGTTTGGGGTGAATTTTGATGATTTGGGCTCAGGGAAAAATGTTGGAAATCATGGGTTCGAGGGATCGTGTCGCGACACTATTCTTAGACCGCTCGCGGCCCGCATGAACTCAGAGGCTTAGGGTGGTTCGTCGAACCGCCTTAGTGCGGTTGCGTCGCGGTACGTGTCTAGGGAACTTAAGGGTTTTCTCTCTGACTTGTAGAGGGTCGCGATGCTTGAGGGGGGCGTCGCGACTCAAATTGAGGAATTTTGGCCAAATGGGGTTTTTTAAGCTCGAGAACTCAAACCTAAAGTCTTGAGAAGGATTCTACTACCCGGTTTAGTATAATTCAAGGTCCCGAAGGCTAGTAAGTAATTTTGATGCTTTTAATTAGTTTAGATCTTGATGATTACCGTTATTTCGTTGTGACTAGGTTATATTGCTAGGGCTCGAGAGTAGGGATCGTGCTCGGGATCGCCATACACTATCTCCTCGGGACTCAAGGTAAGAAAACTGCACCCTGGTTATAATCAAGGCTCGACCCCTGTAATGAATATGACTATGACTGTACTTGTGATTATCTGGTTAAGCATGCTTATATATGCTGCATCTGATTGTATGTTATGCAATTTATATGTTTGATTATATCTAATCTGAAAGCTCGGCCTAAGGGCGCCGGGGATGACAATAAGTGTGCGAAATGCAGGCCATTTGGCTAGGGCAACTTGGGAGTGCGATATGTGCTTGGCTGGCCTGAATGCCACCTAAATAACTAGAAGTGTTGTTTACACTTGTCTAACTCGTTGATTATTTAAGTTGAGTTATGTGTTTGTTTGAGCAGGGTTGTTAATGATAAGCTTGTTGTTTATATTTTTTTTGCTTATTTGAATATATTGATTTAATTTTTCTTGTTGAGTCTTGGCTCACGGTGCTATGTGGTGCAGGTAAGGGAAAGAGGAAGCTTAACCAGTCATGAGTGGGAGAGCTTTAGGGGCGGCATGTACATTTGCAGTTGCTCGACTGCCATGGCCGAGGATTCAACAGGGACTAGAGCCAAACTTTAATTTTTCCACTTAGGCCGGCTTATGTTATAGTTGCTTTTTTGATGTTGTAAATGCCTTGTAAACACTTATTTTGGGATCCCGTGTATAGACTCAAACTTTTAAATGAAAATCACTATTTCTATGATCAAAATTTTAAATCATAAACCGTCAATTACCCTTAGTTACACGTTTATATCCAAACGACTTGATTAGCAGTGTAATGGTCTTGGCTATCTAGGGCGTTACAGCTTCCCAATCCTCTCACAATAGATTTTTCCCACAAGGCTCTATCCTTCCTTTCACTTGGAAAATTTTATATGGAGAAAATCTCTCATACAACAGGTTATTCTTAAAATCGGTGCCAACCTAACCTAATACTCACTTTGATGATAGATAAAAGTGATGTAATAATAGCAAGACTCTCTCTAACGATATGAATTACAAGATGAGAACCTGAGAGAAATGCACACACACTCAAATGATAAAATTAAGTTTGGCTCAAGTGGTATATAAATGATTTTGATGAATAAAAATACTAGAACACTTTGAAAGAAATATATCAACAAGTTAGGAATGTTAATTTTTTTTTTTTTTTTTGAAGACCTTAGGGTTGGTCTATTTATAGAGGGAAGCAAAATAGAGTCGTGGAGTATTAAAAACTCTCTGATGTGCGACGGGCGAGTAGCTTGTCGACTATACAATATAGCCATTTATGACCGTTGAAAACACACTTAGGAAAAGAAAACGGGCCCATCTAAGACACGTCGATCGACTGGCGTGCATAGGCCAGTCGACCGACCTTTGCATTTGAGGACAGTTTCGATTTTTGCCTTGTAACAAGTTCTGAGTTTTTGGTTACAGATTTGTTACTTTCTGGTTACGAAAATACATTTTTTTCTTAATTGTTTGAGTAAACTTATTTCCAAACAAGTGTAATGCTATTTAAATTTTTTGAGCTAATAAATGATTAAATCATGAGTAATGCATGCAAATCAATTTACAAGACTAAGATTAATACTTAAACCTTAATTTGCACTAGTCCTGGAGTCTTTGGCTCATTGATGTCATCTTTGAATCCAATTGTTCATCTTAAAGCTTTGATTCCATCTTCTTGATTGTGGTTTTGCTTAAATTATAACATGAATACTTTGCTACAAAATCAAGAATGATTAGTGACATCAATAATCAAATATTGTGTATAATCAAAACAAGAGTGATGACAACTTTGAGTCAACTTTTTTCACAATTTGACCACTTGCATCTCAAGATGGTGTGCGATGGCGGTGGGCGTTTTCTCGGGCTTTCAAGGTCTAACGTTTTGTGTTCTGACCGTCAAAGTTCTAGGGTGGTGAATGACATCTCAGGGTGTAGGAGTCGTTGTGGTGCATGGCGTCTAGAGGTGTTGGCACCTTGGGTTTTGGAGGCTTGGTTTATGGTGGCGGAGGTGTGGGGGTCGTGGCAGGTTGTTTCAGTGATGTTTATGTGTGGGTTGTTGTTCTTCAATACCTGAACTGCTGCTTTTTGGATACTGTTGTTGTTGGAGTTATGTCGCTTGATTATAATATTTTTAAAAGGCGAACCATTCTATAGTATGTTTGTGTATGGGTCATGAATGGTACCTTTCCTACGTTATGTGCTATGTCAGCCTCTGTCTTTATTGGGGTGATTCTGATCTTGGATATATTTGCTCCATCATTCTAATCGGTTTGGTTAACTATTGGTTGAGTCATCCATGTAAGTATTGAATAATAGTTTATTTCCCTCTTTTTTAATAAAAAATAAAATAAAGATTATTTTATAAACATAGATGTGTCTTTAATCAATTTAAAAACAATAACGGATTCCTCATTAGTAATGCACATTTAAAAAAAAACAAAGAAAAGTATCACAATATTTTTTTAAACAAACTAACAACAAAATATAATACATTGAAAATTTAAAAAAAAAATAATTGATTCACCAAAAAAAGACAAAACACATTTTATGTTTGAACGACAACTCTATTCAATTTTTAATGAGTCTCGATTCTTTTGAACGGGTGAAAAGCAATTACAATAAGAAAAAATTCATTGTGAAAAAGTGAAAAAGCCGTAGAAAATCTTTCTCTTTCCATTTCATTTCAATGAATTCCTATCAACCACGCACTTCCCAATAAATAATGGATTAAAATTGTAGCACACCAATAATTGTATTTTCGAGCGAACATCAATCATTATTATTATTATTATGCGTACTTGATTACTTGCTTGTAAAAATCACCTTCATATTAAGCTTTCTTTGACCCTACCTTTATCAAGGATACAAAAAAATATCATGATACGACTAACGACATTCTATAATTACAACCAATCCAAGATCAACACTTGGTTCCTCCTACACACAGGCTGGCTACTGCTGTAGTTGATGGCGGACGAAGTCGAAACTCCGATGCTACTCAACCCCGTCGACGGCGCCGTTGACTACAAAGGTCGTCCGTTTTTCAGATTCAGATGCGGAGGTTGGAGATCAGCGTCTTTAATCATAGGTAGCTTAACTTTTTCACTTTCTTTTTTAAATATGGAAAATTATTATGTCACTAAAGGAAGGAAAGTGAGAATTTTTGTGCGGTGGAATGAAATAATGGTTAAGGTGTTGAGGTTGCTGAGAGATTCGCCTACTATGGGGTCAGCTCAAACCTCGTGACCTATCTGACTGGGCCACTCGGAGAGTCGACGGCAACCGCGGCGGCCAACGTCAATGCTTGGGCAGGAACGGCGGCGTTGCTGCCTCTCTTGGGAGGATTCATCGCCGATTCTTTTCTTGGGCGATATCGAACCGTTATTGTTGCTTCTCTGCTTTATATTTTGGTTCGTTCTCTAGACTCTAAATTAGTCTTATAATAATAATAATAATATAATTTATTTATTTGGAGGGAAGTTGTTTGAATAGTTTCTGGGTTAATTAGATTACTTTAATTAAAAAAATAATAAAAAAAAATTGATCCTATGAATGAGATACTACTTACCAATAGTCAGATTTAACAGATAATAGATACGGAATGCCAAAATGTAAAAAAAAATTTAAGCCACAAATTTCCCAATTCAAAATAATTATTTGCGGATAAAAATGGTAGAGAATATAGGATGTGTTAAGTAAAATTTTTTAAATATAAAAGTGGAAATATTATTTTTATTTTTTTATTTTTAAAAAATAAAAATATGCTTAGTAACTATTTTTGTTTTTAGTTTTTAAAAATAAAAAATAATAAATTTGTTTGATAATTTTTATTTTTATTTTTTGTTTAAAAATATAAAATAAGGTGTTGATTTAAAGAAAAGAATAAACAAAAAATAAAAACTGTTTAAAAGAAATTTGAAAGTGAAAAAAATTTTATTTTCAAAATTTAATAAATTTTAATTAAATTTTTTAAAAAATAATAAATAAAAATAGAATTAAAAAATACTATTTTATGTTTAATTAACAAATTTTTAATTAATTAAATAAAAAACTTCATTTTTAAGTGTTAGCAAACATCACCATAACATATACTTAGTATTTTAGCCAGGCAGATTTCCAAAACTTAATTTGAAGTCTGCTGACCTCATTGTTATGTGAAAAACTCACTACTTAATTTAGTTCTTAAGTTTCTTTCGTTCGGAAAAATTTATAATGAAAAAAGTACGGTATGGCATTTTAGACAACCACTAATCTTTTGCTTAAAACGATGATATGGGTGACAGGGACTAGGTCTGTTGAGTATGTCAGCTACTTTGCCATCTGTGAGTGGTTTTGGCTGCCAAAACAACAACAATATGCTTTGTTCTACTCCTCAGTTCCGTGTAATACTGTTCTACTTTTCCTTATATTTAGTAGCAATTGGCAAAGGTGGACATAAGCCATGCACTCAGGCTTTTGGAGCTGATCAGTTCGATGGTCAAGATCCAGAGGAGTGCAAGTGCAAGAGCTCATTCTTTAACTGGTGGTATTGTTGTGCTGCTGCAGGTGTTATAGTATCAGTTTTAATCGTAAGCTACATACAAGACAACCTGAGTTGGGCTCTTGGATTTGGACTTCCTTGTATTGCGATGGTCATTGGATTGGTTGTTTTCTTGCTTGGAACTACAACTTATAGGTATAGCATTGAGCTGAACAAGAGAGGTCCCTTTGTGAGAATTGGTAGTGTGTTTGTTGCAGCATTTAGGAACAGGCGAAGAACTCTTGGATTATTGCCTGACCGAGATTCTGATCAATTCAGGTAAGGAACTTGGCTTTATGAACAAAAAATGTTCAGCACGGCTTTTTTGAAGCATTAAGATTCTTTGTTTTTCTAATATCCTTTGCTTATAGGAGACAAAGGATTTTATGAAAGCAAAACTTTTGAGAGCATACTTATTATCTAGTGAAAGTAGCAATGTCTGTATATCTATGTGTATATTTAAACGAATCCAGTATGCGTTGTTGCTTCTAGAAGGTTCTTATATAGATTTATAGTGCCTATATAATTATTCTCTGACCTTGCAAAGAAAACCCCACAAAAAAGACTAATGTTACATTGCTAAATCTAGGATGTAAGACAACTTTGCACCACCAGCATTTATTTCAAACAGGAGGTACTCAGTGCATACATATGCTACCATAATAAGTCTTTGGTTATCAAAGTCTCTCCCTATATAGCTGGACCACAGAAGGTTCTCTTAATATGATTTTTAATAGCTAAGCTAGCTTGAGCAAATGCTCCTCTAATTATAATTATTATTGTTGTTGTTTTAATTTTGGATCCTGTAATCTTTCAGATTCCTCAACAGAGCACTGCTCGCACCAACTCATTTGCAGGAAGATGATTGTGTTTGTAGCAGAGCTGATATCGAAGAAGCAAAGGCTGTACTTAGGCTTGTTCCAATATGGTTGACATGCTTGACATATGGTATTGTGTTTGCACAATCGTCAACCTTGTTTACAAAGCAAGGGGCCACCATGGACAGAACGATTGTCTCAGGCTCTAGCTCTAAAATATCTGCTGCTTCACTTCAGTGCTTTATATACCTTACCGTTCTTATCTTCTTGCCCATTTATGATCGCATTTTTGTTCCAGTGGCTAGAACTTTCACTAGAGCACCATCTGGAATCACAATGCTGCAGAGAATAGGAGTTGGGTTTTTGTTTCATGCTTTGAGTATGGTCGTTGCAGCTCTTGTTGAGTTGAAAAGGCTCAAAACTGCTCAAGAATACGACCTAGTTGATATGCCAAGTGCAATGATTCCAATGAGTGTGTGGTGGTTGTTACCTCAGTACCTCCTCTTTGGAATAGCTGATGTTTTCAGTTTGGTTGGCATGCAAGAGTTCTTCTATGACCAAGTCCCAACAGAGTTAAGAAGCATAGGACTTGCCCTTTACTTTAGTGTATTTGGCATTGGGAGCTTCTTAAGCAGCTTTCTTATTTCTGTCATTGAGAAAGCAACAGCAGATGGAGAAGGAAGAAACAGCTGGTTTTCTAATAACCTGAATCGGGCTCATCTTGATTACTTCTATTGGCTTCTTTTTGGACTTAGTACTGTCGGGTTTGCTGCCTACTTACATTTTGCAAATTCTTATATTTATAATACAAGAGGTAAAAGATAAATTCACTTTCTGTGTATAATTATTGTGTACACATGTAATTAGTGAACTACTGCCTACGAGAAATTGTAATATAAAACATTCCAGTTGTAGATGTCAAATTTCCAAAAATGCAATCTCATTTTTGGCAGTCAATATTTCCGTTGAGCCAATGATATTTTTTAGAGAAATTATCCTTATACGATCTTTTATCATTATTTTTCATATTTACGTTATTTATTTTTCCTTTTTATAAAACTTTTTATTCAAAATTACGGTTTATATTTTTTTTTTTATTTCTTCTTTACTTTTTCTTTTGCTTTTTTTCTCCCGTGTAATAAAACCAAATTAACATAATTAATTTATTTATTCATTCAAGAATTTCACTTTATACAAGTAGAACCACTCTCCTCTATAAATATATTTCATCTTTTAAAAACAAATGATTTGCACTGTACATCATCATAATTTTCAAATTTAACATCATTCAAAAAAGAAAAAAAAACTTTAAATAGTGATAGAAATACTGTACACGATCTTATTAAATATATAAATCATAAGTTCCACCTTACACGTATATATGATTTATTTTTTCTCCTATATATAATATCTTATAGATTGTTGAATTTGAAGTTTTCTTAAGTAACTTTTTGCATATATTTTTCATAGAGTTTAAGTTTGTTTCCAAGGATTTTCCTTGTAATGGTGTAAGACCACTTTTAACTCAGAAGGTAAATAAATCATTATTTTTCATTTTCTTCTTCCATCCTTATGAAACTCATGCGATCCTCTACAACCTCAAATGACAACCCAATGCAATCTAATGCAACTTTAAAAAGCTCATTTGCAAATTTCAATCTTATGTAACTTACGCAACCTCAACTGCAAGCCAATACAACCCACTACAACCCTAATAATGCAACTAATGACAATTTTAAAACTCATATATGCAACTCATGCAACCCTCTACAACATCAAATACAAGTCATATGCAATCTAAACTAATTTTAGAAAATCTCATTTGCAAATTTTATTCTTATGCAATCCAATGCAACATCAAGGGCAACCTAAACCAACCCACTGCAACCTCAAATGCAAGCTCATGCAACCTATTGCAACTTAAAAGCTCATATGCTAATTTAATCACGATGCAACTCATGCAACCATAAATGCAAGATCAATGCAACCCCATGCAATCTCATACAACCCAATGCAACCTAAAGCAACTTTAGAAAGCTCATTTGTAAATTTCATCCTTATGCAACCCACTACAACCTCAAATGCAAGTCCAATGCAACCTAAAACAACTCATTGTAACCTCAAATGCAACTAAATCAACTTAAGCAACATCATTATGCAACTTAATCATCCTTATGCAACTCATGCAATCCACTGCAAAATGCAAGCTCATGCAACCCAATGCAACCTCAAGTAACCTACGACAATCTCAAATCATATGCAATTGAATGCAACATATTATAACCTCAAATGCAATTCTATGCAACCACAAGCAACCCATTGCAACCTCCAATGCAACCCCATGCAACATAAAGAAACTCTAAGAAAATTATTTGCAAATTTGATACTTATGCAATCCAAAGCAACCTCAAATGCAATTAAAACAACCCATTGCAATCTCAAATGTAAGCCCATGCATGCAACTTTAAAACTCATATGTTAATTTCATCGTTATGTAACTTATATGGCCTAAACCAACCTCAAATGCAATCCCAATGCAAACTAAAGCAACCGAATACAATCTCAAATGCATGCTCATGTAATCTAATGTGAGTTATACATATGAATTACGAACGCAACCACATGCAACCTAAAGCAACCCATGGCTAGTCCAAGTGCAACCCACTGCAACTCCTAATGTGAGTTATCCATATGAATTACGAATGCAGCCACATGCAACCTAAAGCAACACATGGCTAGTCCAAGTGCAACCCACTGAAACTCCTAATGTGAGTTATATATATGAATTATGAATGCAACCTAAAGCAACACATGGCTAGTCCAAGTGCAACCCACTGCAACTCCTAATGTGAGTTATCCATATGAATTACGAATGCAACCACATGCAACCTAAAGCAATACATGGCTAGTCCAAGTGCAACCCACTACAACTCCTAATGTGAGTTATACATATGAATTACGCATGCAACCACATGCAACCTAAAGCAACACATAGCTAGTCCAAGTGCAACCCACTGCAACTCCTAATGTGAGTTATCCATATGAAT
Source organism: Humulus lupulus (assembly GCF_963169125.1). Classification (NCBI taxonomy): domain Eukaryota; kingdom Viridiplantae; phylum Streptophyta; class Magnoliopsida; order Rosales; family Cannabaceae; genus Humulus; species Humulus lupulus. The sequence continues at coordinate 55,500,498 of NC_084802.1, forward strand.
TACGAATGCAACCACATACAACCTAAAGCAACATATGGCTAGTCCAAGTGCAACCCACTGCAACTCCTAATGTGAGTTATACATATGAATTACGAATGCAACCACATGCAACATAAAACAACATATGGCTAGTCCAAGTGAAACCCACTGCAACTCCTAATGTGAGTTATCCATATGAATTACGAATGCAACCACATGCAACCTAAAGCAACACATGGCTACTCCAAGTGCAACCCACTACACCTCCTAATGTGAGTTATACATATGAATTACGAATGCAACCACATGCGACCTAAAGCAACACATGGCTAGTCCAAGTGCAATCCACTACAACCTTAAATGCAAGATCAATGTCATTAACATATAAGATTTGGAGTTGCCATTAGCTGCATTGGGTTGTATTGAGATTGTTTAAGTTGCTTTAGGTTGCATTTGGTTACATTAGGGATGCATGAGCTTGTATTTGATGTTGATGTGGGTTGCTTGAGGTTGCATTGACTTTCATGTGAGGTTACAATGAAATTTGCAAATGAGTTTTTTTAAAGTTGTTTTGTGTTGCATGAGATTGCATTGAGCTTGCATTTGATGTTGGAGTGTATTTCATAAGGATGAAATTAGCATATGATTTTTTGAAAGTTATTTTAGGTTGCATTGGTTTGCATAGACTTGCATTGGACTTTCATTTGAGGTTGCATTGAGTATGCATTTGAGGTTGCAGTGAGTTGTATGAGTTGCATAAGGATGAAATTAATATTAATTGTTTTAGGTTGCCATGAGTTTCATTGAGTTTTTTAAAGTTACTTTGGGTTGAATTTGGTTACATTGGGGATGCATGGACTTGCATTTGATGTTGCAATTGGTTGCTTGAGGTTGCATTGGCTTGCATGTGAGGTTGCATAAGAATGAAATTCGCAAATTAGCTTTTTTATTAAAATTGTTTTATATTGCATGAGCTTGCATTTGAGATGAGAGTGAGTTGGATAAGGATGAAATTAGCATATGATTTTTTTAAAGTTATTTTAGGTTGCATTGGGTTGCATAGACTTACATTAGACTTTCATTTGATGTTGCATTGAGTATCCATTTGAGGTTGTAGTGAGTTATATGAGTTGCATAAGGATGAAATTAACATAAATTGTTTGAAGTTTCATTGAGTTTTTAAAGTTGCTTTATGTTGCATTTGGTTACATTGGGGATGCATGCCTTTTACTATTAATACAAAAAATATCAACCTCTAATGGCTGATGAAGGTCCAAGGACGAGGCTATAAAGCCATACAACTTTGACCTTATAAAATACAAGTAACTTCTATTACCTTACTTAAATGAGTATCTCATGATACTTCATGTGTTGTGTAGGTTCTTGGACTTTGCATCTACATATACTGATAAAAAAAACACAAAGAGACATAACTTAAACTCTTTGATCTTGTAAAACTCATAACATAACTAATATATATTAATAATTTATGCATAATAACCAACCCATTATCTACAATCATAATATAGATTATATAAGGTGAGATTTGGTTGTTTTCTCTAATCATGACAGAAGAAAAAAAAATTCACGTGTCTGTGCACAAAAATGTATACATACATATTGTCTTAAAAAAAACTTTTATAAATGCAATTTTTTTTTGCAGGTATATGTATAGGAGTGAGATTTAATATACTCCATATATAAGATAATATATATATGTTAAGTAGCGTGAAAACTAAAAGCAACAAACTCCTCTTAAGGTAAGTCATAGATTTAAAAGAAAAAACTTATGAATATACATTAATGAAAGAAACTTTAAATCTCCGTATATATGAAAAAAATACTTTGTCGTAAATATAATAATGAAAAAAGCCTTTTTTTTTATATGGTATAACATTCTTAAAGTGTTACTCAATATTAATTACTTTCATAAAGTCATAAAATATTTTATCCCCAATTAGGATCAATTTAGACTTTTAAAATAACTTTGTATATTTTCAACATTAAATATATATATATTGTAGTTATATATTTATATTATTTTCGTTTATCAATGATTATACATTAAATTGAAATATTTTATCAATTATTATTTAATTTAAATTTAAATGTGGATATTTACAACATTCTTCTAATTGAGTGATTATAATCAACTCAAATTTACTGTAAACCAAATTCTTTTGGTCATCACCAACACAGCTGTTGAAGCTTGAGAAGGTTTGGTACTTTCGGCAAATGTTCTGACTTTTTTTTTTTCTTTTGAGAAAAATATCCTTTCACCGATCCAAACTATAATAACCCTAAAGCAAATTTAGCCAAATAATGAGCAACAATATTAGCTTTTTTCAAGACATAGCTAATGACAAGATTAGGGAAGGAAGATAGCGTCAACTTGATACTTTTGACATAATCACCAAAGACTGATACATTTTTAGTCTTTACATAATCCATCATCCAGAACTTTACAATCCGATTCTACAAAGTTAACAAAAAAAAAAATTCTTCAAAACACCATTTTAGAGCCAAGTGCAAAGCTTGGGCCCCCATCAACAAGGGGAAAAGATACCCTTCCAAGGGAAAGCAGCCGCAGCAACTACCTCCCCAAAGCTATTTCTAATGACTGCACCAAAACCTATCTTATTGTTGGGGAGTGCGATAGTTGCATCCACACTCAGTTTGAGGCAATTATGGAGGAGGGAACAAGGAGGAAACGGTCCTAGCAGCAACAGAGGTAGACCTTCCATGTCCAACTGTCAAACTTGCTAACTTAAATTCTTGCAAAAATGATACATTAGAAGCAACCAAATCCTGAGAGGAAGGGTTGGGTTTTTTAAGGATAAATTCGTTCCTTGAACTCCATATATCCCAAAGCAAGCGAAGAAAAACTTCTAGATCTTGAGAACAAAAGTTAGTATCAATTAAATTAATGAAATCAACTAAATGCATATGCAAAGTGTTTCCATCAACTAATAAATGAAGAAAAAGCTTGTAGAAAAATGTAAAGAAAAATGATGGGGTTTTTAGGTGGTTTAGCTATTAACGAGGCGAGGCCTAATTCATGAGTCAATATTGTATTGTTGAAGGTTTGCTGAAATCACAAGTCTCTTAGGATTTTACACCAACCCAAACCCCTATGTCTCCAACCACACCTACATAAACCAAAGACCACCACCCACTCTCCTCTTATGAGATGGAACGCAACCCAACCACCAAAAACGAACTTGCCCCAATTGATCAGCACCAGTCAGAGACGATCCACGAGTGGAAAGGCATGGACACACGTATCACCGGGTTCGAAGATGCACTGGCCACTAGAAGAGAAAGAGCACGAGTAAAAGGGTACAACATGTATTGTCGAACCTCCTCTAGCAACTCATTAGGCCTTTTTGGCCCGAGTCCAGGAACAAGCTCACGAAGCCCTAGCTGAGAAAGGAGCATCATTCCTGATTATTTTGTAATGATATGAGAAAACTAACCAAATGTAATGATACACTTTTGACAAATGAAAAGGAATATTTTGACAAAACTAATCAAATGTAATGATACAAAATGAAGTTTGTCAAAAAAAAATTAATAATAATTAAAAGGTGAACCAAAACAACTTTTTATTTTCGTTTTCATTTTATTTACACAAAAAAGTAGGAGTGAATTTAAGAAAAATCACACTACAATAATTTTAACTTTTAATGACTCTCTATAATGACTTACACTAATGGTGTAAGATATTAAAATTATTTAGGGATATTTTAAGTCTAAAGGTGCAAGTCATTAAAAGTTCTTGTTTATGACTAAGTGGGTAAGTCATTAAAAGTGATAAGAGACATTAATTAGAATAAATTAAAAAATTCATAATAAAATAATTAATTTATAAAATATCAGATTTTGGGAGACATTTTCATTCCTAGTACTCTATTTCAATTATTTCTTTTTAGATTATGATTTCCTCCTACTTGAAATTAGTAAACATATAGTCTTAATATCTTGTTCTCTAAGTGTTGTCTTAGGACTGACAACTCAATACGTTTATGACACGACATGATTACGACAAACACAAATAAGACATGTTTAATTAGCAGGTCACACAACATGACACGCTTAAGATGTTTAATAAATAAATCATGTGATTGACATATTTAACACACAATTAAATGTGACATGACAGATGCACAAAATTTCCACGATTATTCATAATTGTATAACATAATATAAACACAATACATACTTCAAGTGTTCATCATCAACAAAGATCATAGAAAAACAGGAAGAGCTTTTTAGGAATTTTTTCAAATTTTATTTAGAATAAAATAAAAAGTATGTTTTAAAAATAAATATTTACTTAAATGGGTTAGATGGTCATAAACAACATGTTTATTATGTGTTAAACATATATGTTGTCCATGTTTTCTCTAAGTAACACGTGACCGTTTTTAAGGAGTAATTGAGCTTCGTGAAAGGTAATGAAGCCCTTTGAGTTCGCATAGAGCTCCTCGGAAGGAAGGTCTTGCCCATGTTAATCGCACATTGCCTCCAGATAAGTATGTCCTCGAGGAGGACTATGTCCCGAGGACTATGATCACGATGTTCTCCAGGTTCTTTCCATTCAAGTCATCCAGGCCCGCGAGGACCATACTCGGGGCCTGGAATGTAGTGCCAGGTGTCAAGCGTCGTGACTTTGTACCACAAGCAACTATCTGACATATTACTGTTACCCAAGTCGAGGTGTCGAGTCCGTACAGGCCACAAGCAGGATGTCTCACGATGCCGCCTGACATGGAAAAACGTACAGCTACCCCTTGACACTGTCAAGGCATGTTACCCAAAACAGTTGTGGGTTATAACCTCGTAAATGGGCCTCGTACGATACACCTAGGTCCACCAGTTCCTTAACCACGGGAATGTATATTTTAGCATTAATAATAGGGTAAATGTTCATTTGATATTCTGTGTTTTATCAAAATACAAACTTGGTACCATCTGTTTCTGAAAATGATCAATCGATACCCTCTGTTTGAAAAAACTACATTGTTTGGTATCCTCCGTGTTTTTAAATTTTTAATATTCTAAAATTACCCTTCATTTTAGTGATTTATTTGATTTTCAATTACTGTATTATTTTTAAAACATTTAAGTATAATTTCATAATTCATAAAATGAAATAAATGTTTAATTAAAACTTTAAAATTATTTTGACAAAATATTTTAATTAATTTTAAAAAATGGAATTAAAAATTAAAAACTAATTAAAATATTATTAGTTAACTTTAAATAAATCTAAATTTTAATTTATTAAATAAAAAAAATATTTCACTCAATCTCACCCTCACCATCTCAGTTCCCCACCCTCCCAATTTCAACCTCATTTTATTAATTTATTTTATTCTTCTATTGTTTTATTATTTTTAAATGATTTAAATATATTTTCAAAATTCATAAAATAAATGTTTAATTAAAACCTTAAAATAATTTTAATAAAAAAAATTATTTTCAAAATAAATTTAATTAGTTAAAAAAATGGACATAAAAAATTAAAAAACTAATTAATATCTTATTAATTAATTTTAAATAAACCTCAATTTTAATTTAATTAATGAAATTTTTTAATATTTCACTCAATCTCACATTCACCATCTCAGTTCCCCACCCTCCCAATCTCACCTTGTTGACCCTGATTTTGGCCAACTGACACGGAAAGAATGTGATGGCGAAATAATAAAGAACACAAGGGTTTATAGTGGTTCGGCCCCAGAATCTAGTAATAACCTACGTCCACTTGAATTGTTATTAATATAGGATTCAAAGGAGTGATCAAAGAACTAGGGTTCAATGAGTTTCACCAATCTCTGAAGAATAATACAATATATCAAATAGTATAACTCTAATCTCTAGTGATCAGAAAACAAGAAAGAAGAAGAAGAAGATCCAGCTCCCTTTCCCTTGAGCCCTCCTTCTCTATTTATAGGCTCAAGGAGGATTTACATTAATTTTTTACAGATATCATTTCCTAAATAATCGGATACTCAGGAAATCATGGGAGATAATTTCGGATACTATCATAACTGCATAAGATCTTTTCCGCGCATAGCATTCGTACGACCAGTCTGGTCGTATGAAGAGATCGAACGTCGTGACACTAGATGTCTTCCTGGTCGATAGTCGAGCATGAATTCTGCTAGATGTTAGCCACGTGTACTAAATGTTTGCCATGTCATCCATGCTTGTTTTTTGGATAGCATTTTCCCCCCCAAGTTTGTTTAGTGCGACCAGCAATAAAAGAAACTTTAAGGAAACAACCGTTCATATCCCCACGATGTCTGTCAGAATCCCCGTGCATTTTTTAAAATCGTGACATGATTATGTCTAAACAAGCCCTTTCAGTTTCCAAGAAACAAATTGACGGCTTATACACTTCCCCACATTTTGAGAATTAAAAAATAATGATTACTACTTTTTGGCCATACCTCGGTCTCCATAAATACCTCATTTTTCTTCTCAAAAAGGTTTTTCTTACCGTCTTTGTCAAGAACTTCAAGAACCTTGCCTTTAGAGCTTCAAAACCAGACAGTCGCCTAGCCGAGGATCTTCCCGACTCAAACTTTTTCATCCTCTTCCGAACCTCCATCTTCGCCCAGGTAATCACTCTGTCTTTCTAAATTTTTCATTATGTCATGCACGCCGTTTCTATGCTCTGTGATTTCTGCATTCTTGAGTAGGGTTTTATGAGGATCTTTTTGTATAAACCTTCCATTGCTTGGTAAGATGGCGTCTTTACGCCTTGTACAGGTTGGGACCTAGTTTGATAGTTAGGATCATAGGTTTAGGGCGTAAGATTGATATAAAAATTCAATCTTTAAGCTAGGTGAAAAAACTGAGTTTTTTCCCGCCCTTTAGGAGTCGAAACAGTTCTCTTTCAGAAAACGGTTTATTTCCTCTTTGATCCATTTTTCAAACTATTAGTGCCGAATCTTAGTGTAGGCGTAGGATGCTGCTGGTTTTTTAGACGCGAGCAACGTTATCCCAATCTTCCACACTACTTCGCAAGTGTCTCATCTCCTCCATTGTCTGTTTCCAGTTCTTATGCAAGATCCTTGGGGAGGAGAAAGACCTATTGAAGACAATCTCTTGGCCCAACTACTCGAAGGCGAAGAGAACCCATCTACCTTGAGACAGGAAATCCCTTTTTCTCGCCCTAATTCAAACCGTCCTCCAGTTCCCAACCAAAGAATGGCTCGAACAAAAACAAAAGCTCGAAAAAGAAACAACCCTAACTCCCCAGGCTAGCCTTCTGCTGATGCCCCCTCGACCAGTGGTCGAGGCGAATTCGCCCCGGAGACCAATGTCCAAAGGCGTGCCCACCTCCGCCATGTCGACCAACCAGAGGTTGCGTGGCACGTCGTCCCTCAAAGTACGGTGACACTGCGGATGATTGCCAACTATTTAAATAGAACAATTTGACGGGCGTGACCTTAGTCAAACCATCTATCTGTTATATTATTTTATAATATAATGTAATATTATATTATTTTATAATATAATGTTTTAGATTAAATAAATGTGACATAGAGTGTCACATATTGTAACATATAATAGAGAGTTACATTATTTGGATATATGTGAAATATCCAAACATGTAACATATTTGGTGTTACAAATTCATCACAAATTTGTAACTCCTAAATATCACCCATTATTGTGTAGATTTGTTGTTACACAATATTGAGATGAATTTCTTAAAGCCATATGAGAAATGGCTGATAGAGATGTGATTTTAACTCCTATATTGTGTATGGAAGTTACAAAATCAAGTGGGAATAAATTGGAACGCTTTGGAAAAAACTTAAAAAATTAGTTGCTGAAACTGACCAAGGGCCGCGGCGCTAGTGGCTGACAGATTCATACTAATTCGGTTTTTATCCAATTTTGAACGTTTCCAACATCCAAGTAACTCCCAAATCTCTATTTTAATTCCATAAAACACCCAATTAATCATTGGTAACAGCCATGGGGGTTGGTGGAATTTGAAATTCAAAGGGTGTCTCTAAACTCTATAAATAGGAGCCTAATGCTCACTTGTAAGACACACCATTTCTATCCACAGAGCACTTGGCTAGAAACACATTGAGGCTTGATTATTCCAGAAAGCATTTCCAAAATCTGTGAGAGATCCCTTAGTGCTTGAGTTAGGGGAAAATAAGCTTTTGGACAAAGGTTTCAAACCTTGTTCAAGTTGGTGATCCCCAATACTCTTCACTTTGGTTGTGTGAGTGAGAGTTTTTTGTTCATTGTTCTTATTCTTGTTCTTTTATTCTATTGCTTTTCTTTTCTTCTATTATTCACTCTTTTACATGTATCTTTTGTTTTAGAGTTGTAATCTCATCTATATCTTTTCATTATGCTACTTCTAGTTTATTTGTATATTTTGTCTTAGAGTTGTATTTTCTATTTCTATCATCTTCTACCTCTTTCTTTATATTTACATGTATCTTTTGTCATAGAGTTGTAACACTGTTTAATCAATCTATATTTACTTGTAATATTATTGCATAGAGTTGTAATATTATAATAATTTCCATTGAGGCAAAACAATATTTTCCTAACACTATCGACCAGCGCGCCAACCTGCCAGGCGGGGCTTACAGCACCTGGTCGAGGTTCCACATTGAGGCAGGTGCCACCCTGCCTTTTCACTCATTTTTTCAGGGGGTGGCTAATTATTTCGGTGTAGCCCCCTTTCAAATCACCCCGAACGGATATAGAATGCTGGCCGCACTCTATATCCTTTATAAGCTCAAAAAATGACCAGTACCTTCCCCCCATGAGGTCAATTTTCTCTTTGACCTTAAATCCAACCCCAACCAAGATGGTACAGGGTTTTTTCACTTCTACCATCAGGTGTCCGGACGCACTTTTTTGTCCGACACCACCCATATCTCCAATGTGGGGAAGTATCACCACGAATACTTCCTCACTCCTGACCTTGCTGCGGACAACCTGGCTTTCACCCGAGGAGGTAAAAATTCTTATGCGAGTAGCTTCTTTACTTAGTGTCTTTCTGTCATAATATCTTAACATCTATCATGTTCCAGGCCCGTGGCTACGTCCAACCCCTACTCCAGGTATGGAGTCAAGGGAAACACTCTTAGCCAGCATGCCAAATGCTGATAAGAGTGTAAAAAACTTAGTCAACGAAGCCAACCTTAGACTGGTCGGCCTTTGGGGCTCTCAATCTGCGACGAACGAACCTTCGGTGGGTGATGTTCAAGCCGACGCAGAACCCAAACAGGAACCCGAGCAGCAACCCCAGGCACCTCCTCGAAGGCGGCCAACTGGGGTTACGATCAGGGAACCTACCGTCCCCCCCCCCGAGCAGAGGAACCTTCAGTCCCCAGGGGCAAGGGAAAACAAAAGGCTGTCGAGCCTACCGAACTTTCTGATGATTTGTCGGATGTAAACGGTACAATAATCTTGCTTTTAAATAATTTTCCAATTCCCTCTCATCTATTTGATGGGGACGGCAACTTTAGGAATGCTCCCTCTTTAAACTCAGATTTCTTCCAGGAACTAGGTAGTTCAGTATATATTGCTACGAATAGTAGTTGTAGCTCGGGTACTTTACTTGTAATCCTTTTACTTTTATCTTTGTTCCCCCTATGACCATTTAATCTCACTGCTCGAGTTGTTTCCCTTTGTGCAGGTATGGACTCTAGAGACGTCTTTGCTCATTACGAGGCTGCCGCTGCCTCTTCTGTCCCGAAGAAGGATAGCAAGAGGGCTCGAGGGGAAAGCAACAAGACCCCCTCGAAGAAGGCTCGAACAGAAGATACTCCAACCGCCGTGCCTTCCAAGGAGAATATGACACCTCCGCCCCCCACTGAACAATCGACGCCCACACCTGTGAATCCACAGCCCTCCTCTAGGGCCGCTGACAAAGAGACTTTGGACAACCTGTCCGAATGCTCCCTGTCCAGCCTTGTGGTCGGGTCAGCCAGGGAGCGAATATACAAGCTCTCGAAGCACAGACGCAGCCAGGCCACCATCAATGAAACCGCCTCAATGGAGGTCGACCAAATCATCAATAGAGGGTTGAATGAGATAGTCAGCGTAAGTCATCTTCTGCTACTTCATCATTTATGTCTGACTTCTTTTCCTTACTTGATCTCATTCATTGTCTTCAGGGGTTGCTGTCTTTAACTGCTAGCTAGCGCCGTGCCGGGGCGTTGGTTTCTCGGGGACAGAACTTCGACTCCAGGCTTGCCCAGGCTAAGCAAGCTCTTGAGGATGAGAACAACAAGCTGCTCGAGGAGAACAAGGAGCTGTCCAAGCTGAATGAGCAGTTGTGCGAGGACTAAGCCACTCTCACCAAGGAGCTTCAGGACAGCCAAGGGGCCCTGAAGAAAGCCAACGAGGAGCGGCAGAATTGGAGGGAAAGTTCTGTACTTTTGACCCAAGAGTGCAAGCAGCTTAAACTCGATCTGACCGCCAGCAGGGATGAGGCGAAGAAGCTCGAGGAGCGAGTGCGGGAACTCGAGGGGCAAGTGCAGGAGGTTGAGGAGGAAGGGGTCATGAACTTGAAGAAGTGCAAGGAGGCCACCCTCCTCTGCTTTTATGACTTCTGGAAGCACAACCGAGAGGCCAACTTCAACTATCTTTCTGAGCGGTTGAAGAGAACTTTGATGGCCCAGTAAAAAATTTTCTTTTATTTTGCTTTTATGGCCCACGGGTCTGTTTGTAAAGACAATTTATTTTTATTGCTGCAAGGGCAGCTTTTTTACTTATAACTGAACAATTACATCCGAGCGATACTGCTCGCGGTGTAAAAGCTTTTTACTTTTAATTGAACAATTACATTCGAGCAATACTGCTCGCGGTGTAAAATATTGCCTTATTGATATTATAATTTCTTTTATTATAATATCTGTTCGCATGACCGAACTTAGCATAGTACTTTGGTTTGATTTAACAAAACATAAATTTTGAAAAATACTCTAAGTACCGTAGCATGCTTTCACTTATTTTGTTCATGTGTTTACATACCCTTTGGTATGCTTTGCTATCGATGTACCTTATGTGTCCCCCAAGTGATCGAGGAGCTTTAGGTCCTTGGTCACTTGCCTTGACCACGACCTGTGCGAACATTACTGCTCGATAGGAAATGTAACACTTTTAATACAGCAAAACAACACATGTAATGAACAAATACTTGTAAAAATAAATTTACAAAGGTGGGCAAGAATGACTGGCTGCGCACAGTCCCTTATAATCTCGTATTAAAATGGACTAAACATGTCTATACGAGTGATCTTTTTTTTTAAAAAAGATCTTTCACTTATAAGCGATTAGCCATACAACGTGGCTAACCCTTTTTTGAAACTTGTAAAAAGTAAAAATTAATACAAGCCAATCCTTTAAAAAGGACTGTTTAATTGTAGTACTTGCGCAGGTGTTCATCGTTCCAATAGCGTGGAACGAGATCTCCATTTAAGCGTGCAAGTTTGTAGGTGCCCGGATGAAGAACTTCCTCAATCTGGTAAGGTCCTTCCCAGTTTGGTCCGAGCACTCCAGTAGTGGGGTTGCGAGTATTCAAGAAAACTCGTCGTAGCACTAGGTCACCGACGTGGAATTTCCTTTCTTTTACTTTTGAGTTAAAATACCGGGCGACCTTTTGCTGGTACACAACAACTCGGAGTTGGGCTCGTTCTCGTATTTCTTCAACAGAGTCTAGGGACTTCATCATTAGTTGGCTATTCTGGCTCTGGTCGTATGTAATGCGTCGATGTGAGGGGGGATCTAACTCGACAGGTAACATAGCTTCATATCTGTATGCTAAGGAAAACGGGGTATGACCTGTCGTTGTTCGATGAGAAGTTCTATACGACCAGAGGACTTCAGGCAGCTGTTCTGGCCATGCTCCTTTAGCGTCTTCAAGCTTTTTCTTCAGGGTGTCCTTAAGCATTTTATTCACTGCTTCGACCTGCCCGTTTGCTTGTGGATGCGCGACTGAAGAAAAGCTTTTAATAATCCCGTGCCTTTCGCAGAAGTCTGTGAATAAGTCACTGTCAAATTGGGTGCCGTTGTCTGAGACAATCTTTCGAGGCAAACCATATCGGCAAGCAATGTCTTGATGACAAAGTCAAGAACTTTTTTGGTCGTTATGGTAGCGAGTGGTTCAGCTTCAGCCCATTTGGTGAAGTAGTCGACTGCTACAACTGCGTACTTTACTCCGCCTTTTCCTGTTGGCAGGGATCCAATTAAGTCTATACCCCACACTGCGAATGGCCAAGGACTCTGCATCTTCTTTAACTCGTTTGGAGCTACGCGTGGAATTTTGGAAAATCTCTGACACTTATCGCACTTTCGCACAAACTCCATTGAATCTTCGTTCATAGTCGGCCAGAAATAGCCTTGCCTTAGAATCTTTTTCGCCAAACTTTGCCCCCTAGCGTGATCCCCGCAGAAGCCTTCATGTACTTCCTTCATTAGCTCCTTAGCTTTCTCTGGTGTAATACATCTGAGCAGTGGCATGGAATATCCTCTTCGGTATAGAACACCATCGACCAGTATATACCTAGCAGCCTACCTTTGAAGAGTTCTGGCCTTGATTCTATCTGCTGGTAGCACTCCATTTGTAAGATATTTTAAGTAAGGCACCATCCATGTATCTTCTATTCGGATTTCCATGCTGGTTTCACTTGCTCGTATGCTTGGCTTGCTCAATCTTTCTACTAGCACAATATTCAAAGTGTCAGCATCTTTCGTGCTCGCGAGTTTGGCTAAGGCATCTGCGTTTGAATTCTGATCCCGAGGTATTTGCTGGAGGGTATACTTCTCAAACTGGGCCAACAAATCTTTTGTTTTGTTCAAGTAGGCCACCATTTTCAGGCCTTGTGCTTGATATTCCCCTAGAACTTGATTCACTACCAACTGTGAATCACTGTAAATATTCAGCACCTTTATACTCATGTCTTTTTCCATTCTTAATCCAGCGAGGAGTGCTTCGTATTTGGCTTCATTATTTGACGCGGTGAAGTCGAATCTAATGGCGCAGTGAAATCGATGCCCTTCTGGCGTTATCAAGATCACCCCTGCTCCCGCGTGAGATTCGTTGGATGACCCATCTGTGAATAACTTCCATGAAGGAGCTTCATCTTGAGGCTCAGGCGCACTAGGTTTTTCGCACTGCTCGTTGTCTGGGAGTTCGGTGAACTCTGCAATAAGATCAGCCAACACTTGTCCTTTTACTGCTGCTCGCGGTGAATATGTAATATCGAACTGCCCCTGTTCGACTGCCCATTTTAATAGACGCCCAGCCGCCTCTGGTTTTTGGAGGACTTGCTGAAGGGGCTGGTCAGTTAAAACTGTAATAGGATGGGCTTGGAAGTAAGGACGTAGCTTCCTTGAGGCCAAGATTAAACAATACGCTAACCTCTCGATGGGAGGATACCTCAGTTCTGCTCCGATTAGACTCTTGCTTACATAGTAAACCACTTTTTGTACGCCTTCTTCCTCTCGTACTAGTACCGCACTAGCAGCAACTTCAGTGATCGCCAGGTAAATGAACAAAGTTTCTCCTTCGATAGGCTTTGATAAGATAGGAGGCTGTGCCATATGGGCTTTTAAGGCCTGAAAAGCTTGCTCACAGTCTCCTGTCCATTCGAACTTCTTGTTGCCTCTAAGTAGATTGAAGAAAGGGACGCATTTGTCCGTTGATTTGGAAATTAATCTACTTAGGGCGGCAATTCTCCCAGTTAAAATTTGTACATCCTTGATCTTCTCTGGCGATTTCATGTCGATCAGGGCTTTTATCTTGTCAGGGTTGGCCTCGATTCCTCTTGAATTGACAATAAACCCCAAGAACTTCCCTGATCCGACTCCGAAGGAACATTTGAGAGGATTTAATTTCATTTGGTATTTGTTCAATACATCGAAGCACTCTTGTAGATCCTTCACATGTCCTTCTGCTTTTTTTGACTTTACCAGCATGTCATCCACGTACACCTCCATGTTTATGCCGATCAATTCTTTAAACATGTGGTTAACCAATCACTGGTAAGTCGCACCTGCGTTTTTCAGTCCGAAGGGCATTACCTTATAACAGTATGGAGGTGTTTGTCTGGAATTTCATGGCCAAGTGCCATATGGAGGTGACGACCCATAGATCAACCAGTATAGGCCTCCCAATGACAGCATTGTACGCCGAAGGACAATCGAGTACTATGAAAGTAGCGAGTAATGTCCTGGTAGCAGGCGCTGTACCTACTGTCACTGGTAGACTGATTGACCCTGCGGGGGCAAGTCCCTCACCAGAGAAGTCGTATATCGTTTGTTTGCAGGGCTCCAGGTCCTTAATGGACAACTTCATGCGTTCCAGTGAAGACTTATACAGGATGTTCACTAAACTTCCTGTATCAACTAGCACTCTCTTCACCATCATGTTGGCCATTTGGATATCCACGACCAGCGGATCGGAATGTGGAAACCGAACATGCTGGGCGTCGCTATCAGAGAAGGTTATTTCGCCCTCTTCTGACCTAGCCTTTTTCGGCGCGCGGTCATCCACAGTCATCATCTCGATGTCCTGATCATGGCGCAGAGTCCGAGCATATCGTTCTCTGGCCTTTCCGCTGTTTCCCGCGAGGTGCAGGCCTCCACAGATGGTTAACAAAGTGTCAGTTACGAGGTCAGACTGCAAAGGTGGCGAGCGTTGGCGTGTGGGCGCTTGCTCGTTGCCACCTGGAACTTCCCGTTGGGAATTTCCCGAGGCCCGTATATATCTTCTCAAGTGTCCTTGTCTAATAAGGACTCGATCTCATCCTTCAGCTGGTTGCATTCGTTGGTATCATGTCCGTAGTCGTTATGATAACGACAGAACTTGGTGGTGTCTCTTCTCGAAATATCCTTTCGAATGGGAGCAGGTTTCTTATAAGGCACATTGGAACTCATGGCCTGATAAACCTCTCCTCGAGACTCAACTAGGGCAGTATAGTTAGTGAACCGAGGTTCATAACGGTTACCCTTGGCTCGTTTATTGTCAGAGGTGGAAGGCTCATTGTGTGGCCGTTTTCCCCCATTCTTGCCATTTCCGTTGCCGTTTCCGTTGCCTTTGCCGTTGGGCTTGGACCCATTGGCGGCTTTGGCGGGCTCAGTAGTCCCCTTATCCTTGCCTGGGGGCTTCCCTTCATTGGCAATAGCATCTTCGAGCTTGATGTAGCGATCAACCCGATCTAAGAATTCCTGGGTAGTACTAACCCCATGTTTTTTGAGGCTGTCCCAGAGAGGCGTGCGGCGCTTAACCTTTGCGGTTATGTCCATCATCTTACCTTCGTCTCCCACTGTTTTTGCTCCAACATCTGCTCGCATAAAGCGCTGGACGTAGTCCTTCAGTGGTTCTCCGTCTTGCTAGCGTATTTCGACCAGCTGGTTTGCCTCAGTCGAGTGCACACGACCCGCATAGAACTCCTTTATGAACATTTCCAAGGAAACTATACTTGCAGGAGGGAATTTGAAAAACCACTCCTGTGCAGCATCAGAAAGTGTTGCAGGGAAGATCCCGCACCGAACGTCTTCGGACACTTTCTGAATGTCCATTTGTATCTCAAACTTGTTGACGTGAGATACTGAGTCACCATACCCGTCAAAGTTTGGAAGCGTAGGCATCTTAAACTTGTTAGGAGTTTCTGCCATGGCTATCCTCTGGACGAAAGGAGTGCCTTTTCTCCTATCGTGGTCGATATAAGATGTTCTTCCCCCGACCAACTGCTGCACTGCCTGGTTGAGGGCATCTATCTGGGCTTGCACGACCCCAGGAATCGTCATGGCCTCTGCTGCTGGGGGGACGTACTCATCATGCCGCTCGCGGCAATCATTGAGTACATCTCTCAAATCCTCATCTCTCCTCCGCTACTCGCTAACTCCAAGCCGGTTGAAGACGTTATTTTGCCTGGGCTGCCCCCAAGTGTCCCGTCTGTCGGGTTGGTCATCCCGAGGTGGCTGGCTTCTGCCTCCGCCTCTTTCTTCATTCCTCAGACCGGCATTTCCCCTGCTTGAGTCGGCCTCATTATAACCATGGCCATCTCTGAATCTTGATTGGCTATGGTGGGATCGACTGTTCCCTCGGTTGCCTTCCCGGGCTGGAAACTCTTGAGCGTTAGAGGGTGGCCTACGTTGGTCGGTAGGTCCCCGTGCATTATCATGCCGTGGGGGGCCTCGGACCGCAGAGCCTAACTCTGAGTTACTCCTGTTACCAGGTGGATGCTGTCCTCTGCTCTGAGGGTTTGGTTCGTCGCCCCTATGGCGTCTAGGACTGCGAGGCGGCTGCCCGGCCCTATTCTGTCTCTGCTGCGGGGGATTACCATGACCAGCTTGGGATAGAGGATGTGCCTCAGGGTCCATCTGTGGGACATCGTCCTGAGGTGCTGGTGGATGTTCGGGCCTTTGTGGGCTCGAGGGTTGGATAGGCGGGCTAGGACTGGGACCCCTGTGGGGTGGCCCATTCGTAGGTTGATCAAGCTGCGAGGCAGGTGCAACCTGATTCCTAGCCAGTTGCAAGGTTGCCTTGAGGGCTGCCATGGTCTCCCTCTGGCAATGGTCCATCTCTGCCTACCTTTCACTCAGCTCCAAGCGTTGCCATTCAATTTCTTGTTGCTGTCGCGCCATGATTTCGGCATCACTTTCCTGGCCGGCCCTTAGATTGGCCAGCTCCTCCTGCAATACCCCTAGGGTATTCTTCAACGTCGCGTCGTCCATTTCTTCCTCATCAAATTCCAAATGTGGCTTATCCTCAGCCACGTTGGGGGGAGGAGGAGGCGGGTTAGATGGTGCAGCGCCGGCCGCCTGTCCAGTTTTCTTGGTAGTTTTTGCCATTGATCTTTCAACGATAATGTATCAAGCTCTCAATGAAAGCACCAGAATGTTGACCCTAATTTTGGCCAACTGACACGGAGTCAAATTTGCTTGATGTGGACAAACACGTTGGAAAGAATGTGATGGTGAAATAATAAAGAACACAAAGGTTTATAGTGGTTCGGCCCCAGAATCTGGTAAGAACCTACTTCCACTTAAATTGTTATTAATATAGGATTCAAAGGAGTGATCAAAGAACTAGGGTTCAATGAGTTTCACCAACCTCTGAAGAATAATACAATATATCAAATAGTATAACTCTAATCTCTAGTGATCAGAAAGCAAGAAAGAAGAAGAAGAAGAAGATCCAGCTCCCTTTCCCTTGAGCCCTCCTTCTCTATTTGTAGGCTCAAGGAAGATTTACATTAATTTGTTACAAATATCATTTCCTAAATAATCGGATACTCAGAAAATCATGGGAGATAATTTCGGATAGTATCATAACTGCATAAGATCTTTTCCGCGCATAGCATTCGTACGACCAGTCTGGTCGTATGAAGAGATCGAATGTCGTGACACTAAATGTCTTCCTGGTCGATAGTCGAGCATGAATTCTACCAGATGTTAGCCACGTGTACTAAATGTTTGCCATGTCATCCATGCTTGTTTTTTGGATAACACACCTATATTTTTTTGTTTTAAAGTTCGAATGATTTGTTAATTAAATTAAAATTTAGGTTTATTTAAAGTTAATTAATAATTTTTTAATTTAATTAAATTTATTTTTAAAATAATTTTTTTTATTAAAATTATTTTAAAGTTTTAAATAAACATTTATTTTATTTTATGAATTCATAAAATATATTTAAATCATTTAAAAATAATAAAACAATTTAAAATCAAATAAATCATTAAAATGAGGGGTAATATGGGAATATTAAAAATTTAAACATACGGAGGGTACCAAACTATGTAGTTTTCACAAACAGAGGGTATCGATTGATAATTATCAGAAAAAGAGGGTACCAAACTTGTATTTCGATAAAACACAAGGTACCAAATGAGTATTTACCCTTAATAATACCCCATTAAGAGGGAATATTTGTCATAAATCGTCATTAAGAGAATTAATTGTCATCAACTATCTATAAATAGGGTTAGGATACACTTTGTACGGGATCCATGATTCATTTCTCTATCATTGTATTCAATGCATTGCTAAAACGCTGCCTGAACTCCATGGAAGCTTAAGACCCCCAAGCTTCCCAAATCCTAATACAAGTGACTCATGGACTAGGGTTAATTAATAACCTGAACCACGTAAAATATTTGTCTTCTTATTACAATTTCTTTAATATTTTATTTAATTAGTTGATAGCGAAAAATGCAGTCAACATTTTGGTTCTTTCAATGAGAGCTTGAAGAAAGCTTTGAGGATTCAGCCATGGTGACTACCAGACGGAATGCCACTGACAAAATCCCTCCTCCCACCGTCGCTGAGGGAGGAGACCCCAGTCAACCACCTCCACCAACAAACCCAGAGGTGGCCCATGGCGACGACTACGACGAAGATGATAGACATGATGGGAAGGGCGGAGGCGACTACTATAGAGTGAGTACTCTCAGTCATTTTACACGGAGAAGCCACCAGAATTGGTGGCCCTTAAGGCAAAATAACCTCCCAACGACAGAAAATAGAGGCTCGTGAAGGGAATATCCCCGCCTTACAAGAGGTGGTTAACACCATGAAGGCCACTTTGGTGGCTCAAGGGCTGCAAGTGGAACCTCATGGCGAAGTACCACCTAGGCAGCCAGCTGGCATGCCACTTGCTCCACCAGCAGGCGTACCTCCCAAGCACCCCACTGGTATGGCGCAAGATCTGTCAGTTGGCGAGGCACCTGTGTACCCAGCTGGAGCTGGAGCACCCCCCGCACCTCAAGCTTATGGGAAAGAAAAAGTTGAGCCCTCTCAAAATAGAAAGAGGACTTGTCAGGCTTCCGAGCCCATTCATGTCCCTAAGGGAGCCAACGACCCTCAAGGTCATGGTGCCCGAGGACACCGCCAGGTCGCTAGTGTCTGCAGAACCCAGGGCCTTTCGCCCAGGCACGCATCGACAAGCCTGGAGGATGTGTCCCACCGATGCCTACCCAGCCCAAAGGAACCCCTGACAAGGGGCTCCTTTGCTAACCAAGGACGAGTAATTAGCATCTCGGTTAATAACGAATATGTTGGTTCTGAGGGGGAAACAGAAGTAGGATACCTCGAGGGGTGGTCGCTACAAGGCATAGCCCGACGTGCGAGATGATGTGAACGTTCGTAGGAACAAAGCAGCCCCCGATGACCTCCCCGGGAGACAACCACAACCAGAGCTCCGAGAAAATCTTAACGCTCAGAGGAGAGAGGCCATGCACGACCAGAGGTCACATCCGGCACAAAGTGCCTGTTGGGAATAGTTCCCTTAAAGAAATTGTAGTTGACAAATGTTTTAAATGAAATAAATAATTGAATTGAATTATTATATATATAGACTATGTCCAATATTGTATTGATAATATTAATTAAATATCAGAAAATTTCAAAGTTTATCTATGTGGTATTAATCTCATATTGGTATGAGAGGGTCGAGATTAAGATAATAAACTTAAAACAGTTCGCAGTAAAATAAAGTTATGGAATGTTTAGATTTATTACTGCTAGTACGGTCCACTAGTATTATGAATACATGTGACCTAGATCCGGGTTACTAGTGTAGTAAGACATTTTAGTGGAGATATTTTGCATGCTGAAAGTATGTAGAACTGGACCAGATGTGATTTGTTAATACTTTTTTAAACATTATTTCATAGTATTAATCAAACACATCAAACGATGATCTTAATCCTGAGGTTGCTATGAAATCTTATATATGTCATCTGATCCTTTGATTCATGCGTTAAGTTTTGTCAGAATGATCAGGCTAAGAACAATTGTTTTGGGGACTCAATGATGTATATGGCTAGGGACGTAGCTTAACAGATATGAAATCTATACCTTCTTATAGATTGAATAATGGTTCCCTATTGGGTTAACTTTTGGAACTAAAAAGGTTATGAGCGCTCAAGTCGCAAACTTTTTGTAACACAACCTTCACTAGTAAAGTTAATGGTGCTCTAGGAACAAGATATAGTTAAAAGGGTAAAACGGTAATTTTATTCCCTTTTAATTATGAACCATTAATAGAGGATTAAAGTTATATGTAATGATTATATAAATGGACACTTTATTATTTAATAAAGTACTCAATAACTATATGTCTGTAATTATCAAGAGTTCAATCTCATATTTATAGTTGAGTAATCATGAGATTAATAAATATGATTATTTAATCAAAGAGCTTTGATTAATAATGTAATATTTATTGGATCTTGATATTATAGGTCCATAGGTCTCCAGGGTGGCTCTATCAACACCATATCAAGGTAAGAGTTGATACAAGGGTATAATTGTAATTTGGGAATTTGAGAAGAATTTTATTCTTCGGGTCAAGTATGCAATTATATGATAATAGAGATTGAATAATTAATTTAGAATTAATTATTAATTTTCGAAAATATATTTATTAATTTAAATATGTAAATTTCAAATATATAAATAAATAATTAATTTTTTAAATTAATTATTTTATTTGAGTGGGAGAAAATAAAAATGGTAAGTCAAAAATAGTTTTGATTTATTGAATTTTAAAAGATGATGATAATGATGATCATCAATTTGAATTTTGAATTAAAAATTTAAAATTTAAATTTTGAAATATGGTTGTCATCTTTTTCCTTAAAAATATTAACACCTTATTTTGTGGAAGATTGATTTTAATTAAATAAATAAAAGAAAAATGCAATATCCTTGAATAGGGATATAACAGTACACGCATGGCACAGTCCAAGGACTGTGCCATGCGTGTATCAACTGCATTGATATTGTATCAGTGTTGTTTTTATTTTATTTATTTAATTAATAATTTGAAAATAGTTTTTTCAAATTTGGTAAGTTAGATATTGTTGACGGTGAAATCTCGTCAACGAAATTAGATCGGAAAACTCAAAGGTAAGTCAGGTGATGTTTATATAAGAACTGTGAATAAACTTTAAGGAAAGGTAAACACAGATCAATGATAGAGCAAGCCTTGGTATATTTCTCAACAACCTTTTCTTACAATGAATTTTCCAACCCCCTCCCATGTGGGAGAAGGGTCCTTTTTATAGTAGGCTCTGATGGCCTGGGATACATGGTGGTCCAGGAGACCAAGTGGTACACAAGTACTCTGGCAGGATAGTGGCTTCAGAGGTTGGGGTTGTACATCCAGCACTGGAGCAGGTGTCAGGAGAATGCCTCCACTACTTGTCTGTACCCATTTCTGATGAGTGGTGGCAGGCGTAGTGGCGCAGGAGGTAGCAGTGTCGGCTCTGACCTATGGCCGTAGACGTACGGACCATGACTCTGGTCCCAGCAGTCCCACTGGCACTGGTATCCGTACTCAGTACTAGGTCGTACAAATGTGTCCCATTTGACTCGTACTGGAGCCTCTAAGCATAGGGGTCTCAAGGTGTAAGGAATGGGACCTTGGGCATGTGTTATGGTCCCGGCGTGAGGTGGAGATCTTGGATCCTTGGCATGAGATTCCTTAAGCCTCCCGAGGTCACTCATGAGTCCGGTTGATAGGCATGTGGCCTTGGCGGACATCTAAGGATACGTGGCGAGACGCCCTCCTTGCGACCTCCTTGGTGACTCGGCTCCCTAGCTGCTCACGAGGCCCCTCTCCTCTTATGAGGCCACGCGAGGCCATGCTTGGGCGAGGTCATGTGAGGCCATGCGAGGCCCTACTTGGCGAAGCCATGCGAGGCACTTCTTGGCGAGGCCATGCGTGGCGAGGCCGTGCGAGGCCCTACATGGAAAGGCCATGCGTCACGAGGCTCCCTTCCTCATGCGTGGCCATGCGATGGTGCGGTTCGCTCGGGGGGCGAAGGGGACACGCGCATCATGGCCCTCGCTCGGACGCGAGGCGGCGCGCGCGTATCAAGGGGCTCGCTCGGACGCGAGGCGGGCGCACCAAGGGCCTCGCTCGGACGCGAGGCGGGGGCTCACTCAGACGCAAGGCGCGCACGTCAGGGGCCTCGTGAGGCGGGTGCACCAGAGGCCTCGTGAGGATGCGAGGCGAGCGCACCAGGGGCCTCGCTCGGACGCGAGGCGCGCGCGCGTCAGGGGCCTCGCTCAGATGCGAGGCGCGCGCGTCAGGGGCCTCGCGAGGCGGGCGCACCAGGGGCCTCACTCGGACGCGAGGCGAACGCACCAGGGGCCTCGCTCGGACGCGAGGCGGGGGCTCGCTCGGACGCAAGACATGTGCAGCAGGGGCCTCGCTCGGACACGAGGCGCGTGCGCGTCAGGGGCTTCGCTCAGATGCGAGGCGGGGGCTCGCTCGGACGCGAGGCGTTCGCATCAGGGGCCTCGCTCGGACGCGAGGCGAGCACACCAGGGGCCTCGCTCGGTCGCGAGGCGGGGGCTCGCTCGGACGGAAGACGTGCGCATCAGGGGCCTCGCTCGGACGCGAGGCCACGCGAGGCCGATGCTGCTGGGGCGTGAGTTTGGGTACCCGGGGGCGTTTCGCGGGGCTTGGTTCTTTTATGGGCATGGGATATTGGGCATCCACAAAGGCCACACTTCATGGCCCACTAAGTGATGCTTCCCTTGGGAAAATCTCCCGGTTTCACAAGACTTATAGGTCTGGGCCTGATAGTGTGACTAAGTGACCTTTAGCCTTGTATTTTCACCACGTACTAGGGATTTTTTTCCTGGGTGGATTTTTGGCATCCACAGATATTTACCTAAATCAAATCCTATCATCATTATGATATTGTTATTATGTCACTATTATTATTAGGAATAATAAGGTAATAAAAATATCTCTCTATATATGATATAAAATAAAGAGAAGATATACAATACACACAATAGAGAGAAAAACATAAGTTAGAGAGAATTTCAGAATTCTTGTCAGACAAAAAAGAGTCTTTCTTCTTCTTCTTTATTCTAGCCATTCTCATACCATAATCCAAGTTCTCATGTGTTGAGAAATACTTGTGATTCCTAAAAATATAAACTCATGTTCTCTATGTGCCCACACACATCTTGAGGTGTAAAGAACCTTCGGAAGATTGTGGTTTGAGTGCTTAATGCTTTGGATATGAAGATCGAAAAATATACAAAAAGACTCAAGGACACTTGATAGGCTTCAAGAGGTAATTGTTTATGTTCTTGAATTTTTTGTGTTTATATGTTATATATAATTATGTTGTATATTTATATATTTGTTGCGTGATTAATAATATTGTATGTTAATGTTTCTGGATTGTTTTTTCGTTCATATAAACTGTTTATATGAGTTATAACAAATTTATTGTTGTACACAATGGGCCCACCACGCCCATTTCGCCGTGTGCTCTGAATGTTTTTCAAACAGTGCAAACCAAGAGTAAGACCCTCTCCGCGTAGAATTGGAGAGTTTGAAGAGAATAATTGTAACGCACCCGTTAGCCAAGACCGTTACACTGTGTATTTTAAATAGTATTAAACTCGCTAAACGAGTCATTTGACCATAAACGTGCAACTAAATGTGATTAATGGTCTAGGGTTAAAATTTTGGTCAAAAGGGATAGATATTTCATTAACATGTTAAGATATACATGGGATCCCATAATAAACGTTTACAAAGTTGTTTACTGTTCCAAAAGAGTAATTACAATTCAAAAGTTACAGCCCGTTGTCCTAAGCAGCAAAAATAGGGTTTAACCCTAGTTCCTCTGAGAAACCTTGGTCGTGGTAGTCAAGCTGTCGCATATGTACACGTCGCCACCTAAGCTCTCCAACTCATGGATGGTCCAACTTCCCTTTCCCCTTACCTGCACCACATAGCACCCGTGAGCCAAAGCCCAACAAGAAAACTTAAACACGCTCATAAGAAATTAATAATATGTTACCAAACCATAATAAGCATGCCTAGTAGTAATAACCGTACTCATGCATGCATACCATTCATATAAATTACTACAATGTCATATGGGGGCCAGTTGCCCTAATTAAATGATTAATGAATCATAATGGGGCCCAACGCCCAAACCACATGATTAATAAATCATACCGAGGCTCAGCGCCCTAGGATATGGGACTAATAAGTCACCCAGGGGGCCATTGCCCTATCCTCGGTATAACCAACCTATGAGCTAGCCCAACGTACCTATTTTCCACGACCATTGGGTCGGACAAGCGTATGATACGTTCTTGATTAGATCTAACCATATCAACCAATGCTTAGCGCGCTATTTCCGTCCTTGACTTATAAGTCAATGCTTTTTGACCAACGCTCAGCGCTATTGCCATCCTTGACTCATAAGTCAATGTTTTTTGACCAGCACTCAGCGCTATTGCCGTCCTTGACTCATAAGTCAATGCTTTTTCTCAATCAGATAATGTAGACATGCATATATCATATACCAAATATCCAAATACAGAGCATTCAACATGCTTAATCAATCAATCACAAGCATAATCATAATCATGCACATTTACAAGGATCCAAGCCCTAATCAAATCTATATTCAACATTCGATCCAAGCCCTAATCATGTACATCACGTATTGGGTGCAATTTTCTTACCTCAAGTCCGAGTGTAATGTAAAATAAGAATGACCCTCGAGCACAATCCTGATCCCAAGCCCCTAGCGATAACCTAGTCACAACCAAGTATAGAATCTCGTCAATAACGAGTAAATAAAGGCTTCTGGACCGAGTCCTAGCCTCCAGGATGTCGAATCCTACTAAACCGGGTAGTAGGATCGATCCTGAGCCCTAAGGTTTGAGTTCCCGCACTCAAAACACTTCTGGCTAAAATCCTATATTTGCGTCGCGATGCCCCACAATTAGAGTCGCGACTCTCGCAAACAGAGAGCCTAGTCCCCAATTACACTAGACACAGGCCGCAGCGCGTCCCTTCTTCAGTAAACTGCCCTGACATCTGAGTACATGAGGGTCGTGGCGTGACCCCGCGAACTCAGCTTTCTCAGATCCAAAACTTCCCAAAAATCACCCCAAAACTATACCAAACTCACCATTCAATCTCACAACATCCCTAGAAACTTAAGGAAACAAAAACTCAAAAATTCAAAGCTTAAATTACCTCTGATTAAGTTGTTTTCTAGCTAAATCCTCCAGCTATCAAGCTTCTAATCTTCCCTTGAATCGTTATGACTCTAACCTTGCTTTAATCTGACCCCTAAAACTCGAGTTTCCTTCGAAAATGCTAACGAGCATCAACTGAGAAAATGGGAGAGAAAATGAGAATACTGAACGTGTTTTTTGTTTATGACATGTTACTTAGGGTTCAAGTAACCTTAAGCAAATCCCAAGGCTCGAGGTACCAAAAATTTCCCTCGGGGTAAAATAGTCAAAATCCCCGAAATTCCCTCATGATCTCACTAACTCCAAATATATTCTCGAATATTCATTCCCATTACCCAATATCCCGGTAGTGTACTAAATACCCAAAATACCCCTTGACTCACCCCGAGTCGAGTATTGGTCCCGTTGTGACTTTCCCGCTAACTTGCTCCCTAGGATCGCCTCGTGCCGAGTAACCAAAATATATCCACATAATAATGTGTGGTCTCACACATATATCACATATATGCCAAATATACCCATAACGGGCCAAATTATGTAAATTTCCCTTATGATAAGAAATGGGCCTGCATGCATATTTAATACACCTAAACATGCATATCAAGTCATATTATATACTGGCCCCCTAATCAAGGCCCTAAACTTTATTAGGTAATTTGGGATGTTACAATAATGCTGAAGATGGCCTGAAGACAAGGCCACGCTCCGACTTGGAGGATGAAGATGAGGAGCCATGTGCTCCACACATTGTTGAAGCCATGTTGCCTCGAGACTTCAAGATTTTAGACATCACTCCCTACAATGGAGGCACAGACCCTTCCGACCATTTATCTAAGTTTAACAGGTTGATTTCGGTCCACTGCGTCTCCGACGACGCTAAATGCCACGTCTTCCCATTGACCTTGATGGGACTCGTAGATGAATGGTTCAAGGAGCACCGCCAGGATCCATCCATTCCTTGCCCCAAATCTCCACTGCCTTCCGAAGAAAATTCATAGCTACTCGGAAGGTACACTTCGAGGTCAATGCTTTGGCCAATATTAAGCAAGGATCTTTCGAGACCCTTAAGGCATACATCAAGCGCTTTAAGGAGGAAGCAACAAGGACAAAAAGGGTCGATGATAGCCAATAATTGATGACCTTACAAGTTGGTATCTGACCAGGTTCTTCGCTATGGGACGACCTTCAGCGAAGAGGGTGCCATAGGCTTGACGAATTCATACGGCGAGCCCAATAGTATATTCATTAGGAAGATGCCCAGATTGAAGCATTCAGAGGACTGATTTCCTTCCTATCTCCAACAATCCCAACTGTCATAGCTCTGAGACCACAATTTTCGCCATACACTCCCGTACATACGAGTGTTATGAGTGCCCCACAGTACAGTCCACCCATTCCCCAAGCTGGTTTTAGTACTGCTCCTTCCAGCTATGGAGTTTCTCCCACTGGATATAACACTTTTCAATCTGCATGCAGTGCTAGAACAGCGGCTCCGACTCAGTTAACAGCACCCAGTGAGACCCCTATCAGGAGCAAACGTAGGGGAAAAGGAAATGGCAAAAAGCCCAAGAGAATTGGTGCTCTTGAGGAGAAGTATACTCCTCAGTATTTTAACTACACAAATTTGGTGGACACTCGAGAAAACATTTTCCTTGCTATGGAACAGCAAGTCCACTACCAAAAAACCTCAATCCATCTAGAGGGACCGGGAGAGAAAGGACTTGATGAAGTTCTGTAAATTCCACAATGACGTTGGGCACCACTCCAACGAGTGCAGGCAACTTCGTGATGAGATTGAGAATCTCATTAAGTTGGGACACCTTCACCAGTATTTCAGGGATGGAGCATGCCCTGCCCAGGCTCCAGTCGTGGCCACGCCTCCTCTAAAAAGGTGGCACCTCCTCAGGCCTTAGGCCAAGTACCTGTTGTGTTGCAGCAGGCAGCCCACAGACCTTCTTCGGTGAACGGAAGTGTAGGGACTTTCTCTGGAGGACCCCACCTGGGGGGCACATCAAGGAGCTCAAAGAATCGGTATGCGCAGGCCCTAAATCATGATGATGAAGTATTGGCGCTAGCCTAGATTCTAGCATAAATGCCTCGAATGATGGACCAGGTCATCCACCACCACAAAAGTGCAGTACTTGAAGGCCTGGCAAGGCACTTCTCCAAGTGTCACTGACAGCTTGACCTGCCCTATTGGAATCAGACCTTCTCCCGATAACCCATAAAGCATGGAGGTGCATGGGGAAAGGTTGTTTGCTGTTAGCCCAATTTTCTCAAAGGATGAATTGAATAGGATGTTCATAGAACTCCCATTCTCCACCAGGATTCGAGCCACCATCTTGTTGGAAATTTGGCTCTCGATCACCAAAGGATTGTGGTGGGGGAAGTGCACTCTATGAATAGTGATCGAGAGCCAAATTTCCAACAAGATGGTGGCTCGAATCTTGGTGGAGAATGGGAGTTCTATGAACATCCTATTCAATTCATCCTTTGAGAAAATTGGGCTAACAGCAAACAACCTTTCCCCATGCACCTCCATGCTTTATGGGTTATCGGGAGAAGGTCTGATTCCAATAGGGCAGGTCAAGCTGTCAGTGACACTTGGAGAAGTGCCTTGCCAGGCCTTCAAGTACTGCACTTTTGTGGTGGTGGATTGCTTCTCCGCCTATAACGCCATCTTGGGACGTCCAGCCTTGGTGGAGTTTGGGGCAGTCACTTCTATTTTTCATTTGTGCATGAAGTTTCCCACGAAGGTGGGAACCAGCACTGCCCGCGGGGACCAGAAAGAGGGCCACCAGTGATACAATGTGTCACTAAGGCATCCAGTAATTGTTGTTGAAGCGGTGGCCCTCAAGCAACCTCCTCCAATGGAGATGGAGGTCCAAGCTATTCTAGAAGAGATGGAGTCCAATGAGTTGGACCCAGGGTTGGAGATTACAGGGCTATTGAGCCCATGGAGGAAGCTGAAGAATTCATCCTTGACAACTCCAACCCTGAGAGGAAAGTTAAGGTTGGGAAGAACCTCGAGGCGAAGGTCTGAGAAGTTTTGATGAGCTATCTACACAAGAACCAAGACGTCTTTTCCTGGTCTCATTTAGACATGCAGAAATTGACCCCAACATTATCTACCATGCCTTGAACATAGATCCAAATGTTTCCCCGTTGCAACAGAAGAGGAGGACAGTGGACTCGACCAGGGCGAGGCCTTGAAGGCAGAGGTTGACAAGCTTCTCGCGAATGGCTTCATCCGAGAAGCATAATATCCTAAGTGTTTATCAAACCCAGTGCCGGTGCCAAAGCCTAACGACATCTGGAGAACGTGTATCTACTTCTTCAACCTCAACAAGGCATGCCCAAAGGATTTCTTTCCTTTGCCAAAGATTGATCAGATGGTTGACATTACCTCTGAGTATGAGCTCCTATCTTTTATGGACGTGTACTCGGTGCACAACTAGATATCCATGCATGTCGCAGATCAGGAACACACCAAATTCCAAACATACAAAGACGTATACTGTTACAAGGTGATGTCTTTCAATCTCATGAACGTTGGTGCCACGTATCAGGCTGGTGAAAAAGATGTTCAAAAACCAGCTGGGCCGAAACATGGAGGTGTATGTGGACGACATGTTGGTGAAGTCCAGAATGCCCCTCGACCACTTAAAAGACTTGGCATAGGCATTCTTAGTCCTCCTCAAGTTCTGTATGATGTTGAATCCCCAGAAATGCACTTTTGGGGTAGCCTTCGAGAAGTTCCTGGGATTGATTGTCAGCGCTCGAGGAATAGAGATAAATCCTGAGAAGATCAGAGCCTTGGTCAAGATTCCATCCCCCAAAAAGAATAAGGATGTGAAAAGCTTAACAAGTTGGATAGCATCTCTCAACTACTTTGTCTCTAAGGCAACCGATAAGTGCATTCCCTTCTTTAAAACCCTCTGAGGAGGCCAGAGGTTGGAATGGACGGAGGATTACGAACAAGCATTCCAGCATTTGAAGTCCCGCATGATGAATCCTTCGTTATTGTTGAAGTTTGTAGACGGAGAATCCCTCCTCATATACACGACTATCTCCGAGAACGTCATAAGTGTTGCTTTAGTTCGCGAGGAAGGCTGCGTCCAACACCCCATCTATTATATAAGTAAGAGACTCCTCAGGGTTGAGTCTAGATATCCGTTGATAGAGAAGCTAACTTTTTTCCTGATGATGGCTTCTCGGAAGCTCAGTCACTACTTCCAGGTGCATCCTATCAAGGTCCTCACCAACCAAACTTTAAGGCATGTCCTCTAGAAGCTGGAGTCCTCCAGGAGACTCCTTAAGTGGGCGGTCAAACTGAGTTAGTTCAACATCACCTGCCATCCAAGAAATGCCATAAAGGGCAGACACTGGCAGACTTCATTGTTGAGTGCACGGGAATACATGAGAAGCCCGAGGAGGACCAGGTTATCAAACCCATATGGAAGTTATTTCTACATGGGCCCCTCAATGAAAATGGAGCCAAAGTAGGCCTTATCTTGGTGTCCCCTGAGGGGCATAGGGTTCACAGTTCCTTAAGGTTTGACTTTGATGCCTCAAATAACGAAGTTGGGTACGAGGTTTTAATTGCCGGTCTCCGAGTTGCCTTGGAGCTCAAAGCTGAAGGCCTCGAGATATACATCGATTCTTAGCATGTCGTGAACCAAGTCCTCGGAGAGTACCAAGCTCGAGGAACCAAGATGGCCGCTTATCTAGCCAAGACCCGGGAAATGCTACACATCTTCAAAAGATTCACCATCCGACAAGTGCTACGGGAGCATAATTCCAACGATGATGCCCTGGCCTAACTTGTTACCACCAAAGACGTAGAGTCGCTCAACGTGGTCCCTATTGACTGCTTAGCTTCTTCGAGAATCACAACTCCCCATGAGGTAGAGGTGGTTCATCCCTAAGATGGTTGGATGGGACCCATCGTGAAATATCTTGTCTCCAAAGAGTTACCACAGGACCAAAAAGTGGCTCGGAAGCTACTTTACCAAGCGCCTCAGTATGTAATCATGGACAACACGTTGTACAGGCAAGGATATTCATTGCCACTACTCTGATGTGTGTCTGAGCAGGAAGCCAAACTCATCATCCGAGAAGTGCATGAGGGCTTTTGTGGTAACCACGCTGGGGGGGAAGAGCCTCGCTAAGAAAATTTTGAGACAAGGGTACTTCTGGCCTAAGATGAATGGTGATTCGATGGATTATGTCAAGAAATGCGACAAATTCCAATGTTACACCAAATTACCCCAAGCTCCTCCAAATGAACTCACTTAGATGACAAGTCCTTAGCCCTTCGTCGTCTGGGGAATTGACTTAATTGGATCCTAGCCCACAGGAAAGGGAGGAGTAAAGTACGCTATAGTGGCAGTTGACTACTTCACGAAGTAGGTCGAGGCCGAGCCTCTCACTACGATCACCTCAGAGAAGGCACTGGACTTTGTCATCAAAAACATTGTTTGTCGTTACGGACTCCGGAGGAAGATAGTCTCCTACAATTTGATAATGAATTGTTTACTGACTTTGTGAAAGGCATGGAGTCATGAAGAGTTTCTCATCCGTAGGTCATCCTCAGGCAAACAGACAAGTGGAAGCGGTCAACAAGACGCTTAAAGTCAGTTTGAAGAAAAGGCTGGAGCAAGCGAAAGACGCCTAGCCCAAGGAGCTGCCTAAGGCATTGTTGAGCTACCACACCACTGCTAGGACCTCCATTGACCATTTTCCATTCTCTATGGCCTACGTATATGAAGCCATGCTCCCAGTTGAGGTAGAAATCTCCATGCACCAAAGAGATACTTACGACCCTACCATGAATCATGCTTTACTTCGGGAGTAACTGGACCTCGTTGAGAAGCTCTGGGAAGCTACATAGCTACAAGTAGCATCCTACCAATAGAAGGTGGCCAAATACTTTAATTCTAAAGTAAAAGACTGAAAATTTGAGGTCGGGGACTTGGTGTTGTGAAGAGTTTTCCTGACAACCCGAGATCTAGGGGCTGGAGTGTTGAGCCCTAACTGGAAGGCTTGTACCAAGTAGAGAGCATTGTGTGTCATGGGACATACAAACTGGCCCTACGGAACGGGGAGCTAGTGCCCCATGCTCGGAATGCCGAGCATCTTCGCCTATATTACCAGTGATAAGAGCAATTTTATTTTCTAAATTTTGTAATCATTTGTAGGCTCCGGGCACATTAATGAAAATCGTGTGTACAAAACACGATAGATGAAGTTAAGAGAATTTGCTTGTATTTTTAATTTTATTTATTTATGTTTCTCTACCCGAGGAGTACCCACTTGCCGGCTTGGACAAGTGAACGAAGACTAGTCCCCGGTCACTTGGGGGCATAGCTGGGTCACTTCGAAAGGTAATGAAGGGAGTAAACTTAGTGTCAAGGCTTGCAAAAATTAAAAAAAAAAAAAAAGACCTATGGAACTAAGCTTGTTAAGAGCAAAGTATACCTAGCGTCATAAAAACCTAAGTAGCCTAACAGCGGAGAACGTGACTTATCTCCATCGGACTATGTGCCCGCAAAGCAATAATGAGTTCTCGACTTCCAAAGGGTGAAAAGTATAAAACCTGAATCGTCTGTACTCGGGTCCAAGCATCACAAAAACCTAAGTAGCCTAAGGCCGAAGAAGTCAACTTGTCTCCAGAGGACTGTGTGCCCACGAAGCGGTACGAGTTCCCGACTTCCAAAAAGGACAGGTATAAAACCCGAGTCACATGTACTCGGGTCCAAGCCTTAAGTTTCCAGAAACTTAAGAAGCCTGAGTAGCCTATGCTCAGAGGAAAGTCTCCAGATTGGGCACGCTAAATATGGAACTCAGTGTGACTTCTTGAGGACCAAGTGCCTTTGAAACAACAGAGTTCCCAACATCCTAAGTTGTTTTGGTCTTCCAAGTCTTGAGTCACCTAGACTCGGGTACAAGCATCAAGTTTCCCAAACTTGGTGATGACCTAAAGTTATTTCCCGCGGCCTAAGTGCCCTTGAAGCAACACTAAGCATTAGGAAGCCTAAAACTTATGGAATGCGCGAGACCCAAGTCTCGTGAGACTAAGGCCGAAGTATGGTGGGCAAAACAAGGTTAAGCAAATCAATCTTTTTCATGATATCGCGTTATGATTAAAAGTTGGAAGGATAATTGATAACTCTAAGAATTAGAGTTATTTTATGCTTTTAAACTTATATTTTTTATTAAGAAAATACTGGTTTAGGGTGTTTTGTAGTGTTTTTATTTTGGTTTGTAAAATATTAATTATAATGAGTTACTATTAAATATTAGTTTAATGCTTGAAAATTATATCCTAAATTATGAAATTTTGCCTTGGCAGGTGGTTGGTAGAATTTTGGACATTTTTAGAATGATTTGAAGCTTGAAGTGAATCAGGAATTTGGGATGTTGCAGCATTGAAGCAACATTACGTTATGCTAGCCAGCTGCTTCAAAGGCCCATGTGGGAAACTAATTTTCCAACTCAGCTTTTGGAATTTATGTGATTTGAGCTGAGCAGAAACTAAAATGGTTTTGGACCCTTGAAAGCTTTTGGTCCATTGGGCTTTAAAGAAAGAAGAAAAAATACAAGAAAAGAAAAGGAAAGAAGAACAAGGCCCATGTGGGAATGACCTAGACCTAGGGGAATAATAATCTTTTCCTCAATTTGGAAAAACATACGTGCAGAGGGCAAAAGAAGAGTAGTAGCCGCCTGCTACATTAGAGAGCACCCATTTTTGGAGAGTTTTGAATGTGAGAAGAAGATAAGAATAAGGGGAAGAAGCTAGAAGAAAAAGACCTTGGAGACATCCTCCCATTAGCTTGCCTCTCTCTCTACTCTTAGTATCTTTAATTGTTCTTGTTCAATTTCTGAATATGAACTACTTTTTGAGTTTGTAACTATGAGCTGAACTCTAATTAGCTAGGATAATTTTAACCCTAATATGTGACTTGTGATATTTTGATTTTGATGCTAATGCACTTGAGGTTTATTCATTCAAATATTTCTCATGATTAATACTTGTTAATGATTGATCACCTTTAATATGTAGTTGGGTTAATGTTCAAATCTGAAAAGTTTGGAATTAATTGACACACAATTTGAATGGTGCATGCTTGAATTCTTTTATTCAATATTGTAGTGATATAGGCATATATTATTACCATGCATAGTCTTATGGAATTGATGCTTGAATTGAACCTTTGAAATTAAATTAGCTTAGACATATGTAGTTTAATTAAAAGATTAAAATCATAGTCTTTGCTGAAAGCCTATGAAAAATGAATTGGATTCTTGACTAATAGATCACCAGTTACTACAGCATCAATCCGGCATCACTTTCAGAGTTGCATATTAGGGGGATAATTATTCTAGCTGTCATATTACCATTAGTTACTTCTTGATACAATTTTCCCATGTTTTTTCTTTTATTTTTCTGCATTTAATTAGTACTTAATTACTTAGTTCTTAGACCACATTCTTTTAATTAATTTTCGTGCTTTTAAATCATTTTTTTAGAACTTAGTTTCACAATCAAAAACTAAAAAGATAGTCCTTGTGGAGACAATATCTGGTACTTGCTACTGTATTACTTGTTTGCTGACTGTGTACGCTTGCACAATTTTATTTTCTTAAATTTACGCAACAATAATCTTATAAATTTTAAGCCCAATTTGTAGTATTACTAAATGTTGTTTAAAAATATGTTAAGTGAAAAAACAAAGAATGAAAGTAAATAAAGTAAGCAAAATCCATTCTAAAATATTATGTACACATTTGTGCTCGGGGGCTCGAGCATTAAATTGTTTCTACCCCGGAAAAAGAGAAGAGAAGGCACGCAGACCTAATTCCAACTAAAATAAAATAAAATTACAAAGAGTCAGCTTAGATCTCGCCAGGGGGACCTCCTCAATAACATCTATGATGGGTTCAACCTCAGAAATTTGGCATGCCTTCGTGGCAGCCCAAGCAGCTGTTAGGATTAATGCTCTAAAAACATGTAAAGACATTTTATTAAATTTAAATAAAAGGAAAATTTTATTATATTTGAATGTTATAATTATTGTTTGAATTAATTATATGCTAATATCAAGAAAACTCCTTATTCATTCATGAGAATATGATCTTGTATTAGTACGAGAGAATTAAGATCATATATAATGAATAAAATAGTCAGTAACATATTAAAGTATGGAATCATTAATGAATGGTTACTAGTACGGTTTGCTAAGCATACGAGATGCGAGTAATCTAGATTCAGATTATTGATGTGGATAGACATCTTAGTAAATGTGTTGTATATAATAGAAATTATATATGACAAGACCGATGAGAATTAATTATCTTTATAAACTTGCCGTTTGACATAAAGATTTAATTCTTATCATAATAGTTGATCATTTGTAGATCAGTCAAAATCCTGAGTATTAATGAACTCCTATTTATATTTATTGGATCTTTTGATTCACTCGTTAAGGTCTCTTAGTATAATGAGGTTAATGACTTTTGTTTTGGAGATTCAATATCATAAATGGCTGGGAGCATGAATTACAATAATGGAATCCATACTTTCCTAACGGATCGAATATTGGTTCCCTTAAGGGTTAATTCTGAAACTGAATAATTATTGAGCTCAAATCTATAATTTGATTATAAATTAATTATTCACTAGTGAATAAATGGTACTTAACGATCAAGAGGAAATTAGAAGGGTAAAACGGTACTTTTGACCAGTTGCAATTAATGAACCAATTAATGAAGGACATAACTACATTTATTGATTATATAATTCTATAAATACCTAGAGTACAATTTCATATTTATAGTGGAGTAATCATGGAATTAATAAATAAGATTGTTATATTAAAGAGTTTAATTAATAATCTGGTTTATTGGAGCTTCGTATTAGAGGTCCATGGTCCCCAAATCACATTTGTCCTACACTGTCAAGGGTATAAGGATGTCAAAAGAAATATTTGTAGAAAGAATGACTTAATTGCAAAGGAATTAATTTTCCAGGGCAAGAAAATAATTATGTGATAGTTATGGGTAATTGATTAATTGTGAATTAATTAATTAATTAACTATAGAGTTTTTATTTTAAAAAACTTAGGTTTAAATTAATATTAATCTTGTTTGGATTAATATAATGAGAATGATAAATATCTTATTTAGAATATGATATTTATTTATTTAATTTAAAACTGATATTTTAAGATAAAGTTAATTTTAAATTAACTGATAAATATATTGTCTTGAAAGTTAATTAAACAAACAAATGAGAAAAATTAGGGAAACCCTAATTGATGTGGGCGACACACTCATTGTACAATGAGTGTGTGGCGCCACACACAAGGATTCCCCATCTGCGGGATTTGAATTTTGAATTTCAAATTATTTGTTTGATCAGTTATTTAACTATTCTTTTGAAATATGATTTAAATAAATAATAAATATAAATATTAGATCAGTTTTAATTTGAAGTTAATTTTTTATAAAATAAAGATTAATTAATTAGATTAATTATCTTTATAAATTTGATAGTACGATAATTTCAGATAAAAGTTTTCTTCATTAAGGAATTTTTAAGCAATTAAAAATTAGACTCTCTCTCTCTAAGAAAAGCGATAGTTTTCTCAAACCTAAAATCTATTCAACTCCTCTTCTCTTAGTCAAACATCTCTAGATCTCATGTGTTGAGCACATCTAGAGAGTCACATAAATCAACATTTTGAATCCTACGTGCCCACACATGCCCTTGTGTGTTTGAGGATTGGTCTAGAAGATCAAGGCGTGAGCTTTCGGAACACTAGATAGGAAGATTGTTGAATTTATACAAAAAGATTCAAGGACACTTGATAGGCTACAAGAGGTAATCCATTATCTGTTTTGTATGTGATTTAATATTTATATATGTGTATGATTCTGGCTAGTATTAATAATTATTAAAAAGGGCCCATATACTCCGTTGCGTACCTCTGATTTGATCATTTAATACCAACAGCAGCAGCGGCAACTTCATCCGCACGAAGGTGCTCTTCGAAGAGCAACCTCATATTGGGGTCATCAGTAAAGGCCAAATACATCTCCCTGTTGCTCAACTAGGCAACATAGATAGTGTCATCAGCGAGTACATCGAACTCCTTGTTAAGCTTAGTGACCTCCTCGTTGAGCTCATCGACCTTGCGTCTTAGGTCCTCCGCCATGGACACAACCACTTGTGCTCTTGCCACCGCTTGTGAGGCTTCCCACCAGGAAATTGCGGCCTCATTCACAGAATGGGAGGCTTATTCCAAATCCTTGGCAACCTCCTCCCGAGAAAGCCTTGGCGTCCTTTAGTGCCTTTTGCTGCGACCTCCTCAACAGCTTTGCAACGACCGGTTATCTTCTCTACTAGCTTGGATGTAGTGTCCTCCACATCTTGGTTTAGGGCTTGCTCCTCGGCAACTCGCTTCTCCAACTCTTGGGAGTGAGCCTTCTAATCTTCAAAAGTCTTCTAGAGTCATGAATGCTCCTTAAGAGATATCATTTGTTGAGCCTTTAGCGCGGCCAGATCCTCCTGAAGCTCGTAGGACCTCGTGGTCACGACGTCCCCCATGCGCTGACATAAGGCAACAGTCTGAACAACAAAGACAAAATTAATACAAAAGCACAAGTATGCTAAGTCAAATAGGGATTAAAGGCTTACCCGGGAAGAGGCGTAGTGACAGGTGAGGAGGGAAATTTCGTTGTTGCCCTCTAAACAGGCGTAAATGCTGAGGGCATCTCGTAGAAAGAGGCGATTACCCCTTTCAGAATCTCCACCGCCAACAGAGCAGTGCGACACCCGAGCTTCCCTTCGAAGAGGAATTCCACCTCCGCCCTATGGATGGGGAGCTGGGGAGATTGGCTTCAGGGAGGCTTGTCTTGGCGAAGATACTCCGCCATTACTTTAAAGTCTTCCTCTCCTTCCCCCAAGTGAGTGTTGAAGTACTCCACCACCGTCTTGTATCTTTCTAGCTCTTCCCCATCGTAGTGCTCGGGGAAGATCACCAGGCGAGGAGTCTTAGCCGGAGGGAAAGGCGACTGGTTCATCTCCGCCCTAGACGTCCCTTCTCCTAGGGCAGGAGATCCACCACCGAGGTCGATCACTGATGGATCCTCCACAATTGGAACCTCCTCTCTAACCACGGGGCCCAAAGCAGGAACCGTGGGAGCAGCTATTGGAGTTGCGGTAGCCACTGCCAGAGCTGCAAGAGTCGCTGTCGAAGCTGCGGGAGCGGCTTCCAGAGCTGCGGGCACCACCGTTGGTGCAACATGGACATGAATCTAGGTTGGTCCCTGCAACCTTTGTCTTTTAGCGCGAATGGAGTCGGCCAAGCCCATTTGATATGCAAATGGACAAAACAGTTAGTATCTATAAGACCATATGAAAGACAAGTATTAATGGGAAAGAAACTAAAAAAATAAGTCAAGAGAACGTGAGCTCGTCAGGAGTGGACAAATTCCCTCATTAGCCTACCCATCTCCTAGGTAGTGTTAGTTTCATATTTGACAAAACCACCTCGAGTGGAAGGATGTCATGTCATCCAAAGGCACGAAGCCTCGTGGGGGAAACTTTCTCTTCGAATGATGGAGGTAGACATTGATCAAGTCTTGATAGTCTTGGAACTCCTCTGTGGTCCAGTGGTAGTTGAATGTGAGCCCACAACAGAGAAGTGATAGAGAAGCCCACACGTGCTCGGGACTTACCATGTCTCCTACTTCTCTAGCATTATACACTACGATGGGGGATTTACTTTGATCAATGGACGAAGACCTTATCCCTGTCGGGAGCTCCTCTTCAAGCTTTTAGTCCTCCCAAGATTCTTGAGCTACTCGGATAGCTTGAGCATTTTTGAAACGCTCCTCCTGCACTCGCTGATTATACTGGAAGCAAGTCAGTCCATCTATATAATTGATGTGATGAGATGCCTCTTCCCAGGCAAGCTTGGAGTTCAAAAATTGAGTCAGATCAACGTTGCCAATGTGTTCCCCCCCCCCCCCCCCTAAAGAAGTCCAACAACCTGCAAATTCGCCTCCGTCACTAGGAAGCTGAGCTCCGTCTCCGCCTCCGGAAGGCTCTTCATCTTCTGTAAGTGGTTATCGTACGCTTCGATGTATAATGTTTGGCGGAAAGGACCTAACAAGAGAAAAGTCCTAAGTACGAGAAGAAAACTAGTGCTGGAGGTTAACCCAAAGGAAAATATATATACTTACCAACCCTGGAGAACTCGAGGAAAAGGGTTGAGTTGGTCCACGTCGAGAAACCATTTGTGAAGAAGTAATGGTCTTTGTAGTCTCGCGTGTGGCTCTTATTGTGGCAGGGAGTCTTGTACACAAAGTTAGGATTGGTGTACTTCATCAGTATATAGTACCCGTCACCATTTTTTTTCCTTGGCCAGGCCTAGAAACTGTACACGTACAAAATTTCGACTAGAGAAGGCACGAGCCAATTCCTCCTCCGATACAAGATGTACAAGCTTGCAAGGACCCAATACCCATTCAAGGACAGTTGGAACAGGGCAATGCCCAAAAACTTCAAGAAGTCCACAAAATATTTGTGCATGGGCAACACTACCACTGCTTGGAAGGTGAGACTGGTTCCAAGCCCCGAGGTGGTTGACACTCCAATGTGCTCTCTCCGTGTCCCGGGGCAGGCGAACAAGGATGTCCCTGCCAATCCCGTAGTGGGTTATGTTCCAATCCAAGGCCCCGCTGTGTTTCAACTTGCTCGGAAGTTACTCCGCCTCAAATCCATCGATATCATAACGATGGGAGGCATTGATAGGGGCCTTGTTCACGTCCTCCCCTCCGAGGCACCCCGTCGGGCTAATCTCTCCGCCACTAGAGGCTCTTCCCTTACTACGATTGCCCAGTTCTGCTCCAAGGCTGGTGCTCTCCTCCCCTCCGGCCTTCGCTCACCTTCATGGGCCACTGTTAGGATCTCCTGGTCGAGTGCGTAAAATCCTTGTTGGTGAAGTTGATAGAGCTCTTCGGACATCTGAAACAAAACCAACCAATTAGCATTTTGATCGAAAGGAAGTGGGCCAAAACACGAGAACCCCTAATACAACTACTCGGGGAATGGAGGAGAAAATAAATTCTAAGGGACATGGGTGTCCCTAGAACCCTAGATTTACTCTCGGAGAACACCACCAGAACTCAGGAACTTCGCCAGAATTTGGAAATTTCCAAATTCCGATCGAATGCCCAGAATGCAAAAAAAAACGCCAAAGAGCCTAAATGGTCCATTTTAGCTAGTTTTGACAATAGAATAGACCTATAAGGATAGTAGAAGGGGGTCAAAATGACCTCTAACCCAACAAAACCTCAAGAGCATCCAAACGGGAAAGAGAAAGTAAAAACTTACCCAAGATGAATCGTCGGCAGGTGTTGTATCGTGTACGAACCCGGAGATACTTTATGCGATTAACCCATAAGTAACTCGATTCTCTCCAACCTTCCAGGGTCACAGAATTTCTGGGTTTGAGGGTTTGTTCTCGTCGAGAGGTTTTTAGAGCTCTGGTTTGCGAGAATTTCAAATGCTGGTGTGAATGGAAAAGAGAGGAAAATTTTGAGTTTTATACTCGAGAACTTGGAGTAGAAGCTATTCCTCCACGACTAATAACTCTACAAAATAGAGTTATTTTATCACATTTTATATGCTAATTGTTGCTTAATTCTTAAGATTTTTAAGTAATTTACTAAGGTTTTAAGTTATTTTGAATTTATTAGGTTTATTTTAATTTTATAGATTTTTATATGTTTTATAGATATTTTATTGTAATATATTGTAGTTTAATTATTTAAAATTAGTGTTGTTAGATTAAAAGTTAAAAATGTGATTTTATTGAGTTTAAATGTCAAAGTAAATTAAGTTTTAATTAGTATTTTCATGGAATTTATATTGTATAATTTATTATTGAAAATATTTAGTTTTAATTTAGTTTATGTTTATTTTGTAGGAATTATGATGCATTTTTGGGTTGAAAATTTAAAAAAAAAATGAAACTTAAAGAAATGTGGCAAATCTGAAAAAAAGAGAGCCTAGCCTGAAGCTAGCTCCCCAGGCCCGATGCCTAGACCCGCATCTTCTTCCCCCACCTAGGCCCGCGCCCAACAGCCCCTAGAAGTCCACTGCCTTGCGCCCAGGCCCGCCTGCCCTCCAGCCTTCGGCCCAGCCCGCCTGCCCTCTCCAGCCTCCAACTGCTCCCAGCTCCCAAGCCTCCACGGGCCAACCTAACCTAGAAGCACCCCACGGCCCAGCCGCCTGCGCCCCAAATCAGCTTGCCTTCTCTCCTCTTAAGCCCACAAATGTCTCATTGTCCCCTTGCCTCACAAATGCCATTTTTTTACCCAACTTTTCTACATATTTTACCACAAAATCCATCATTACACCCTAAAATTTACCTCTACTTTCCATCTTTTTATTTATTGAAAATTTAATTTATTTAAATTGATTATTTTAATACTTACATTTGGCTATAAATAGGTAGTTTCAACAAAAAATTTGGGGTGCTTAATTTTTGGGTTACTATCTGTTATCCAAAAAACAGGCATGGATGACATGGCAGACATTTAGTACACGTGGCTGACATCTGGCAGAAATCTTGCTCAACTATCGACCAGGAAGATATCCATTGGCACAACGCTCAATCTCTATATACGACCAGGCTGTATACACGCTATATACGGAGAAAATCTTATGCAGTTATGATCGAATCCGAAATTATCTCCCATGATTTCCTGAGTATCAGATTATTTAGGAAAGAATATCTGTAACAAATTAATGTAATCTTCCTTGAGCCTATAAATAGAGAAAGATAGCTCAAGGAAATGGGACTTTTTCTTTCTAATGATGAGAGATTAGAGTTATTCTATTTGATATATTGTTTTGTTCTTCAGAGGTTTGTGAAACTCATTGAACCCTAGTTCTTTGATCACTCCTTTGAATCCTATATCAATAACAGTTCAAGTGGATGTAGGTTGTTACCAGATTTTGGGGCCGAACCACTATAAACTCTCGTGTGCTTTATCGTTTTTGTCATCATTCTCATTTCAACGTATTTGTCCACATCAAGCATATTTGACTCCGTGTCAGTTGACCAAAATCAGGGTCAACATTCTGGTGCTTTCATTGAGAGCTTGATACAGTATCGTTGAAATATCAATGGCGAAAACTACCAAGAAAACTGGACAGGTGGCTGGCGCTGCACCATCTCACCCGCCTTCTCCTCCTCCAAACGTGACTGAGGATGAACCACATTTGGAATTCAATGAGGAAGAAATGGATTCTGAGACGCTGAGGAATACCCTGGGGGTATTGCAGGATGAACTGGCCAATCTGAGAGCCAGCCAGGAAATTGCTGCCAAGATTATGGCGCGGCAGCAACAGGAAATTGAATGATAGCGCCTAGAACTGAGTGAAAGGCAGGCGGAGATGGACCGTCGCTAGAGCGAGGCCATGGCAGCCCTCGAAGCAGCCCTATAGCTGGCTAAGAACCAGGCTGCACCTGCCTCGCAGCCTGATCAACCTACGAATGGGCCGTCCCAAAGGGGTCCTAACCCTAGCCCACCTATCCAGCCCTCGAGCCCCCAAAGGCCCGAGCAGCCACCGGCGCCTCAGGACGATGTCCCGCTAAGGGACCCTGAGGCACAGCCT
This sequence comes from Humulus lupulus, assembly GCF_963169125.1. Lineage (NCBI taxonomy): Eukaryota > Viridiplantae > Streptophyta > Magnoliopsida > Rosales > Cannabaceae > Humulus > Humulus lupulus. The sequence goes on from NC_084802.1 coordinate 55,542,218, forward strand.
CCATCCCAAGCTGGTCGCGACAATCCCCCGCAACCAGGGCAGAATAGGGTCGGGCAGCCGCCCCGCAGCCCTAGACGCCATAGGGGCGACGAGCCAAACCCTCCAAGCAGAGGACAGCGTCCTCCTGGTAACAGAAGGAACTTAGAGTCAGGCTCTGCTGTCCGTGGCCCCCCACGGCATGATAATGCACGGGGACCTACCGACCAACGCAAGCCATCCTCTAACGCTCGGGAGGTTCCAGCCCGAGAAGGCAACCGAGGGAATAGTCGATCCCATCATAGCCAATCAAGATTCAGAGATGGTCATGATTATAACGAGGTCGACTCAGGAAGAGGAAACGTCGGTCGGAGGAATGAAGAAAGAGGTGGGGGCAAAAGCCTACCACCTAGGGATGACCAACCCGAAAGACGTGACGCTGGGGGGCAGCCCCGACAAAATAACGTCTTTAACCGGCTCGGAGCTAGCGAGCAGCGGAGGAGAGACGAGGATTTAAGAGACGTACTCAATGATCGCCGGGAACGGCACGACGAGTACGTTCCCCCAACACCAGAGGCCCCGGTGATTCCTGGCGCCGTGAAGCCCAGATAGATGCCCTCAACCAGGCAGTACAGCAGCTGGTCGGGGGAAGAACATCTTATATCGATCACGATAGAAGAAAGGGCACTCCTTTCGTCCAGAGGATAGCTATGGCAGAAACTCCTAGCAAGTTCAAGATGCCTACGCTTCCGAACTTTGACGGGTATGGTGACCCGGTATCTCACGTCAACAAGTTTGAGATACAAATGGACATTCAGAAAGTGTTCGAAGATGCTCAGTGCAGGATCTTCCCTGCAACACTTTCTAATGCCGCACAGGAGTGGTTTTTCAAATTCCCTCCTGCAAGTATAGTTTCCTGGGAAATGTTCGTGAAGGAATTTTACGGAAAGTTCTATGCGGGTCGTGTGCACCCGACTGAGGAAAATCAGTTGGTCGAAATACGCCAGCAAGACGAAGAACCACTGAAGGACTATGTCCAGCGTTTTATGCGAGCAGATGCTGGAGCGAAAACAGTGGGAGACGAAGGCAAGATGATGGCCATAACTGTAGGGGTAAAGCGCCGCACGCCTCTCTGGGACAGCCTCAGAAAGCATGGGGTTAGAACTACCCAGGAATTTTTGGATCGAGTCGATCGATATATCAAGCTCGAGGATGCCATCGCCGATGAAGGAAAGCCCCCAAGCAAAGATAAGGGGAAAGCCGAGTCCGCCAAAGCCGCCAATTGGTCGAAGCCCAACGGCAATGGCAAAGGCAACGGGAACGGGAACAGCAATGGCAATGGCAAGAATGGGGGGAAACGGCCACACAATGAGCCTTCCACCTCTGACAATAAACGAGCCAAGGGTAATCGTTATGAACCTCGGTTCACTAACTACACTACCCTTATTGAGTCTCGGGGAAAGGTTTATCAGACCACGAGTTCCAGTGTGCCTTATAAGAAACCTGCCCCCATTCGAAAGGATATTTCGAGAAGAGACACTACCAAGTTCTGTCGTTATCATAACAACTACGGACATGATACCAATGAATGCAACCAGCTGAAGGATGAGATCGAGTTCCTTATTAGACAAGGACACTTGAGAAGATATATACGGGCCTTGGGAAATTCCCAACGAGGAGCTCCAGGTGGCAACGAGCAAGCGCCCACACGCCAACGCTCGCCACCTTTGCAACCTGATCCCGTTGCTGGCACTTTACTAACCATCTGTGGAGGCCCGCACCTCGCGAGAAACAGCGGAAAGGCAAGGGAACGATATGCTCGGACCCTACGTCACGACCAGGACATCGAGATGATGACTGTGGAGGACAGGGCATCAAAGAAGGCTCGATCAGAGGATGGTGAGATAACCTTCTCTGATAGCGACGCCCAGCATGTCCGGTTCCCACATTCCGATCCGCTGGTCGTGGATGTTCAAATTGCCAATATGATGGTGAAGAGAGTACTGGTTGATATAGGAAGTTCAGTGAACATTCTGTACAAATCTTCGCTGAAACGCATGAAGTTGTCCATCAAGGACTTGGAGCCCTGCAACCAAACGATTTACGGCTTCTCTAGTGAGGGACTCACCCCAGTAGGATCAATCAGACTTCCAGTCACAGCAGGTACAACGTCTGCTACCAGGACATTACTCGCTACTTTTATAGTAGTCGATTGTCCTTCGGCGTACAATGCTGTCATTGGAAGGTCCATACTGGTTGATCTTCGGGCCGTCACCTCAGTATGGCACTTGGCCATGAAATTCCCGACAGACGCAGGGGTAGGACGCATGTTGGGAAATCAGAGGGAAGCTAGGGAGTGCTACAACGCCTCAGTCATGAAGGCGAAGAAGGGAACGTCAAAGAGCACTCCCCCAGATAGGCCGCAGAGAAACACAAGCCCAATCCAGTGATGGAGTCACCAAATAGGGTGTTGCCCAAAGTGAGGATAGGGATTTAGATCATCGCTTTAGGGATTTTGAGGAAAATGTTGGACCCGTCGAGGACCTGGAGGAGGTCCAACTTGACGAAAAAGACCCGACCAGAGTTGTGAAGGTCAGGAAAAACTTAGAGCCAACCACGAAGCATGCACTGGTGGAATTTCTAAGGAAAAACCAGGAAGTTTTTGCCTGGTCACATAAAGACATGGCTGGGATAGATCCTGCAGTTATCAGCCATCTCCTGAACATTGACAAAAGTTTTCTACCCGTGCAACAGAAAAGAAGGTTGCTCGATAGGGATAGATCAAAAGCCTTAAAAGAAGAAGTTGCAAGATTAAAGGAGAATGGGTTCATCAGGGTGGCGTTTTATCCATCGTGGGTCTCTAATCCAGTACTGGTTCCTAAGCCTAACGGCAAATGGAGAACCTGTGTGGATTTCACAGACCTCAATAAAGCCTGCCCAAAGGATTGCTTCCCACTCCCAAGGATCGACCAGCTGGTCAATGCAACTGCAGGACATGAGATCCTCTCCTTCATGGATGCTTACTCAGGATACAATCAGATTAGTATGCATCCCCCTGACGAGGATCACACCAGCTTTCGGACCGATACGGGATTATACTGTTATAAAGTAATGCCCTTCGGACTGAAAAACGCAAGTGCGACTTACCAGCGATTGGTTAACCACATGTTTAAGGAGTTGATCGGAGTAAACATGGAGGTGTACGTAGACGACATGCTGGTAAAGTCGAAAAAAGCAGAAGGACATGTGAAGGATTTACAAGGATATTTCGATGTGTTGAACAAGTACCAGATGAAACTAAATCCTCAAATGTTCCTTCGGAGTTGGATCAGGGAAATTTTTGGGGTTCATCGTTAATTCAAGAGGAATCGAGGCCAACCCTGACAAGATAAAAGCCCTGATCGACATGAAATCGCCAGAAAAGATTAAGGATGTACAAAGTTTAACTGGAAGAATTGCCGCCCTAAGTAGATTCATTTCCAAGTCGACGGATAAATGCGTCCCTTTCTTCAATCTACTTAGGGGCAACAAGAAGTTCGAATGGACAGGAGACTGCGAGCAGGTTTTTCAGGCCTTAAAAGCCCATATGGCACAGCCTCCTATTTTATCAAAGCCTATCGAAGGAGAAACTTTGTTCATCTACCTGGCAATTACCGAAGTTGCTGCTAGTGCGGTACTAGTACGAGAAGAAGAAGGCGTACAAAAGGCGGTTTATTATATAAGCAAGAGGCTAATCGGAGCAGAACTGAGGTATCCTCCCATCGAGAGGTTAGCCTATTATTTAATCTTGGCCTCAAGGAAACTACGTCCTTACTTCCAAGCCCATCCCATTACAGTCTTAACCGACCAGCCCCTTCGACAAGTCCTCCTAAAACCAGAGGCGGCTGGGTGTTTATTAAAATGGGCAGTCGAACTAGGGCAGTTCGATATAACATATTCACAGCGAGCAGCAGTAAAAGGACAAGTCTTGGCTGATCTTATTGCAAAGTTCACTGAGCTCCCAGACAACGAGCAGTGCAAAGAGTCTAGTGCACCTGAGCCCCAAGGAGATACTCTTTCGTGGAAGTTATTCACGGATGGGTCATCCAATGAATCTCACGCAGGAGCGGGAGTGATGTTGATAACGCCAGAAGGGCATCGATTTCACTGCGCCATTAGGTTCGACTTCACAGCATCAAATAATGAAGTCGAATACGAAGCACTCCTCGCTGGATTAAGATTGGCAAAAGACATGAGTATGAAGGTGCTGGATATTTACAGTGATTCACAGCTGGTAGTGAATCAAGTTCTAGGGGAGTATCAAGCACGAGGCCTCAAAATGGTGGCCTATTTAAACAAAACTAAAGATCTATTGGCTCAGTTTGAAAAGTATACCCTCCAGCAAATACCTCGGGATCAGAATTCGAACGCAGATGCCTTAGCCAAGCTCGCAAGCACGAAAGACACTGACACGCTAAATATTGTGCCAGTAGAAAGATTGTGCGAACCGAGCATACGAACAGATGAAACCAATATGGAAATCCGGATGGGGGACACATGGATGGTGCCCTACTTGGAATATCTTACAAATGGTGTGCTGCCGGCAAATAGAAATAAAGCCAGAACCCTCCAGAGGCAGGCTGCTAGGTACATACTGGTCGATGGTGTTCTTTACCGAAGAGGATATTCCATGCCGCTGCTCAGATGTATTACACCGAAGAAAGCTAGAGAGCTGATGAAGGAAGTACATGAAGGCTTCTGCGAGGATCACGTTGGAGGGCAAAGTTTGGCGAAAAAGATTCTAAGGCAGGGCTATTTCTGGCCGACTATAAATGAAGACTCAATGGAGTTCGTACGAAAATGCGATAAGTGTCAGAGATTTTCCAAAATCCCACTCGCAGCTCCAAACGAGTTAAAACAGATGCAAAGTCCTTGGCCTTTCGCAGTATGGGGTATAGACTTGATTGGATCCCTGCCAACGGGAAAGGGCGGAGTGAAGTACGCAGTCGTAGTAGTCGACTACTTCACCAAATGGGCCGAAGCTGAGCCACTCACTACCATAACGACCAAGAAAGTTCTTGACTTTGTTATCAAGAACATTGTTTGTCGATATTGTTTACCTCAAAAAATTGTCTCAGACAACGGCACCCAGTTTGACAGTGACTTATTCACAGACTTCTGCGAAAGACATGGAATCGTCAAAAGCTTTTCTTCAGTTGCACATCCACAAGCTAATGGGAAAGTTGAAGCAATGAATAAAACGCTCAAGGACACCCTGAAGAAAAGACTTGAAGACGCTAAAGGAGCATGGCCAGAACAGCTGCCTGAAGTACTCTGGTCGTATAGAACTTCTCATCGAACAGCGACAGGTCATACCCCGTTTTCCTTAGCATACAGGTATGAAGCTATGTTACCTGTCGAGTTAGATCCCCCCCTCACACCGACGCATTACATACGACCAGGGCCAGAATAGCCAACTGATGATGGAGTCCCTAGACTCAATTGAGGAGAAATGAGAAAGAGCTCAACTCCGAGTTGCTGCATACCAGCAAAAGGTCGCCTGGTATTTTAACTCAAAAGTAAAAGAAAGGAAATTCAATGTCGGTGACCTAGTGCTACGACGAGTTTTCTTAAATACCTGCGACCCCACTTCTGGAGTGCTCGGACCAAACTGGGAAGGACCTTACCAGATTGAAGAAGTCCTTCATCCAGGCACCTACAAGCTTGCACGCTTAAATGGAGATCTCGTTCAACACTATTGGAATGGTGAACACTTGCGCAAGTATTACCAATAAACAGTCCTTTTTAAAGGACTGGCTTGTATTAATTTTTAATTTTTACAAGTTTTGAAAAAGGGTTAGCCACGTTGTATGGCTAATCGCCTATAAGTGTAAGATCTTTTTAAGATCACTCGTAAAGACATGTTTAGTCCATTTTTAATACGAGATTATAAGGGACTATGCACAGCCAGTCATTCTTGCCAACCTTTGTAAATTTATTTTTACAAGTATTTGCTCATTACGTGTGTTGTTTTACTGTATTATAAGTGTTACGTTTCCTATCGAGCAGTAATGTTCGCACAGGTCGTGGTCAAGGCAAGTGACCAAGGACCTAAAGCTCCTCGATCACTTGGGGGGCATATAAGGTACATCGATAGCAAAGCATACCAATAAGTATGTAAACACATGAACAAAATAAGTGAAAGCATACTACGGTACTTAGAGTATTTTTCAAAATTTATATTTTGTTAAATCAAAGTACTATGCTAAGTTTGGTCATGCGAACAGATGTTATAATAGATAAAAATATTATAGTATCAAAAAGCATTCTATTACACCGCGAGCAGTACTGCTCGGATGTAATTGTTTAATTAAAAGTAAAAGAGCTGCCCTCGCAGCAATAAAAACCAATTGTCTTTACAATACGACTTGTGGGCCATAAAAACGAAATAAGAAAAAGAAAATTATTAAGGTGCAGGAGGGTCTTGAGGATTAGGAGGAGTACCTTGGTCGGCCGGAGGACCAGCTTCAGTATCAGCGGCAGGCACCTTGGCCTTCTCCTCTTCTTCCAGCCGGATGGCGCACTGCGCCATCAGAGTCCTCTTCAACCGCTCAGACAAGTAGTTGAAGTTGGCTTCCTGGTTGTGCTTCTAGAATTCATAGAAGCAGAGGTGAGTGGCCTCCTTGTACTTCTTCAAATTCTTGGCCCCTTCCTCCTCGAGCTCCTGCACTCACTTCTCAAGCTCCCTCGTCTCCTGCCTGCTGGCGGCCAGATCAAATCCAAGCTGCTTACATTCTTGGGTGACAAGCTTGGCGCTTTCCCTGAATTTCTCCTGGGCATCATTGGCTTTCTTCAAGGCGTCTTGGGCGTCCAGAAGCTCCTTGGTGAGAGTAGATTGGTCCTTGCACATTTGTTCGTACTGTTTGGACAGCTCCTTATTCTCCTCGAGCAGCTTGTCCTTGTCAGCCTCAAACGCTTGCTTTGTCTAGGCAAGCCTAGAGTCAAAGTTCTTGCCCCGAGAAATCAACGCCCCAACACGGCGCCAGCCAGCAGTTAGAGTTAGCAGCCCCTGAAAGAAAAAATGAGACAAAGTAAGGGAAAGAAATCAGACATAAATGATAAAGTAGCAGGAGATGACTTACGCTAACTATCTCGTTCAGTCCCCTGTTGACGACCTGATCAGCCTCCATTGAAGCGGTTTTGGTGATGGCGGACTGACTGCGTCTGTGCTTTGAGAGTTTGTATATCCTCTCTCTGGCTGATCCGACCACGAAGCTGGGCAGGGAGCCTTCGGGCAGGTTGTCCAATGCCTCCTTGTCAGCGGCCCTAGAAGAAGGCTGTGGATTAACAGGTGTGGGAGTCGTTTGCTCGGTGGGGGGTGGAGGTGGTGAGTTCTCCTTGGAGGGGGCGGTGGCTGGAGCATCGTCTGTTCGAGCCTTCTTCGAGGGGGTCTTGCTGCTTTCCCCTCGAGCCCTCTTGCTATCCTTCTTCGGGAAAGAAGAGGCAGCAGCAGCCTGATAGTGCTCGAAGACATCCTCAGAGTCCATACCTGCACAAAAGGAAACAACTCAAGCAGTAAGACTAAATGGTCATGCAGGATACAAGGATAAAAGTGAAAGGATTACAAGTAAAGTACCCGGGCTACAACTACTGGTCGTAGCATTATTTACTGAACTACCTAGTTCCTGGAAGAAATCTGAGTTTAAAGAGGGAGCATTCCTAAAGTTTCCATCCCCATCAAATAGATGAGAGGGAATTGGAAAATGATTTAAAAGCGAGATTATTGTACCATTTACATCCAACGAATCCTCAGAAAGTTTGGTAGGCTCGGCAGCCTTTCGTTTTCCTTTGCCCTTGGGGACCAAGGGTTTCTCCGCTCGATGAGGGACGGCAGGTTCCCTGATCGTAACCCCAGTTGGTCTCCTGCGCGGAGGAGACGCCTGGGGTTGCTGCTCGGGTTCCACTTCGGCTTGGACATCGTCCGCTGAAGGTTCATTCGTCGCGGGTTGGGAACTCCAGAGGCCAACCAGCCTAAGGTTAGCCTCAGTAACTAAGTTTTTGACACTCTTGTCAGCATTTGGCATGCTAGCTAAGAGTGTTTCCCTTAACTCCATCCCTGGAGTGGGGATTGGACGTAACCATGGGCCTGAAACACAGTGGAATGTCAAGACATTGTGACAAAAAAACACTAAGTGAAGAAGCTATTGGCGTAAGAATTTTTACCTCCTCGAGTAAAGGCCAGGTTGTCTGCAGCCAGGTCAAGAGTAAGGAAGTATTCATGGTGATACCTCCCCACGTTAGAGATATGAGTAGTGTCAGACAAGAAAGTGCGCCCGGTTTCTTGGTGGCAAAAATGGAAAAACCCCGTGCCATCTTGGTTGGGGTTGGACTTAAGGTCGAAAAGAAAGTTGACCTCGTGGGGAGTAGGTACTGGCCATTTTTTGAGTTTATAAAGGATATAGAGTGCGGCCAGCATTCTATATCCATTTGGGGTGATTTGAAAGGGGGTTACTCCGAAGTAATTCGCCACCCCCTGAAAGAACGAGTGAAAAGGCAGGGTGGCACCTGCCTCAATGTGAAACCACGACCAGGCGCTGTAGGCTCCGCCTGGCAGGTTGGCCCGCTGGTCGATAGAAGGTTTGACTAAGGTCACCCCCGTCAGGTTGTATTTATTTAAAGAGTTGGCGATCATCCGCAGTGTCACCTTACTCTGAGGAACGACGTGCCACTCAACAGCCAGCTGGTCAGCATGTCGAGGACAGGCACGCCTTTGAACATTGGTGTCAGGAGCAAATTCATCTCGACCACTGGTCGAGGGGGCATCAACAGAAGGCTGGCCTGAGGAGTTAGGGGTTTTCCTTTTTTGAGCTTTTGTTTTTGTTCGAGCCATTCTCTGGGTTGGGACTGGAGGAAGGTTTGGGCTAGGGCGAGAAAAAGGGATATTCGGTATCAAAGTATATGAGTTTTCTTCGCCTTCAAGTAGTTGAGCCAAGAGGTCATCTTCAATGGGTCTTTCTCCTCCCCAAGGGTCTTGCATATGAACTACAAATAGACAATGGAGGAGATAAGACACATAGTCTGCGAAGTAACATGGGAGATTGGGATAATGTTGCTCTGGCCAGCAGCATCCTACCCCTACACTAAGTTCGGTGCTAGTGGTTTGAAAAACGGATCAAAAAGGAAACAAAGTGTTTTCTGAAAGGGAACTTTTTCAACTCCTAAAGGGTGGGAAAAAACCCAGTTTTTTTAACTAGCTTAAAGATTGAATTTTTACGTCGATCTTACGCCCTAAGCCTATGATCCTTACTATCAAACTAAATCCTAACTTATACAAAGCAAAAATACACTCTCTTACCAAGCATTAGAAGGTTTATACAAAAATCCTCATAAAACCCTACTCAAGAACACGAGAAATCATAGAGCATAGTAACGGCATGCATGGCATAATGAAAAGTTTAAAAGACAAAGTGATTACCTGGGCAAAGGTGGAGATTCAGAAAAAAGTAGAAATTTTGAGTCGGAAAGACCTTCGGCTAGACGTCTGACTGGTTTCGTAGCTCTGGGTTCTGGAAGCAAAGTTCTTGAGGTTCTTGATAAGAATGGTGAGTAAAAAATTACAAGGAAGAAAAAGAAGTTACTTATAGAGGCTGAGGTATGGCAAAAAGTGGCAATCATTACTTTCCATTTTCGAAATGTGGGGAAGTATATAAGCCATCAAATTGTTTTCTTGAAAACTGAAAAGGCTTGATTAGACATAATTATGTCACGGCTTTCAAAAACGCACGGGGATCCTGACAGATTTTGTGGGGCATATGAACGGTTGTTTCCCTAAAGTTTCTTTATTGCTGGTCGCATTAAACAAACTTGGGGAGCAAATGTTATCCAAAAAGCAGGCATGGATGACATGGCAAACATTTAGTACACGTGGCTGACATCTGGCAGAAATCTTGCTTGACTATCGATCAGGAAGATATCCATTGGCACAACGCTCAATCTCTATATACGACCAGCCTGGTCGTATACACGCTATATACAGAGAAAATCTTATGCAGTTATGATCAAATCTGAAATTATCTCCCATGATTTCCTGAGTATCAGATTATTTAGGAAAGAATATCTGTAACAAATTAATGTAATCTTCCTTGAGCCTATAAATAGAGAAAGATAGCTCAATGAAAGGGGACTTTTGCTTTCTAATGATGAGAGATTAGAGTTATTCTATTTGATATATTTTTTTGTTCTTCAGAGGTTTGTGAAACTCATTGAACGCTAGTTCTTTGATCACTCATTTGAATCCTATATCAATAACAGTTCAAGTGGACGTAGGTTGTTACCAGATTCTGGGGCCGAACCACTATAAACTCTCGTGTGCTTTATCGTTTTTGTCATCATTCTCATTTCAACGTATTTGTCCACATCAAGCATATTTGACTCCGTATCAGTTGACCAAAATCAGGGTCAACACTATCATCTTTTCTACACTTGCTCTCTACATTTTCTCTCTTCCTTTTGGAAGACCATTTTGTGCCAAGTATGTATTTCTTTTGTAATATATTTTCGATTATAGTTATGTGCTTCTAATCTTTTTCATAAGATTATTAAGATCATGATGAAACAACTTGCAACTAGATAGTATTTATTGTTGTATGTTGATTTCTCTTGTAATGCAACAAAGTTTATGGATTTTTCTTCTTCATATATGTATTTCATCTTTAATATCTTGTATTTTGGATTGTTAGATAATATTACATTTTGCAAAACATAATATTCTTTGATTAAGATGTGTCATTAAATTGTACACATCCAATGCTTAGAACAAAAATATTATGTTTTGCCTTATAAATAATGTTATTTGATTTTTTGTTGTTTCATTAGGTTGATTCACATTAAATGTTTTGAAATTATATATATTTTTTAAAAAGTGAAGAAAACTTTAATTGAATAATTTTCACATATTTCATGTAATGCTCCTTCATGTATTTTTTTTCCTACCACTAACGCTACCAATTTCGAGCTTAAACCAACAATCATTCAATTATCGCCATCTTTTTATGGGTTAGATAGAGAAGATCCTTACATGTATATCAAAGATTTCTTAGAAATTTGCTCAACATTTAGATTTCAAAATTTTTCTGATGAGTCAGCCAAACTAAGATTATTCCCTTTTTCATTAAAAGACAAATAAAAAACTTGGTTAAATTTCCTTCCCACTGGGTCTATAACCACCTGGGACCAACTTTATAATAAATTAATTCTTGTTGAAATTTTTTCCTATGTCTAAAACTGATAGTCTAAGGAGAGAAATCTCCGAGTTTTTTTAAAAAGATAATGAAGAGTTTTATGAATGTTGGGAAAGATTTACAGATTTATTATTAAAATGTCTTCATCATGGTTTTAAAAAATGGAGACTTATAAAAATAATTTATGATGGTTTGACTCCTTCTAATCGTCAAATGATTCAATCTATGCATACTGAAATTTTTTTACAATTTCAAGGGCAAGAGACTTGGGACACCCTTGAAGATTTATATGTCAATTCTCAACAATGGAATTATTTTGATCCTAGGTCTAAGTCAACTAATTCACCAAAAAAGGAGGAAGGCATGAAGTAAAAGATGAATTAGACTTAAGAACATCCTTAGACAAATTAGCAAGAAAAGTAGAAGCATTAGCCATAAGCCAAACTATAAATTCTCCAGTGCAACCCAGAAAAGATATATGTTCTATATGTTCTAATCCTTGCCATAATGCCCAATCATGTCCTTCCTTACAAGAGGCCTTTTTTGAGGAGACCAATGCTCTTCATGCTTATGGGAAACCAAATGATAACCCATTTTCGTTCACTTATAATCCAAATTGAAAAAACTATCCAAACTTTTCATGAAGACAAAACCAATCTCCAATGAATCAAGGGCACCAATACAACACGCAAAACCAAACTCATGCCCCACAAAATCAACCATATCATCAACAAATGAAACCTTCCTTAGAAGATACTTTACAACAATTTATGCAATCCACTCAATAAATCCTACAAAACCAGTCTCAATCAATTACCAAACTCGAGACACAAGTAGGACAACTCGCTATTGTTTTAGCTGATAGAGAAAAATGAACATTTCCTAGTCAACCTATCCCAAATCCAAAAGGTCAATATGAGATAGGAAAGTCTAGTCATAATGGAGAATCCAAATCAATTTCAACTCTTAGGCCTAGAAAGAACATTGTCTAACGCGATTACATACTCGAGGTTGAAAAAGAAAAAGAAAAGAGTCGACCTTCTAGTTCTAATGCCAATGACTCTTCAAAGGAGGATACTCCAATTCATCATTTCATTCCCAAAGCCCCATTCCCAAAAATATTACTTTCAATTAAAAAATGCAGCCAATATAATGACATCTTATAAGTTTTTAAGAAAGTTAGTATCAATTCCATTTCTTAGATGTCATTAAACAAATTCATGCCTACTCTAAATTTTTAAAAGATCTTTGTAATGTGAAAAGAAACACTAATGTTCCTAAAAATGATTTTTTAACTGAACAAGTTAGTTCTATTATTCAATATAAAAGTCTTGTTAAATATAAAGATTCTAGGTGTCCCACAATTTCATGCATTATTGGTGATCATTTTATTAACAAGGCTTTACTTGATTTGGGTGCTAGTGTGAATTTATTACCTTATTCTATTTATAAACAAGTTGGTCTTGGCGAACTAAAACCTACTTCTATAACTCTTCAATTAGTCGATCGTTCTGTGAAAATTCCTAGAGGCATTATAGAAGATGTTTTGATCAAAGTTGATAAATTTTACTTTCCTGTTGACTTCATTGTTCTTGATACTCAACCTGTGGAAAATGTCCATGCTCAAATTCCTATCATTTTAGGTAGACCATTCTTAGTTACTTCTAATGCAATCATTAACTGTCGTAATGGCGTTTTGAAATTATCTTTTGGAAATATGAATATTGAATTGAATGTATTTAATGTTGCTAAATCCGTTAAGTGTGAGGAAGTGCGTGAAGTTAACATGATTGAGAATATTTTTGAAGATGATGGAAATGACTTGTTTGACTTTTGTGAAAAATATTTTGGTATGAGCTTACATGTTGATTATTCCATGAATGATGTGAATTCTTTGTTAGAGTCCATACCCTTAAACGATACCATAACTGAACCTTTTCACTCCTAGAACATATTCAATCAATTTCCGAGTCTCCAAAGTTAGACATGAAACCTTTGCCAGAAAATTTAAAATATGCTTTTCTAGAAGAGTCTAAAACCTTACCTGTTATCATAGCATCTGCCTTAGATAAAGAACAAGTAGACAAATTGTTAGATGTCCTTAGAAAACATAAAGAAGTCATAGGTTGGACCATTGGAGACATTAAATGAATTAGCCCATATGTAACGACCCGAAAATCACTAATAAGGCTTAAAGGCCTTGATTAGTATGCCGGGAAGGCGTGATTGGTTTATGTGTGAATTAAATAGTTTAATGCATGATTCTGTGATAAGCATGCTTGTATGATTATATGAATATATGAAATGCATGTCTATGAGTATTAGTATGCATGTATGCTTTGTTTAGTTTAAAGGGGTAAGGCATAAATGTGATTGTATGTTATAATTGTGAGGACCACATTATTATGTGGGTATATCTGCAGCATGCGACTTGAGGCGATTCTAGGGAGCCAGTTAGTGGGAAAGTCACAACTGGACCCAATACTTGGCTCGGGGCGAGTCAAGGGGTATTTTGGGTATTAGATGATTATCTGGGTTATGGAAATAAATAATTTGAGATATATTTGAGGTTAGGAAGCCTAGGTGGGAATACTGGAAGAATTTTACCATTTTTCCCTCGGGGACGTTTTGGTACCCCAAGCCTCGGGATTGACTTAATTGATTAAGCATAGACTAGACAAAACCAAGAAAATAGTGGAAGGTGTCATAACCGAGAAATTGAGTTGGGACTTTGGAGATTAGCTCAGGGTTAGCTAATGGATCTAATCAAGAGTTAAGGTAAGTTATGAGTTCCATCTTTTCTGGTTAATTTCTGTAGATATGGTTGGGTTCTAAGGGTTCTTGGGTTTGAATTTAAGTTTGAATTGAAGCTAAAGACTTAGGAGTTAGCTCAACAAATTCTTAGAGAATTGGTTCTTCAGTGAAGGTAAGCTTCAATTTATGATATAGTGTTTGAATTATGGGTTTTCCTGACTAGTTTTGGTGTTCTTGAACTTGTGGATTTCAAAGATTGAAATGTTGTTTTGATTAGTGTCTAGACTAGGTTTCTGCTGGGTTATGCTGCTGAAATCATGTTAGAATGTTTGTGATAATTGGATTGTATCATTAGGATGGTTATGGGTGGATTTGAGTGAGGTTTGAGTGTTAAAAATTGTGGATTTTCTAGGTTCGAAGGGGTCGAGCCACGACATAGTTCTTGGTGTGCCGCGACCCTTTGAAGCAGATAAGAGCTGAGGAAGGAGGGCGGGCCGCAGCATGAGGAATGCTGGGCCGCGACCCATGTCTATTTTTGGGCGAGGCTGGGCCTTTGGTTAGGGGCGGGCTGCGTCATAGGAAGCTTGGGCCGCGACTCTTAAGGGCATTTTTAGCCTTTTGGAGTTTTTAAGTGCAGGAATCTAACTTAGGGTGCTCGGGATCGATCTCACTACCGTGTTTGGTGGAATTCGATGTCCTGGAGGCTAGAACTTTATCCAAAATCATTTTTACAATTATTAATGGAATCCCTTATCTTGGTTGTGACTAGGTGTAAGCTAGGGCTCGGGAAACGGATTGTGCTCAAGGGGCATCTCTCGTAATCAGAACACTTGGAAGTTAAAGGTAAGAAAATTGCACCCTGTTGTGAGTTTATAATGGGACTAAGGGTTCCCTATTCTTGTATGCATTATGAAAGTTGATATTACGCCATGAGAATATTAAACCAACGGTCTAAGAGTGCCAGAGTTTACATTGGTGCACAGGGCGCGACTCAGCCACTGGTAGCTGAGGACAACTTAATATTCACTGAGCTCGGTTTAAGCGGACCAGAGTCAGTGGGGTAAACAGAGGGTGCGACCTAAGGGTGTCGACCCTGATTATCATGTGATTTGGTTATCATTGTTGATTGATGAATTTGTCATGCTGAATAGCTGAGTATTGGTTTGTAGATTCTCTGGTTATGTCTATGGACAATGTGATTAATGTGGGATGTTAAGTGTATGAACATGCTTAAAGATTTATTTAATTATTATCATCGTTTGTGCTATAATGTTATATTTTCTTGCTGGGCCTTGCTCACGGGTGCTACGTGGTGCAGGTAAAGGCAAGGGTAAGCTTGATTAGCCCTGACTTGGAGAACTCTAGAGGTGGAATGTACATGACTAGCTACTCAGCCGCCACAGTTGAGGGTGGGACAGGAACAGGAGGACCATAAATATATGTTTTGCCCTTAGAGTGGCTAGTGGTTGTTTGTACTCTAGAAATTTTGTAAATTGACTTTCAAATGTTATTTCTTTTGGGATCCCATGTACTCAACGTTTAATTATATGAAATGTATCTTTTATGACCAAAACCTTTCTAACCCTAGTTCATTAATGGTTTTAGTGACACGTTTTCAATTAAATGACTTAATTAGCAAGTCTCGCACCTTTATAAATACACAGTGTAACGGTCTTGGCTACCCAGGGCATTACACCATCCATATGTATGCATAGAATCCATCTAGAATAGAATTCTAAAACCTTTCAAGAATGTCAAAAAATGCTAAATCCAAATATGAAAGAAGTAGTTAGAGAAGAGGTCATTAAACTATTAGACGCAGGTATTATTTACCCTATTTCTAATAGTCAATGGGTTGGTCCAGTTTAAGTTGTGCCTAAGAAGTCTGGGATCATAGTTGTTGAAAACGAAAAAAATGAATTAATCCCTACTAGAGTATAAACAGGGTGGAGAGTGTGCATAGACTATATAGATCTAAATAATGTTACTAGAAAAGACCATTTTCCATTACCCTTTATTGTTCAAATTCTTGAAAGTTTAGATGGTCAAGTATATTATTTCTTTCTTGATGGGTATTCAGAATATAACCAAATCCCCATTGCCCCCAGAAGATCAAGCAAAGACTACATTTACATACTCTTTCGGGACTTTTTCCTATCGTCGCATGCCTTTTGGATTATGCAATACGCCTACGAATTTTCAAAGATGTATGATTTCAATTTTTTCTTACATGGTTGAAAGATTCCTTGAAGTATTTATGGATGATTTTTTTGTGTTTGGATCTTCCTTTGATGAATGTTTGCACCATGTTTCTCTTTTCTTGATTCGTTGTAAAGAGAAAAATCTTGTGCTTAACTGGAAAAAATGTCATTATATGGTTAAAAAAAGAATTTTTTTAGGACATGTGATTTCTTCTGAAGGAATAGAAGTTGATAAAGCTAAAGTTAATCTTATTTCTAAACTTCCCCTACCTAAAACTGTAAAAGAAATCAGATCATTCTTAGGTCATGCCGGTTTCAATAGAAGAATTATAAAAGACTTTAGCAAAATTTCTCGGCATTTATGCCATTTACTTGGAAAAGAAAATGCTTTGGTCTTTGATAATGATTTTCATGTTGCCTTTGATAAATTGATTTTTTTTTTACTATTGCACCCATTATTCGACCTCCTGATTGGAAAATACATTTTGAAATAATGTGTGATGTTTCTGATTATGCTATAGGTGTTGTCTTAGGACAAAGACTTGAAAAGATACCTCATGTAATTTACTGTGCTAGCAAAAATTTAAATGATGCTCAATTAAATTATTCCACAACCGAAAATGAATTGCTTGCTGTTGTTTTTGCATTGGAGAAATTTAGATCTTATTTGTTAGGATCTAAAATTATTGTCTATTATGATCATGCTGCTTTAAAATATCTCTTATCGAAAAAAGATGCTAAGTCTCGTTTGAGACATTGGATCCTGCTTTTACAAGAATATGACTTACAAATACGTGATAAAAAAGGGTCTGAAAATGTTGTTGCTGATCATTTGTCTAGGCTAGTTGTTGAAAATACTCATGAATGCACTCCTATCACTGAAACATTTCCTGATGAACAATTGATGCATGTTTCTTCTTTGCCTTGGTATCCTGATATTGTTAATTATTTGGTCACTAAAGAAATACCATCTCATTGGTCTAAGCATGATAAATTTAAATTTTATTCTGAGGTGAAATTTTTTATTTGGGATGATTCTTACTTGTTTAAATACTGCCCTGATCAAATAATTAGAAGATGCATTTCAAATTGTGACCAACATAAAATCATATCGTTTTGTCATGATCATGCATGTGGAGGACATTTTAGTAATAAGAAAACATCTGCTAAAGTTTTACAATGTGGTTTTTATTGGCCTACTATCTTTCATGATACATATATTTATTGTAAAGCTTGTGAGCATTGTCAAAAGTTAGGAAGTGTGACTAAAAGAAACATGATGCCTTTGAATCCTATTCTTATCATTGACATATTTGATGTTTGGGGCATTGATTTTATGAGACCATTTCCTAACTCTTTTGGTACTATTTATATTCTTGTTGGAGTTGATTATGTGTCTAAATGGGTTGAAGCTATTGCATGCCACACTAATGACCACAAAGTTGTGCTTCAGTTTTTGAAAGAAAATATATTTTCATTTTGGTTCACCACGCGCTATCATTAGTGATAACGGTGCACTTTTGTAATAAGTCATTTGAACATTTGATGAAACAATATGACATTACACATAAAGTCTCAACACCATATCACCCACAAACTAGTGGTCAAGTTGAAGTGTCTAATAGGGAAGTTAAGCACATTTTAGAAAAAATTGTTAATCCAACTAGGAAAGATTGGTCCTTAAGACTCACGGATGCATTATGGGCATATCGTATCGCGTACAAAACACCCATTAGCATGTCACCCTATAGACATGTGTATGAGAAGGTGTGCCACTTACCTATTGAGTTAGAACATAGAGCATTTTGGGCTATTAAGCAGTTAAATTTTTCTCTAGACAAAGCAGGTGAAAAAAGAAAACTTCAGTTGAATGAACTAGATGAAATTAGGAATGATGCATATGACTATTAAAAAAAAGTATAAGGATCGTATGAAATTTTACAATGAAAAAAACATATTAAGAAAAGATTTTTCTCCAGGTCAAAAAGTCTTTTTATACAACTTGCTTTTGCATTTATTCCTTTTATTTTTTGTGTGCTTGTTTTCGTGTTTACTTTCGTGTGTTTTACTTTTTGTTAAGCTTTTTTTTTTTCTCTTGACTATGCACCACGATGAGGTACGACCATTTTAAACTCTAACCTCTTATAAATTTTAATTTATATTTATATTTATATTTTGACACATTGAGGACAATGCTTAAATTGAGTTTTGCGGTAGTGAGTTTAATGATTATTTACTATTCATTATGTTGAATTTGAGGGTAGAATTGTGTTAAGTTTCTTCATAAAAAATAGTATATATATATATATATTATGTTGTTTTTAAATTTTTGTCTTGTTTTAAACTTTGGTAATATCTTTTAATTCCAATGATAAGAACCTTGATTGAGTGTGATTGTAGTTCTCTTAACAATATGAATATTTCTTAAGCTTTGTTTCTAATTATTGAGTCAATTTTGCTTAAATTATATATATATATATATATATTTTCATAATAGAAAACTTCTAATTTTTATTAGTTTATATGAAAAATAATTATTCTTAAAAATATATTTTAGAAAGCAAGATTGACTATTTGATTAAATACATAAGCTTAATCTACATTCATAAGTTTTTTAGAACTATTATCATTGTGCAATTTTTGAGGAATTACTTAAGATATCACCAATAAAAAAAAATTATGTGTATTTTAATTTTTTTTTGCTTAATGACTAGAAAAATATTAAGTTTGGAGTGTGATAACTCTACAAAATAGAGTTATTTTATCACATTTTATATGTTAATTGTTGCTTAGTTCTTAAGATTTTAAAGTAATTTATTAAGTTATTTTGAATTTATTAGGTTTATTTTAATTTTATAGATTTTTATATGTTTTTATAAATATTTTATTGTAATATATTATAGTTTAATTATTTGAAATTAGTGTTGCTAGATTAAAAGTTAAAAATTTGATTTTATTGAGTTTAAATGTCAAAGTAAATTAAGTTTTAATTATTATTTTCAAATAATTTATGTTTTATATTTTATTATTGAAAATATTTAGTTTTAATTTAGTTTATGTTTATTTTGTAGGAGTTATTGCATTTTTGGATTGAAAATTCATAAGAAAAAAAAAATGAAAACTTAAAGAAATGCGGCAAATCTGAAGAAAAAAAAATGATTTGGAGAGCTCAGCCCGAAGCCAGCTCCCCAGGCCCGACGCTTGGGCCCGCATCTTCTTCCCCCACTTGGGCCCGCGCCCAACAACCCCCAGAAGCCCACTGCCTTGCGCCCAGGTCCGCCTGCCCTTCAGCCTTCGGCCCAGCCTGCCTGCCCTCTCCAGCCACCAGTTGCTCCCAGCTCCTAAGCCTCCACGGGCCAACCCAACCTAGAAGAACCCCACAACCTAGCCGCCTGCACCCCAAACCCGCTTGCATTCTCTCCTCTTAAGCCCAAAAATGTCTTTTTGTCCCCTTGTCTCACAAATGTCATTTTTTTACCCAACTTTTTTACATATTTTACCACAAAATCTATCACTACACCCTACAATTTACATCTACTTGCCATATTTTTATTTATTGAAAATTTAATTTAATTTATTTACATTGATTATTTTAATACTTATATTTGGCTATAAATAGGTAGTTTCAAGACAATTTTTGGAGTGCTTAATTTTTAGGTTACGATCATCTTTTCTACACTTTCTCTCTACATTTTCTCTCTTCCTTTTGGAAGACCATTTTGTGCCAAGTATGTATTTCTTTTGTAATATATTTTGGATTTTAGTTACGTGCTTCTAATGTGCTTCTAATATTTTTCATAAGATTATTAAGATCATGATGAATCAACTTGCAACTAGATAGTATTTATTGTTGTATGTTGATTTCTCTTGTAATGCAACAAAGCTTATGAATTTTTCTTCTTCATATATGTTTTTCATCTTTAATATCTTGTATTTTGGATTGTTAGATAATATTACATTTTGTTATTCATTATGCAAAACATAATATTCTTTAATTAATACGTGTCATTAAATTGTACACATCCAATGCTTAGAACAAAAATATTATTTTTTGCCTTATAAATAATGTTATTTGATTTTTTGTTATTTCATTAGGTTGATTTACATTAAATGCTTTGAAATTAAATATTTTTTAAAAAGTGAAGAAAAATCCTATCTTTATAGAAATAATTGTGCTTAAATTATAAATCTATTTGGAAAATGATCGCTTGGTTTATTTTAACAATCACTAAACTTTGGGAATCAATATACTAATAAATATTATTAAACTTATATTTTGTGGATTCTAGTATCTTAATAATCTTTCTTTTACAACTTATTTACAAATCATAATTGGTATTTTTTTTCTCTTAAATATCTTTATTTTCTATCTTTTATTTTACTTTCTTGACATTAAATCTTATCAATCTTTGGAACTAGGTTAAAATTTATTTAGTTTTGGTTTAAAATAGTTTCTTTTTTATTTTAGACAAATCTTTTGGGTTTGACATCCTTGCTTACACGAACTCTATACTATATATATGATTCGTGCGCTTGCGATGTACATATTTAAAACATACTCATTTTTTGTCCATCAACGACCGTTGATCACCTATGGAGTAGGCCCTTGAGCGTGATCCAACAGTCATGAATATCAAGGCGCGAATCGTGATCATAGCATGGGAAAAGGATGCCTTGGGTACAGAGTGAAAAGACATCTTAGGTATAGATTGGACGTCTTGGGCACGGAAAAGACTCATCATTAAATGACATCGATTGATGGGCCCAACAATAGGGATTCATTGTGGCATTACCTTTTTGCAGGTGGTATGCCTCGAAAAGCCCAAACGTCTCCCCCCGAACACGTCCCACGAAATTAACCCTCTCAATCTAAGTCTCCACTGTCCTAGGACGAGTGAAGACTTGGGGAGAAAATGTCGTCCGTGTTTTCTCTAAGTGACATGTGGCAGTTATTAAGGAGTAATTGAGCTTCGTGGAAGGTAATAGTATCCTTTGAGTTCGCCTAGAGCTCCTCAAAAGGAAGGTCTTACCCATGTTAATCATGCACCGCATCCGAATAAGTATGTCCTCGAGCAGGACCAAGTCCCGAGGACTATGATTATGATGCTCCCCAGGTCTTTCCATTCGAGTCATCCAGGTCTATGAGGACCATCCTCGGGGCCTGGGATGTAGTGTCAGGTGTCAAGCGCAATGACTCTGAACCACAAGCAACTATGTGACATGTTAGTGTTACCTAAGTCGTGGTGTCAAGTTTGTACAAGCGACAAGTAAGATGTCTCATGACGCCGCCTGACATGGGAAAACATGCAGCTATCCCCTGACACTGTAAGGGGTGTATTACCCCCAAAAAGTTGTGGGTTGTAACCTCATAAATGGGCCCCGTGTGCTACGTCTGGGCCCACCAGTTCCTTAACTACGAGAATGTATATTTTAGCATTAATACCCCATTAAGGGGGAACATTTGTAATAAATCCCCATTGAGGAAATTAATTGTCATCAACCATCTATAGATAGGGCTAGGACACATTTTGCAAATGATCCATGATTCATTTTTCTACCATTGTATTCAATGCATTGCTAAAACGCTGCCTAAACTCCATGGAAGCTTAAGACCCCCAAGCTTCTCAAATCCTAATACAAGTGACTCATGGACTATGATTATTTAATAACATGAACCACGTAAAATCTTCGTGTTCTTCTTGTAATTTCTTTAAGTCTTTAAGTTTTTATTTAATTAGTTAATAGAGAAAAATGCAGTCAACAATATCAATATGAAAATTAAATGTGACACCTAAATCTATTTATTTCGTGTCATTTGTGTCATTAGATCGTATTGAAAATTACTGACCCTAGTTGACTAGCTTTCTTTTGGAGAAATTTGAACCTACTATTGCTGTTTTGTTGCTAAATAGAAGAGAAACTCATGTTCCTTGGCAAGTACATCGAAAGTTTAGATGATAATGCCCTGTTCATCAGCCTATATTTGCTGCTCTCATAGTTGACATTACTCTTAACAAGTGTGACTTTGTTCCTATTTTTAAACTAGACAAGCTGCCCAAAGGGACTTGAACCTTAGACATTGCTAACCAAATAATATGTGAGAACGAAGAAACTATAGCAATTACTGTGTAGTTGCCCAAGAGGAACTTGAACCTCAGACATTGTGGGAGCACACCATATCTGACCATTTGAGTTACACCCCTCTTGGGGTAGACTTTGGTCCTATTTAAAGCTTTCTACACCCATGTTTCTCAATCCGGTCTTGTTGTTCCTAGCACCTGGTATCGTTTTAACAAGATATTTCTTGTCTAGCTCAGTTAAACAAAGTAGAGTAAATTATTTAAAAAAGAACTATCAACTATTACTGTTTTTTGCTGAGGAATGACATACAATAATATACGCAGGCAAAGATGGTACCTGAAAAAGCAGACAAGTTTTAAAACAGAAAATAGATTTGCTGACAACATTAGTACCACCCAAAGAAACATGGCTTTTGAGATTGACACAAGGCAGCTAAGACACAGATGATGGTTTACATTCCATAACACTTCATCCTTGAACCTGGTTTCCTTTAATTTAAGGACACTTTTTCTCTGTCAACACTTCAAACAAAACTATAATAAAATAACTATCAACCACTGCTAGTTCCCGACTGAGCAGTGACATATGTATTCATATATTAACTATTTACATACACACCATGAGATAGAAAAGCAGGGAAGATACGAAAAGGCATACAAGAAAAATAGAAAAGAGTGAAATCCCAACTGAGTATATAGACTACTAATCTACTATTTACATATCACGACAGTTCAGAAACATTTTCTTACCACGCCAGGAAGCATGACACCAAATCTCACATGTCTTGTGTTCCATTAGTGCTACACCAAGAGACAAGACTGTTGACATGAGGTAGGTAGGAAGCAGAGAAAGGGACACATCCATTTACTGCCTCAACCTTCGTCATCTCTTGGAGTTGGAAGTTATAAACATAAAATGAGCCATCTTCATCTCTCTTGAAAACCATTTCTCCTTTGATTCTTAAACTAAAAAGGGGAACCATATCTAAAATGCAACCTATAGTTATACTATGTTGCTTTATCCACACATCACCGAATAAGCCTTTCAAGATCCACACATCTATTTGATTAACTTCATCATGTGTTACAAAACCTAAGAAGCCACTCACCTCAACAATACGATCATAAGTTCTGCAAGTTTTTGGTAGAGTTATTTGGTGAAACTTGTCTTCTTCCAATTCCAAGGAGACTACATAGTCATTGTGGTCAATTTGAGGAATCCAATGTAAAGCTCCAATTGCAAATACCGGATTATATCCAAACCAACGAATGAGTCCAAATGAAGGACCATCAACCTCTCTCCATGATCTCTTTCCAATGACCAGAATCTCACAATTGATGTACCCCAGTTGATCTCTAAACAAGTGCACAACTTTGTAGTCACCAGTAACACTGCTTAAGGAAAAACCATAAGATTCATTATGTTGAGGAAAAAGAGTGCCAAGAGGAAGAGGCATCATCTTTCTAGTCACTGGATTCATGAGTATCAGTCCTCCCTTCTTCATTTTATTATCAAGTAAAATTAGACCATTGCAGGTAGCTCTAATCTTGCCTAAACAACTTATATTGTATTCTCTTATCTGACTCTTTCCATCTTTAAATTCTATGAACTGGACAGAAAACTTTGAAGCTGCATTAACCAATGGTTGCTCCAAAAAAAAGGCAGAATTAGACTGATTAAGTCTTGCTTCAACTGAAACAACATTTGGCTTCTCAGAAAGTATGGGAACCATGGTTGTTTCTGTTCGAGGTGAGGATACAAAAATCAAAACAGATTCAGCACGGCGAAGATGGGCAGCAATGAATTTGGCATTATCAATTATATTATACCAAGGCTTACAAACAAACCTTGACCTTTGAATAGAGTCAAGAGGAAGACGTACAAGGATATTTGACACACAATCATCATGAAGGTAAGGAACTAGATCAGTCTCGTGTTGCTTTCGTTTTCCTTCCTCTATCTTTCTAATGTATGCTCTTTCTTCCACTAATCTTAATAACCTTGCCATGTCCTCTAAATTTACGTGATTTAAACCTATAGAAAAAACAATGACTCAGCATTTCCATTGTTAGATTTATATTATTTGGAACATAAGAACACAAAACACACACACACACGATGTTGGAGCAAAGAAACACAACATTCAATCAAACCATCTAAAGATTGCAGAAAATTGAATCAAATGGAGTATGAAAACTTTTGAAAGATTAGACAGAGAGAAAGGACAAATGCCACAAGTTCATATATATTGTACTCTGTGGGGAATGTTGACTGCTAAATTCTTTGACCCAACAATAGAGAAAGACCTATTTACTTGAAGAAAAAAGGTAAGCAAAACTGAAAAACTAGTATCATTCAAGCGATAGTTGTTCTTGTGTTCCATTTTAGCTCTGTCAAATGATCTGAAATCCATTCTTCAATAGATGAGTACAAGTAGATATGTTTCATTTAGTTATAGATAGAACTTACAAACTTGACAACTGACCAAGTTGCAACGCTTAGCATATGATTTTCAGTCTCAGACTACACAAGTCATGTCACAATCCATCGTAAAAAAGTATATGTTACACAAAATAAATGAAGTTCCACTGTGAAAAAAAAGAAGGATGTCATTTCTCAATAACTTCTCAACGTAGAAGAAAACCAGAATCATTTAACCTCAACTATTTCATTGTGATCAATAGCTTTTGACATGAATGCAACAAGGAAAAGAGACCAAGTTCAACGAGAAAGAAAGCAATTAATGAAACTGAACAAATAATTCACATAGTACAAATGTTTTCTAACCAAAATACACATCAAGATTCGTTTTATGTGTTTTCTACTGAAGTTACACAGCACTGTAATCAAAATCACAATGGAATCCAGATGGACGCTAAAGTGTCTTAGTACTAATTGTCAAAAGGTGCATGGAAAGCCCTAATGGTAAATCACAAGACAGAGAAGACATTGTCAATATAACTGGTTACTACTTCTCCATCATTAATGCAAGCAAAACCACTAGAGAGTTGAACCTTAACATTATGAAGGGGAAAAAAAGAACGGAATGATGCAAAATTCTAATTTGCATAAACACTAATACAAGATCTTAGACCTTTATGATTTTCACAATTATATAAATATAGATTAAGAACTCACCTTATTCCATAATAAAATCTTGAATAGAGCATACAATCAATAAGCAAAACAAACTACTATTTCTCTCTCTAACCATCTCTATAATTTTTTATACGTGTATTGTGATGGAAAAAACACATATTTATAAGTAGAGAAGACCAGTTTCCTGAAATCGCCATTTACATACTTTCCATAATGGTGAGCAAATAATGAGAAACTTACCCATCCTCAATATTTGACTAACAAATAATATATTAAACCATATCCAAATATTAACAAATTAATAAATATCTTTTTTTTTTAAGTTGATAAATATCCATTTAATAATGGAAAGGGGCCACACATTAAAAATTCTTACACGCCCAAACATGATTAGATAAGGAACAGAACATAATATCAAACCAGGAAGAATCGAAATTCGCGATGAGGAGAAAATTTTAATATACCCAGTAATTACAGATGCTTTTTTTTTTTTTTTTTTGCTTTATTGAAATAAAAATTAAGAAAATAAAAGTAAACACAAAAAACAAAAACAAACAATCGAAGAAAATAAGATCTCAATGACAGATGCAATCTATATTTCTTCAGAAAAAAAAAAAAAAACCAATTATTCTTTGATAACTCTTATTTCCACTTGATCTATGGATAAGGGTTTGGGGAATATTTTTCCAATAAGCCAAGCATTCGACATAAACAAAAAAAATGATAATAACAAATAATTATTGGAAAATTGCAATGTACACTGACCATGGAGAAACTGCACATGGCTGTTAGCAATTTATCAAATCACAGAAACTCCATTGAACCTTAGGAGCTAAATTAAATGAATAATTTAAAATATATATATATTTATATATATATATATATATATATGAAAAGCAGAGTCGCACTAATCTTGATTCCCACCAACAAATTAATGACTTGAATAAAAAATAATAAGATAATACCCGTAACAATTTAACCATGTGACAATTTCCAACTGAATTGGTAAAAGTGAAATCAGAGAAACTTTTTTAAGTAAATATATGATCAAAATGCAAGTGAGTTCAAGAATTAAGAAAAGTGAAATACTTACTTTGAGAAAAGAGTGCGGATTGTGGAATTGAATCGTTATTTGATTGAGAGCTTTGAATTTACAGACCTCCGTGGCTTCTAAGGAAAGTTTTTTTGTCCTTCAAAAAAGAAGACAAAAGCTTCCTACATTATTTTAGACTCTGCTATGTTCATATGGGTTTTCTCCCAAGTAGACTATTTGGTTGACTTGACACTTTTGACCTTTATAACTTTTGCGTAATACTGATGAGAAAATCCAAGAAATAAAATAGGAGAAATAGCAATTTTCACCCCTAAGCTATAGCATTTGTAGAGTTTTATCCAAAACTAAATTTTGTGACAAAAATTCCCTATGATCCATGAAAATCGTTACACATATAGCTGTAAATACGGGTCGGGCTTTCTAGCACGGCACAAAACCGGCACGAGCACGACACGGCACGAAAAAATATGAGCCTGGGCCAGGCACGACACGAATTGAAAATTGGCACAGCACGACATGGGCCTGAGCACGGCACGGCACGACAAGCCCAAATGCACGATACGAAAGTACGAACAAACTAGTCTGAAAACACGATATGATAAAAAACCTAATATTTTGACATTAATAATCATAATAAATTTTTATTTGTCAATTATTAATAAATTAAAATAATAATAGAAGTCTTATTTTTCTCAATGTTTATATTTTTATAATTATATAAATTTATATTTAAGATTTGTGAGTTAAATTTTTTAGCATTTATTAGTAGATATTAAAATTCTAATAATTATCTTTGATATAATTTTGTGTAAAATATTGTTAAAAAATATCTAAAATTATAATTTAAATGAAGAAATGTATTTGGTTTGGTGGTAAGTCTATTGATGGTAAAAGAAGAGGTGGATGGTTCAATTCTCTATCATTACATTTTTTGGCAATAATAAAGTGGGCCGGCACGAGGTCGGGCCCATGGGCCGTGCTGGGCCCATGGTACAAAAATCTATTTAACTAACTGAAATTAGTAGAATTGAGTTTATTGACGCTAAACATATAAAAATTAGTCCTAAAAATATAGTTACATATTTTTAAAATTTGTCATTATATCATTATATATATGTATGTATGTATTTACTATATATATCATTATATATATAGTTACTATTGAATTCCACCACATTAGCACAACATCAGTGCTAAATGAGTAAATTGTTTTAAAAAAAATGAACAAAATACAATATAAAAAGTACATTTACAATAATTGTTATAATTCAGAGGAGCTTTTTGCCACGGAAAAAAGTTTAGAGCAAAACTCTATAGTGAACATGGTTCAGGATAAATATTCATATTCCCCGTAATACAATTATTACTAATTCTATACTTTTTATTTAAATGTTTCTCACAAAATTATCTTTCTAGCATGTTATAATTACCCCTAAAAACATAACATAAAGTCAAAACATTTAATAATAATAATAATAATAAACCTCTCATATTTAAAATCATCACAAATACTTTCATTTTCTCATCTCTCAAATTATCACATTTACATTCCATTTGAGAAAGAGCTTCACATGCAGATTATGAAAACTTATTACCATTCACATTTGGAAATTTTTTACAAAGTTGAAGGTGTTCATTAAAAAATTGATAATGGGTAAGTAAATATGTTATTTATGGTTTATGGGTGTGTTATAAAATAATTATTATCATTTTACACATTATTTTTGGCTAAAAAATTAATTAAGAAAATAAGTTTGTACCAATTTAATGGATTTTAGTCTAAAATATTGTATAATGGTTTTTTTAGCACTATTGATGGCCGATTAACTACCATCAAGATGATGAAGATCGAGAGAATGAGGGGCAAGACCTCCGGAACCACCTCAACTGCAGTAGAGAACATTGCGAGTAAGAAGTAATGTGAACAAGTAATAAAAGAAATAGGAAGTTGTACCTGAGCAAAACCCGTTAAATGAGACATTAGCTTGAATGGACCAGAAGTTGAAGGAGCT
Source organism: Humulus lupulus (assembly GCF_963169125.1). Classification (NCBI taxonomy): domain Eukaryota; kingdom Viridiplantae; phylum Streptophyta; class Magnoliopsida; order Rosales; family Cannabaceae; genus Humulus; species Humulus lupulus. The sequence continues at coordinate 55,570,614 of NC_084802.1, forward strand.
AAAAGCCAAACAACGAAGGGAAATAGATTCTGCCAATGACCGAGGTAACCCATTCATTGAGAAGATCCGAGCTAGTCCTCTTCTCTTCAACTTCAGGTTGCCCGTGTTAGAAAAATATGACATAACTATTGTCGAGCATCTCAACACCTTCAATATTATGATGGGACTGAACAATATTCCCCAAGATGGTCTTTGCAAGTGTTTCTTGTTGGTATTGAAAGAACACATCAGAAGGCAGCAAAAGGTTTTCAATTTTTTTTATTTTATCAGTACCAAACCAAGATCTTATATAATATAAATATATATATTTATATATATTAAACTATAGAATACAAAATTAGATTAAATAGCTCTTGAAGCTTATCAATTATCCGAAAATCTTTTAGTATTTAATTACGAAAATCTAATCCACACAATACGACTTTGAAATCCACACCATAATCTTCCAAATCAAATCTCTAACACACTAGGATATGTGTGGGCACGTAGAATCTAAAGACATGAATCTAAAGACTTGGAGAAGAGCTATCGTGAGAGAAGAGAGAATAAAGAAAAAGAACTTGTGGCTTTTTTTTTCCTTTCCGAGATTGATTTTTTTTTTTAACAACCTAGAACATTATCTATATATAGTCTAGCTTATTTACTACTAGGGGTGGACTTTCTTTATTAAAGTAATATTTTAATCACATTAAAAAAATTAAATAAATAAAAAGCAACTAAATAATACAACTTGCAATTATTTACAAGTGAGCCATTGAATTGGGTCCCACCCCATGCACGCGTGTCACTACATAGAATGTAACGACCCAAATTCGCTAATAAGGCTTAAGGGCCTTGATTAGCATGCCTGGAGGGCATAATGGAGATTACGTGTGATTCTAGTGATTAAGATGTATAATTATGATTTAAAGCATGTTATATGATTACTTGAGTACTTGAGATGCATGACTATGCGTGTTTGTATGCATGTAGGCCCAGATTAGGGTAGAAGGGCATAATCGTAATTTTGGCCATTAAGGGCATAACTGCTTTGATATATGTGATAATTGTTGAGACCACATTATTATGTGGATATATCTGCGATCTGTGACTCGAGACGATCCTAGTGAGCTAAGTAGCGGAAAAGTCATAGCGGGGATTTATACCCGGCTCGGGGTGAGCTCACGGGTGTAAATGGGAATTTAGTGGATGAGCTGGAGATTATTGTAACATTGAGGAATGCTATTGGTGATTAATTAGGTATCGGGAATTAAGCAGGAAATAATAGAGACATTCGAGGAAGTAGCGGGAATTAGGTAAAATGTCTAAAATGCCCTTAAGTGGACTAAAGGATTAGAGTTAATTGGGAGGGCATAAAGGTCATTGGACTCTTAAGGATGGGTATTACTGAGGTTTTAAGTTAGTGGAATTTATAGAATATCAAGGAAGTCTGAAAAAGAAGGGAAAAGGAAGAGGGAAAACAGAGAGAGTTTCTCTAAAGTCGGTTTACACTTTCCTTCATCTGTTTCTTGAGAATTTCTGGAGTAAAGCTTAGAGGAGAGCTGGGATAACTAAACATCAAGGATCTTGACCTAAGACTAAGGAATTGACAGAGGTTTAGCAGGGTTTCACCAACACTTGAGGTAAGGTTCTAGAGTTCATCCATTTATGTTTCTGGTTTTTAAGTTGTGGTGCTTGAATTGAATTGAATGGAACTTTGGGGAATTCAGGCTTAGGGCTGAGGAGTAGCAAGCCAAGGGAGCCTAGGGATATCTTGTGGGCGAAATTCTATCAAAGGTATGAATTCTAAGCTTTAGTTCTGATGTTCAGCTGGTTTATGTTGGGTTTTAGAGTTTGGAGGTGGCTATGGTGAATTTTGAGTTTGTGATTGCATGTGCTTGGATTTCAGATGGTTAGGGTGTTTGGGATGAGTGGAGTGTGGTCATGAGGTTGTTTTTAAGTTTGGGTAAGAGTTGGAAGAGGTTTGGTTGAGGTTGGCTCGAGAAAATTGCATAAGGGAAATTTTGGGTGTTGGGCTGTCTGTGACTAGCGCTACAGCGCTAGCCTTTGGGCGCTGTAGCGCTAGGCCATTTTGCTGGAAGGGTTTTGGCTTCTGTCTGTAGCGCTATAGCGCCCTCCCAAGAGCGCTGTAGCGCTACCCTGCCTTCTGAAGGGGATTTTAGGGTAATTTGCAAGGGTTTTGGACCTAAGGTTTGGGGTTTGGTTCCACCACCTTGTTTGGTGGAACTAGGTCATCCCGGGGGCTCGGGATTGGCCCCGGGGCTAGGTTTTGAACTTGAGGGTTGATGTTGACTTTGGCCATGATTGTGTTTAGGTGAGCGCTAGGGCTCGAGTGGGATCGTGCTCAAGGTGTCGAAGGATTAAAGCTATTGAATTGAAAGGTAAGAAAGCTGCACCCGAATGTATGGTTGTGAATGGGACTAAGTGCTCCCGAAAGTTGTATTGTGTCATCGTTGGTATTATGCCAAGGGACACGTATAAGCGGTCTAAGAGTACCGTTCATGAGTTTAGCGCACGGAGCGCGAATTGGCCATTGAGTGCCGGAAATAAAAGGATAACAGAGGGAGCTGCCTGTGAGCGCTAGCCCTGGTTATCGTCTGTGCATTATGTATTTGATGAGATGCTATAAGTGTAATTCATTTGTTGCTAGTTGTTCATGCTCTGTTGTTTCTATGTTTTCTTGCTGGGCCTTGGCTCACGGGTGCTTCGTGGTGCAGGTAAGGGCAAGGGCAAGCTGGACCAGGCCTGAGGTTGAGAGCTCCGAGGTGAAATGTACATAGCCAGCCGTTCGATCACCACGGTCGAGAAGTGTGTCAGGACAGAGATTACCTAATAGCTCGCTTTTGCCTTAGTATGGCCAGTTGATGTATCTAAACGTTGTAACTTTTGTAAATGGCTTTTAAACTGTCAATTTTGGGGATCCCATGTACGTAAACAATGTTTAGTAATGAAAACGTACTTTTGAGACCAAAACACTTTTAACCCTAGTTCCTCTACTATTTCAGTAATACGCTTTTACTTTAATGACTTGATTAGCAAGTCTGGCACTTTATAAACACACAGTGTAACGGTCTTGGCTATCCAGGGCGTTACATAGAATGCCACATGAAAATTTTCACTTATTTTATTTATTCAACAAAATAAATATTTATGTATTTAAAATAATATATTATTTCAAATGTAAATAAGTATCTATTAATTCAAAATTAATTTTATCTTATAAAACTTTAATTAAATTATTATTGTTCTAGGCCTTTTCAGCCTATCGTCCACGTCAGCATCTAGCAACACGTGGAAATGTATGTGATATAATTCCCGATAAGTTCTCGAAGGAGGACTACCTAGCCGACAAGTAAACATTGTACACTTTGTCGAAACCCCGAGGAGGGCCTGAGAACCATCCGTGAATTCCTGAAGCATAGCTCCTCGGGGGGATTCGAGGGTAGGCTATGGAAGGCACTTTTATGGTGACTCCCCGGAAAGCTCGAGAAGCCCCCATAACGGCCTCGCGAGATAATCAGAGATTTGGGGGACCGCATTTTGAAAGAGTGGTCCCAGGTGCCTTTTCCGTTAGGATTTTGAGATCACCTACTTTTTAGGCTAGGGAACTACCCAGATAAGCCTATGGCCGGGTGACATGTGTTGTAATATTTACTTCTACTAGTAAAGGCATTTTAGTAATCTAGCTTGGGTCAGGGTATTATGGTAAATTGTATGATATTATGTGTTTTATTGACTGTGTTTTTAGCCAACGACATGAGAACGTCAAAAACGATAAACATTCAAGAGAATTTAAACGACATAGACAGTTTTATCAAGAAAAATAAATAACACAAGAGATTTTATAGTGGTTCAGCCCCGATCAGTCAGTAATAGCCTAATCCACTTAGAGATTTTATTACTTTATCCACACTCAAGATCAGATGAATCAGCGTCAACTGAGTTTCTTCAGTGTAAATAGGAATACAAAAATGGTTCTCTCTCAAGGAAAACACACTTTCTCTCTCTAGAACTCAGACCAAATCTCAAATTGCCAAAAGTCCCCTTTTGATCCCATTAACCCTCTATTTATAGGCTTGGGATCCTAAACTGATATCCCTCTAGAATCGGGATATTCTATTATTTATATTATATTTAAATTACACAAAATATTCAAAATACAACAGATTCCTCAATTTGAGTGAGGAATGAGAGATTCCCGCGATGCCCGGACCGATTCTTGCTGAAGCCGTTTCTGGGAATTTGACGTAGTCTGGTCCATTTGTTTGATGAATATCTTCTTCTAGTCGAACACATGCATGCAGGACACACACAAGTGCTGGTTGGACATATGCATGCTGGACACATGCATATGGACCATACTCCTTGGACTTCTCCTCGGACCAAGGTCCGAGCCACATGCATTGGGGCTCCTCGGACTAGGGTCCGAGCCACTCCTTCCTTGGCTTTCCTCGGACTAGGGTCCGAGCCACATGCCTTGGGGCTCCTCGGACTAGGGTCCGAGCCACTCCTCCTTTGGCTTTCCTCGGACTAGGGTCCGAGCCATCTCTTTTGGCCCTCCTCGGACTAAGGTCCGAGCCACATCTTAGGGGTACTCCTCGGACCAAGGTCCGAGCCACACCTTGGCTCTCCTCGGACCAAGGTCCGAGCACACCTCTTGTGGCCTCTCCTCGGACTAGGGTCCGAGCCATACACTTGGGCTCCTCGGACTAGGGTCCGAACCAAGCACTTGAGTTCCTCGGACTAGGGTCCGAGCCAAGCACACCTTAGCCGAAGTATTCTCCTCGGGTGCATTTGGCTTGATTATGACATCTCTCAAGGATTCCTAACTCTTCACTGATGTATTGGGCTACTAGTAGGCCAGATCGCCCAACTATTCCATGCCACTTGTCACCTCTATTGCCACGTCATCGATCTCCAATTTTTGGGGATAACATGTTTAATTATATGAACTATGATATGCATGAATTATGGTGTATGTTTATTTTATATATTATGTTAGGAAATCCACACATATGTTTCTTCAAGTATTAGGGACAAAATAGTCATAATAGTGATGATTTGGGGGTCAAAGTAGAATTATAAGATCTTGTGGTAGAAAGCATAATTAAGGAAAAGTAAAACTATTAGCTTAAATAAAAGACAAGTATAGGCTTTGGAAATCACGTTAGGAAATGTAAGGGTGTGGGATATTGAGGTAATTTGGGTTTTTACAAGATTACAATCAGATTAAATAAATAAATAATAAAAAGAATAGGTTTAGATGTTGTACGAATTCTCCATACATCTGATTTTGCGATATACAAAAGGAAAACAAAGCAAGAACAATTCTCTCATTCTTGATCTAAGTCTTGAAGCCTAAGGTTTTGAAGGATATCATCTGATTTGGGTTATTGAAGGGCTATGAGATCTCATAGACGACAAGGATCTAAGTTTTGTGGTTGGATTTTGATCTGTAAGTGTTCAAACCTTACTGATTAAAGTTTTGTCAGATTTAGGTTTGAAGTATAACGGGTTATCAATTGTGTTAAATGGAAAGTATAGGTTGTTTGCATGTTTAGAGTTGAATCTTTACAAGTTATTAAGGTTAGAAACAAGTTAGGATGGATTTGGTAGTGGTTCAAGGTTGGATTTTACGATTTTGGTCAATTCTTAGGTTTAAAAATTGCAATTGCGATCTCCAAAATTAGAGACCTAGCGCGATCGTGCCCAACCCTGGCGCAATCGTGTTATTGGAAAAACATCCAGAGTGCGCAGGGAAATTACATAGTGGGCCCATTAATTAACAACAAAAAATTTTCCCACCGCTCATATAAACAGTTTATACGTTCAAGAATACATGCACGAACCATTATTATACAATATTATTAATCATGCAACTTATATATATATACACGCCCATACATGTATATATATACATAGATATACACGTATACATATATATGTTTACACACAACTATATATTACATGCACACGCATGCAAATATTTAAGGACAGAAATATTTACCTCTTGAAGTCTATCAATTTCCTCGAGTCTTTTCATATTAATAACGATCTTCCTATCCAACGCTTTGAGTACTGAAACCATGATCTTCTGGAGTGTTCCCTACACCTCAAGATGTGGGTGGGCATATAGAGAACAAATTTTTTAATTTAGAAATCACAAGTTTATCTCAACACATAAAAACTTGGATTTTGGCTTGAGAAATGTTGGAATAACAAGAGAAGAAGATGAATATTTTCTTTTCAAACAATGATTTCTGAATTGTTCTCTTATTATCTCTTATTATCATATAACATATAGAGAAATTGATGAAATTTGTCTCTTTTTTAAGTAATTTTGCACTCTGGCCTACTTTTGATCATTTTTTGTAAAATGGCATCTCTCTAAAATTCAACTAGTTGTCTAAATTTTTCGACCAGCTGTTTGAATTTTTTGACCACCTGTCTAAATTTTCGACTAACTGTCTAAATTATGAGAGACCATTTTTCCAAAGGACCCTAATATATATATAAGTTGTATATAACATCATTATTCATAAAAATAATATAAAAATATAATAATATAATAGTAATGATGATAAGAATAGATTTAGGTAATATCTAACTTACCAAATTTGAAAAATCTATTTTCAAATTATTAATTAAATAAATAAATATATGAAAAAACCAATATTGATACTGTATTATGAAAAAACCAATATTGATACTGTATTATGAAAAAACCAATATTGATACTTTATTTGTATCACACACACGCATGGCACAGTCATTGGAATGTGTCATGCATGTAGCCTTATTCTCATACAAGGGATGTTGCATTTTTCCTATTTTTATTTATTTATTTAAATAAACCCCCCCATAAAATATGGAATCATCTTTTTAAGGAAAATATCACAACCATAATTCAAATTTAAATTTTAAATTCAAAATTCAAAATTTAAATTAATGATCATCATTATTATCATCTTTTTCAAAAAATTAATAAATCAAAAATATTTTGACTTACCATTTCTATTTTCTCTCACTCAAATAAAATAATTAATTTATTTATTATTATATATATTTCGAAATTTTAATATTTAAATAAATAAATATATTTTAAAAATTTAATAATTAATTCCAAATTAATTATTCAACCTCAATTACCATATAATTGTATATTTGACCTGAAGAATAAAATTCTTTTCAAATTTCCAAATTACAGTTTTACCCTTGTATCAAGTCTTACCTTGATATGGTATTGATAGCACCACCCTGGGGACCTATGGACCTATAATTTCAAGCTCCAATAAATATTAGATTATTAATCAAAACTCTTTGATTAAATCATTATATTTATTATTCTCATGATTATTCCACTGTAAATATGAGATTGAACTCTTGATAATTATAGACATATATTTACAAAGTACTTTTTTAAATAATAAAGTGTCCATTGATATAATCATTACATACAACGTTAATCATCTATTAATGGTTCATAATTAAAATAAAATTATCATTTTACCCTTTTAACTATATCTAGTTCCTAGTGTACCATTGACTTTACTAGTGAAGGTTGTGTCACAACAATTTTGTGATGTGAGCACTCATAACCTTTTCAGTCCCAAAATTCAACCCAATAGGGAACCATTATTCAATCTATAAGAAAGTATATGTTTCATATCTATTAAACTACGTCCCCAACCATATATATCATTGAGTCCCCAAAACAATTTTTCTTAGCCTGATCATTTTGACAAACCTTAACGCATGAATCAATTGATCATATGACACACATATATATAGGAGTTCAAAGTAACCTCAGGATTAAGATCATAGTGTATATGATCATCGTTTGATGTGTTTGATTATTACTACAAAACAGTGTTTAAACAAGTATTAACAAATCACATTTGGTCTAGTTCTATATATCACTATATATAAAAGTACATTCACTAAAGTGTCCTACTACACTAGTGACCCGGATTTAGGTCACTTGTATTCATAATACTAGTGAACTGTACTAGAAGTAATTAATCTAAAGATTCAATAACTTTATTTTATTGTGAACTGTTTCAAGTTCATTATCTCAATCTCGATCCTCCCATACTGTTATGAGATTAAGACCACACAGATGAACTTTGGAATTTTATGATATTTGCTTAATATTATCAACATAATATCGGACATAGTCTATATATATAATAATTCAATTCAATTATTTATTTCATTTAAAACATTTGTCAACTACAATTGCTTTAAGGGCACTATTCCCAACAATCTCCCACTTGCCCAAAAACAAATTGAGGCATCTCTCTTGTTGACGCCGTTTTTCGTCAACTTAGAAATGAAGAGCAATTAAACAAAATACCAGAAGAAACAAACAATAGAAGACACGATTTTTTACGTGGTTCAGCAGTTAAAATCTGCCTAGTCCATGAGTCGATGTCATTCAACTACGGAATTCTCTCAAAGCTTTTTGGAAGTAATTTAACAGAGTATTCCCAATACCAATTTCTCCATCCTTTACAAATGAATAGCTCCAATCTATTTATAGATTGGTTTACAGAATATCTCCCCTCACATTTCGGGGAGTTATTATTCAAATCTCAAATTAAATACAAATAAATGCATATAATTGGATAATACGCGTATAAATCCCATGATATTTGGGATTTAATAACAAATTACAATCAATCCCTTAGATATAGGGATTCTCAAACAGTAACTATGTTCACACTTGGCTATCGATCTCGAATATTCGAATGCCTTCGAGATCGACTAACCATCACGAGCTCGCTACCTCGGTTTGCCTTGGTCTTAACAAGTAACTTTGTCGAGATCATCCCTTCCGAGCTCACAATGCCTGAACTTGAACCGTCTTGTTTGATGGTAGAAGATGAACCAGGAGATTTATAGAGGTGTTGAACCTTTGTCATTGTAGCTTCGAGCTCGACTTGTAACCTCGGAACACCTCCGAGCTCACCAATTCTGACGTCGTCATTTTAATACTCAGCTAGACTGTACCTAATATTTTCATTAATGCTGATTATATGACGAATCTTCTTATTTCGAGCTTACACCTTACAGGCCTAACTTTCGAGATCAAAATTTCCATTCTCAAAATTTGGGTGTAACATTTTGCCCTCTCAAAAGTATCAGTTCGAATCCTATGAGAAGAAAACTTTTGAACTGCTATCTCCTAAAATCAAGCCACCCACCACACTTAGGTGTGGACACGAGTAAGCCACAGATTGCGCAGTCAGAGTACTTGAGTACTCTTTTCATCTGCCCACGCCTTTTCGTCTCTCAGCTTTTTGCCGCCACCATCATATTTGCACCCCATCTGTTAGATCGAGTACCAAATCAAACCAAAGGACCTAATTTGTTGACCTTTGACCTCCCTCTGGGACATATATATATATAGTCATTTCATCTTCATCTTCCTCACTTTTACATTCTGATTTTCAGAGAGAAGAAAATGAACCAAAGCTCTTTTCATTTTCTTTTGCATGTTCTCCAAGCCAAAGAAACAAAATAATTCCAGCACTTTCGACTCCGTGAAGTCCTTCTTACGACCGCTCCTTCAGTAGACGATTTTACTATACCCACAAGCTTCTATGTGTAAGTTTCAGTTCTTGACTTCTCGTTCTTTATTTTTCATGCATTTTTACGTACTTCTCTGCTATATGAATGTGCTTACTAGTTTCTAGCTTTTGCAAATATCTGATATTATACAAACTTTTGATTCAAAGTTTTTGACATCACGGTTCTCAAACCCATATTTGGTGTAAAAAATGCAAAAATAGGGTTTTTTCAAATTAAGGGTAGTGTTTCGTGTAAGCTAAGAAATAGAGATTTTGATTTAGGGTTTTAACTGCACAAATCCCAAAAATATCACCTTTTTGGGTAACCGTCAGCTTTATCCCTGAAAATCCGGGATTCTTAAGACTGATATCCACTTCCCCACTCTCTCGTGTGAGTACACGCTCGAAGCCCAAAATTTACAATAGTTCAGGGCTCAACTTTGACCTCACCCTACCCTTTGAGAATTCAGTCTCGATTGGGGTATATTCGTGATCTCGGACTTTCGAGCTCGGATCACCAAAACTACGTTTTCTATGAATTCTATCATGCCTGGCCCTCACCCTTTTCTTTCTTGTTAGATGTCACAGAACTCTAAGAATCAGTGGGGGTCTGAGCTCGCAATCCCTTATTCTCCATCAACTCTCAGTCCAGAATCACCCTTCACTCGGAACCAGCGCCTGATACGTGAGCACCAAGAAAGGTGCGAACAAGAAGACATCCGAGATCGCTTTCGACACCAGATTGATGAGGTCGAGGAAAGAAAGAGGAAAATACTTCGGGTTGCAATTTACCCAGATCCAGATCCCGAGACCAGATGTAGCGTTCCATAATTTTACTTAGCTAGTAGTAGGTAGAATTTTAGTTTTCGTGGATATTGGTCATTGCCGGGATTTAGTTAGAAACTCATAGAAATAGTTATCAATTTTATAAGTTTAACCTATGGTTTAGAAATATTAATTTTAACATAAGGTTTGATTAATGTAGTTGGTCCTAAGAATATTATTTATTATAACCTAAGGTTTAGATAGAATAATTAAGAGTGTGACACTTGTCACAAGCATGTTTATTAAGGATTTAAGTATTTTTGATGGATAGTTTAATTAAAAGAAAAATCTAGAAACTCTAGAACCTTCCATTATCTGTTAGGATCAAGTTTTACTCAATCAAAGTAGTTTTAATCAATTTCAAATTATCCTGAAATGTGCAAAAACGTGTTTGAAATATCAGCGTATGCTGATATATCGCAGCTATAAGGGTCGATATATCGCCTATGATCGATACGGAAAACACGTCGACTTCGCACGAAAGAAACCACAGACCCTCGGTATCATGGTAGGGGCGATATATCGCCTACCCTAGGCGATATATAGGCTCCAATGACCAATTTTTGAATTTTCGTAGAATTCTGAACTAAAAATAGCCCTCAACAACCTTGACTCATTCCTGAACGTTTTTGACCGAGTTCTGCGCATCTGTTGAACAGATAATTCAAATTTATTTATTTTTAATCATTTATTTATTCATTTTAAAGGAGTTAGTTTTGCTCCTTGAACTCTATAAATAGGACCCTTCACTCAGCCATTTCATTCATCATTCAAGCACAGTTCAGAGCCTCCAAGCTGCTAAGTTCATTCTAGAGAGAAACACTAGGGTTTTGGGGTTAAAGCTTTCAATTCTAAAGCTTTTATAAACACTTGGGAAGTAAGTTTTGTGTGATTTTTGGTGTTTGGGGTATAGGTCAAGGTTATAAGCTATCCAAGGTATTCATTATCTTCAGGTTTAGTTCATTATAGTTTCTTCTTATTCTTTCATTTTCTTCAAATCCTAATTTGTGATAGTGACTTTTGGTTAGGTGTTCAATCCCTTTGAAACATAAGGTTTTCGGTAAGTTCTTATCTCAATGGTTTAGATTTTATTTTCATCTTCATTTCTTTAGAAACTTATGGTTTCTTTATGTTTGGTTTTAGGAGTTTCAATCCCGCTCTTGTCTCCAATATTCCTGTTTTTGGTAAGGAAAATTAGGTAGTTTAGTATTATGACTTAGTTTATGTAGTTCATGATATAGTTTATGTTTGTATGATCTAACATGTCAGGTACAATAAAGGGGTTAGTGTGTTTGGATCTAAGGTGTCCAATGATGTATGACAGACTATGTCCGGTAGGCTCGGTTGCTAAAACTTCATGACGGACCTAAGTGATGTTCGATGTATGACGGACTTTTGTCCGGGGCTTTAATGGACACCTCTGTATAAACACTTATCTTTTTATTATATCTAATTTGTTGTTATAGTTATGATTATGATATATGACCTATAGTTATGATTTTTGACCTATGACCTATGATTTATGATCTATGATGTATGATTTAAGATTTATGACTTATATTATGATTTAGAGTTATGACTTAAGCTATGATATGACCTAGATGTTTGTGTTTGTATGACTCTTGTGAATTTATGTTATGCTTGATTATATGACTAACCCTTGTTTGTATTTTCCTTACCGGGCTTAGAAGCTCACTCCTTATAATGTTGTTATTTTAGGCAATTAAGGATAGAAAGGCCGGTGGCGAGTGGAACCTAAGAGCTTCGTGATGTACTCGTGGGGACCATATAGTCGAGGAAGATCAAGCGGGCCTATATTTTATTAAAGAATGATTATTTTAAATTTTCATTTAAATGTTGCTCATATTTTTATGTTAAAGAAAATTATTTTGTTTTTGTAAAAACCATGGATCCATGTATTTATTTTCAAGTTTTTATTCAATAAAAGAGAAATATTTATGATTATGACCCAACATTGTGTTCTCGGTAATCTATGAAAAATTAGGGCATTACATCAGACCTGTCCCACTCGATCCTAAACTCAAAGTCACCATTGCCTTCAAACCTGGTGCCCTGTCGTTCTCATTGATGGAAGATTCTTCAAGCCACCATTCCACCTCGCAAGCTGCTTCCATTCCTACCTCCAGAGAGGAATTCTTCGAGCCTGAGCATTATTGGAGCTCAGTCACATCCATAGGCCATATATCTGATTTGCTAGCCTATCATGGCCTGAGGCTTTCAGGCACTTTGATGTGTTGGCCTGCAACTCCGAGCGAGCAGAGCTGCTTCGCCCCGGGAGATGGCAATCCCAATAGTAAAGTCAAGCTCGCTGCATGGAGTCGCGAGCACATGAGGGCAGGGGCTCTGCTCCCCCTGAAATCCTACTTCAAGAGTTTTCTGGACTTTTTTGGGCTCGCTCCCTTCCAACTCCAGACCAATTCCTACAGGGTTCTCTCTGCCCTTAGGTCATTATATCACGAGCTGAGGTGGGAAGGACCCTCACCTCAAGAGATTTTGCATCTCTTTTTCCTTAAAGGCAACCCCTCTCAAGCTCGGGGAGGAGATGATTTGTATTACCTATCGAGCTATCCAAAGGAGAAGAAGCTTTTTGAGGACATGCCAAACCATCCTCCAAACTTTAAGCTTGCTTTCTTCTGAATGGATGGCCTTGCTCCTTCCAAATTTTACTCCTTCCAGTGCATTCGTAAGTACCCTCAAACTTATCCCCTTTTCCTTTTCACTAAATCATAAAGTTCGGAATACTGATATGTAGTTGTCTCTACATCCAATTACCACCGTCCCACCCCCTCTGAATCGATGGTGGAGCATAAGGCAGCCATGCTCCAATTGCCTTATGGTCGGCGGTCTCTGTCGTATCTTCTCCACGAAGATCAGCTTCGAGCCTACGACCTCTTGGAGGAAGGTTAATATATGGACGACTCGACCTACCGCAAATATTATAGGTGGGATCATGTGCCACTTCCCACTGACAAACGTCCCCCCAGGAGAAGGTCTTTGAGCTTGCGGGCTCGTCCCCCTGCAGCTCACCGACACGACCGACTTACCTCAGGAAATTAAGCCCAAGAAGAAGCTTCGACAAGCTTGGGTAGTGGAGGTAAAGTAGTGCTTAGATCCAATATGTGGTCCCCTCTTTACTTAAGCACAAGCCTGACACACTGATCCTCTTTCCGGATCCTAGGGACAACTTTTATGTTTGGTCTTAGGTAGATCACAGGGTGCGTAGGTTTGATAGCTGGTTAGGTTAGTTCCAATCCATGTATAGTGTGAACGAGGTCTGGGACGAGGCCATCATTCAATACGGGACCAACGTATATAGAGACCTCTTGAGGCTAACTCCTACGTTTAGAGAAAGGACTCCCCCAGTGTCCTCGAAAGATAGGGGAATTTCCTAGTCGCCGAGCTCAAGCTCGATAGAGAGTACCAGTTACGTTTCTTTTCTCCTTAGTCTTGCTTCTTTTAGTGGCTTAAGCTCGATTACTAAATTGTAACTTGTGTGTTTTGCAGACGACATGGACTCCGACTTGGAAAACGTGCTCAACCGTCCTTCAGCAGCCAAGGCAAGCAAATTCCAAAGGGCGTCTCAAAGAGGGGGGCGCCCCTCCAAAGTCTTGAAGAAATTTGAGGTAACTCCTCTAGCCTCGGATACTCAGGGTCCGAGCCAGGTTGCCGACCCTACACCCGAGGTTAGGGTCACTACTGAAGTTGAGTCGGTGGCACCCGCAGACCCCCTGCCTCCTCTGGTCTGAGCTTCCCAACAAACTACTCCGGCCCCAAAGAAACAAGTCCCCACACAGGAACGTCTTCCGTCAATCTCAACCCATGTCCTCGAATATGTGCACGATCATGCTGCAGGATCTCATGGAGTCAGTCTGGGCTCGAAAGTCTTATCTCGAGTTGGCCAAAGTCTCAACAACCTTGGCGCTCCTCAATGGAAGTTCCTCACCTCCTGTCGCAACACAAATACCATCTTAGACAAGGGTGGCGAGCTCTTAACCTCGGTAAGTCATTTTACTCTGTAACGTTGCTTATACAGACTTACCCTACATGTTTAATAACTCGTATTTGTTTTTGTGTACATGCATTTGCTTCGTTTGTTCAACATAGTTTTAAGTTGAACAACAAAGTTTTCACGAGCCAGGCCTATGCTCAAGAGGCCAAAAACCTCCGGTTAAAGCTTGCAGATGAGCTCAAGGCCGTAACAATGAAGGTGTCCAAACTTGAATCGAAGTTGGGGGCTTCCCTGGAGTCCGTCCAGAAGGTGTCTGACCTTGAGTTAACAATGGCAGTGACTTTGAAAGAAGTCGAGGCCAAGAATTCTGAGATCAAGGATAAGGACTTCAAAATCAAGGAGCTTCAGGAGTTGAACGCCAAGCTGGAGGAAGACAAGAAGGCAACCTTTGAGATATTCGAAGGTGAGAAGGCATGTCTTCTCGAGGAGTTAAAGACTAAGAAGGATCACGCCGTAGACATGGCGATGTACTGTATCTGGGTCAACAATCCCGAGCTTGAAACCAGTTTCTTGGACACCCTTGAGGCCGAGTTCATTGAGAGGTGGCAGACTCTCCTCGATGAAGAGGATGCCAGGGTTGAGTCTGAAGAGGTGGCGGAGCGTCTGGAACTGCTGAGGGGGAGGTGCCTGGTCCGTGAAGGCGAGGTCATGGGCTGCGTCCCATTATAATTTTTGTAACTCATATATATATACACTTTTTATATATGTGCCCTTGGGGGCAAAGACAATTCACAGGTCAATTTAAAGCTATTTTTATTAAGTACTAACATTTAACCTATATGCATACAATTTCTGGCTCGAAAAAACTTTTTACGCATTTGATTTTGTTTTTATCTTCTTGCCTTGATATATGCTTTACATTTCTGGGTCAAAATATTTCGAGCATGTTATATTAAAGACTTGCTTTTATATTTGTTTATTCATACAAATACATCTATTGGATTTAGGCTCGAATTTCAATGCATTCATGCACAGTTTATTCGAAATATCCATGTTCAACTTCGTTAATGTCAAGGTCGAACATCACTTTTACCATGTACTCGAAAGTATTTAATTGGCATGTAATTTTAGTAGTTTAGTTATATCTTGCTTTTCTAGTCACTTTTTCTCATCCTCGAGTAGGTCCTCGAGGTTGTGAGGTCAAAAATAATTTTGCAAAACTTTCCCGCCTCAGAATCAACTTAATTCGTAGTTGGTTTATTTTACATTCCAACTTTCTTACTGTCGATTAGTTTTAGCTGGTTTGCTCCAAACTAATTTAGCTCGTGTTTAGTTTGTAATCCATACACTTATAAATTTTTATAGTTCGGTTAAGTCCAAACAACTTTAGCTCTCGTGTTTGGTTAATAATCCATACACTTATAAGCTCGTGTGTTTGGTTATTAATCCATACACTTATAAATTTTTATAGTCCGGTTAAGTCCAGACAGCTTTAGCTCGCGTGTTTGGTTAATAATCCATACACTTATAAGCTCACGTGTTTGGTTATTAATCCATACACTTATAAATTTGTTATAGTCCGGTTAAGTCCAGACATTTTTATTCTATGTTATTTATTTTTTCAAA